>NW_026999388.1:87730-416209 GCF_037126465.1 Ornithodoros turicata
ATGGCATGTCAACAAGTTGCAAATCGCTGTTCCATGTTCCGCATTTGTCATGCTCATCTAGGTATTTTTGAAATTTCTTAAACATCTCCACATCTTTTATATTCAACGTGCTGGACAACTAGTGTGCAACACCAGATATCGAGTCTAAATCTGAGCCAGTATGGGTCATGGACACACCGGTGTAACATGAGCAACAATAAGGCAGATGGCATGTCAACAAGTTGCAAATCGCTGTTCCATGTTCCGCATTTGTCATGCTCATCTAGGTATTTTTGAAATTTCTTAAACATCTCCACATCTTTTATATTCAACGTGCTGGACAACTAGTGTGCAACACCAGATATCGAGTCTAAATCTGAGCCAGTATGGGTCATGGACACACCGGTGTAACATGAGCAACAATAAGGCAGATGGCATGTCAACAAGTTGCAAATCGCTGTTCCATGTTCCGCATTTGTCATGCTCATCTAGGTATTTTTGAAATTTCTTAAACATCTCCACATCTTTTATATTCAACGTGCTGGACAACTAGTGTGCAACACCAGATATCGAGTCTAAATCTGAGCCAGTATGGGTCATGGACACACCGGTGTAACATGAGCAACAATAAGGCAGATGGCATGTCAACAAGTTGCAAATCGCTGTTCCATGTTCCGCATTTGTCATGCTCATCTAGGTATTTTTGAAATTTCTTAAACATCTCCACATCTTTTATATTCAACGTGCTGGACAACTAGTGTGCAACACCAGATATCGAGTCTAAATCTGAGCCAGTATGGGTCATGGACACACCGGTGTAACATGAGCAACAATAAGGCAGATGGCATGTCAACAAGTTGCAAATCGCTGTTCCATGTTCCGCATTTGTCATGCTCATCTAGGTATTTTTGAAATTTCTTAAACATCTCCACATCTTTTATATTCAACGTGCTGGACAACTAGTGTGCAACACCAGATATCGAGTCTAAATCTGAGCCAGTATGGGTCATGGACACACCGGTGTAACATGAGCAACAATAAGGCAGATGGCATGTCAACAAGTTGCAAATCGCTGTTCCATGTTCCACATTTGTCATGCTCATCTAGGTATTTTTGAAATTTCTTAAACATCTCCACATCTTTTATATTCAACGTGCTGGACAACTAGTGTGCAACACCAGATATCGAGTCTAAATCTGAGCCAGTATGGGTCATGGACACACCGGTGTAACATGAGCAACAATAAGGCAGATGGCATGTCAACAAGTTGCAAATCGCTGTTCCATGTTCCGCATTTGTCATGCTCATCTAGGTATTTTTGAAATTTCTTAAACATCTCCACATCTTTTATATTCAACGTGCTGGACAACTAGTGTGCAACACCAGATATCGAGTCTAAATCTGAGCCAGTATGGGTCATGGACACACCGGTGTAACATGAGCAACAATAAGGCAGATGGCATGTCAACAAGTTGCAAATCGCTGTTCCATGTTCCGCATTTGTCATGCTCATCTAGGTATTTTTGAAATTTCTTAAACATCTCCACATCTTTTATATTCAACGTGCTGGACAACTAGTGTGCAACACCAGATATCGAGTCTAAATCTGAGCCAGTATGGGTCATGGACACACCGGTGTAACATGAGCAACAATAAGGCAGATGGCATGTCAACAAGTTGCAAATCGCTGTTCCATGTTCCGCATTTGTCATGCTCATCTAGGTATTTTTGAAATTTCTTAAACATCTCCACATCTTTTATATTCAACGTGCTGGACAACTAGTGTGCAACACCAGATATCGAGTCTAAATCTGAGCCAGTATGGGTCATGGACACACCGGTGTAACATGAGCAACAATAAGGCAGATGGCATGTCAACAAGTTGCAAATCGCTGTTCCATGTTCCGCATTTGTCATGCTCATCTAGGTATTTTTGAAATTTCTTAAACATCTCCACATCTTTTATATTCAACGTGCTGGACAACTAGTGTGCAACACCAGATATCGAGTCTAAATCTGAGCCAGTATGGGTCATGGACACACCGGTGTAACATGAGCAACAATAAGGCAGATGGCATGTCAACAAGTTGCAAATCGCTGTTCCATGTTCCGCATTTGTCATGCTCATCTAGGTATTTTTGAAATTTCTTAAACATCTCCACATCTTTTATATTCAACGTGCTGGACAACTAGTGTGCAACACCAGATATCGAGTCTAAATCTGAGCCAGTATGGGTCATGGACACACCGGTGTAACATGAGCAACAATAAGGCAGATGGCATGTCAACAAGTTGCAAATCGCTGTTCCATGTTCCGCATTTGTCATGCTCATCTAGGTATTTTTGAAATTTCTTAAACATCTCCACATCTTTTATATTCAACGTGCTGGACAACTAGTGTGCAACACCAGATATCGAGTCTAAATCTGAGCCAGTATGGGTCATGGACACACCGGTGTAACATGAGCAACAATAAGGCAGATGGTGTTGAATACTAGGTTGAAGACGACGACTCAGCGCCTGCACGCCCACGCGATTGCTCACGCTTTTTCATTCTTCTCCCAAGCATCATCCAATAAACATCGTCACCTACTTGCTCTCCCTGTACTGTATTCCAAAGTGGTGCCGTGACCAGGATCCAGAACGCAACAAGTACTGACCGGGAAGACTACAGGGAGCTTGAGCGATGGACCGAACTCAGCTGAACAAAAAGCGCAAGATTCTGCGGAACCAGGTGACGACGATCCAGAACGATCTTGACCGACGAACGGCGGGTGAAGAACCTCAGGACATTACCGAATTGGCAGCACGCATCGACAGGCTACAAAGCCTCAACGCCTCTCTCAAAGAAGTCGATAGTCAGATCGAACCTCTTCTTACTGAAGATGAGTTTGACCAGGAGTTCACGAAGCAGCTGGATTATCAAAACAGATTGGAAATGACCCTCTTCATGGCAAAGGCACACGTCGACGCCCGTAGACGTGCTGTGACCACCTCTGATATCCCTGCCATCGCACATCCACAGGGAGATGCCTCCCCTGCGCGGGTACACACCGTTCAAGCACCACAAACGCAAGCCGCTGTTCGCCTTCCCAAACTAGAAATGCTGAAGTTCGACGGCAAACGATGTCACTGGCAGCAATTTTGGAGTCAATTCAATGTGACTATCCACACCAATGCCTCACTCCCTGAGAGTAGCAAGATGCAGTACCTAATGGCTGCACTACAAGGGGAAGCTGCGAACGCCGTGGAAGGTCTACAGTTGACTCCTGGCACTTACGAATCTGCCGTCGAGATTCTCCGCAATCGTTTCGGCAACGATAATCTACTAATTCAAGAACACCTCAAAAGCCTGGCGGATATCGAACCCGTACGTTCGAGCCGACATCTCTACGACTTGCGGAGGCTATATGACACAGTCCAGGCTCACATTCGAGGACTGAACTGCCTTGGCACTACTACAGAGTCTTACTGCTCTATGCTGTACCCGATCTTGCTGAGATCTCTTCCGATGGATATGGCATTGCAATTTAACCGTGTACTTACCGAGAAAACGGTATCAACCGCTTCGACATCAACCGCTTTGACATCAGCCTCTACAGGCACATCGTTTCACAACAACGCGTTGAAGTCATTACTGACCTTCCTAGGAAACGAAGTAAGGCACCGCGAAGAAATCACCCAGCGTACCTTTCAATCTCCTCCCGAACATGACCCCACAAAGACGCCGCACTTTCGCAAATTTAAACCGGCGAATGGTCGTCCAGTGGTCACATTGCAAAACATGGTCAAGGCAGGCAAGGGAAATGAACGCTGCCTCTTTTGCAACATGACAAGCCATGCGATAGCAGATTGTACAAGCACAAAGTCTCTTGCCGAAAAGAAACACGTATTAGCAGAGCAACGCCGATGCTTCAGATGTTGCAAGCCGAATCACGCTGCAAGACATTGTAGAACCCGCCCAAAATGCCACAAATGTGCCGGTCACCACGCAACGACGATGTGCGACCCAGAATATAAGCCTCGGCCATCTGCCCCTGCTCCCGGAACGTCCGCGGCAGTCACTCTGAAGACCACAGTCAATCGCTCCCCCCAACGCATTCTACTTCAGACCGCCACAGCCTGGGCACACGCAACTAAGGAGGAAGTCTTCACGCGCCTAATCTTCGACGGCGGCAGTCAACGCACGTTCATCACTCGTCACTTGTCGAAAGCACTCGGATGTCAGATCGTTCGCACAGAGCACATCTCCATTGGGGCATTCGGAGTTCAACACAATCGTCCAGAAGTACTGGAAGCCGTTGAGCTCAGTTTAAGGACTATGCATGGAAGAGGTGAACATCAAAAGATAACAGCCCTGGTGGTGGAACAGATATGCTCTCAAGTCTTGGACGTTCCACCTGATGTCATCAAAGAGCACATGCAGCAGTACAAGCTGGCAATAGCCGACTGTCGCGACGGTGCCCTACGTCAACAAATAGAGATTCTGATTGGTGCGGACCACTACTGGGAATTTGTTACCGGGCGCACTCTTCCGGTGTATCAAGGTGTACAAGCCGTCGAAACGACACTTGGCTGGACGCTGCAAGGACCATGCTCTCTACCAAACGTGGTGCGCACAGCAAGCTGTCACACGGTGACTGTGTTGCACGCAAGCCAACATCGCGAAGCGGTGAACGACATGATGGAGCGAATTTGGAACTTGGACAGCATCGGCATACGTTGCGATGAGACAGACGCAGCACAGCATCACTTTGTCCTCGATAACTTCAAGACGTCCATTCAGTTGAAGAACGACAGGTATTCAGTTGCCTTGCCGTGGAAACCAGTTGTGTCAATGCTAGACAACAAGCACATTGCGGAGAAACGTCTTTCACAAGTCACGAGGCGTCTAACCAAGTCACAAGGGTTAATGGCGAGATACGACGCAGCCATACGTGAATATCTTGTCTCTGGAGTAGCAGAAAAGGTTACCCAGGAAATGGATCAGGCCCAAAATGCAGCACACATATACTACATGCCGCATCACGCAGTCATCAGGGAGGATCGAATAACTACAAAGATGAGGATCGTCTTCGACGCATCCTCTCATGAAGCTGGCACCAGCTCGCTCATGATAATCTGAACGCGGGCCCCAACCTAAATCCGGATATCATGCCACTACTTATGAACTTCCGCCTTTATCCAGTAGCCTTGGTATCGGATGTACAGAAGGCATTCCTACAGATCGCCATACACGAGGATGACAGAGACGCGCTTAGGTTGCTGTGGTACAGCACCACGCCGGTAGACGGCCAGCTACTGCCTAACGTTGAAACGTGGCGCATGACTAGGGTGACTTTCGGCACGGCCCCTAGCACGTTCCTCCTGGCAGCCACGTTACAGCACCATATCCAGCGGCACGCCAGTGAGCATCCGAGACTAGCAAGGATACTTGAAAATTCCATTTACGTGGACGACGTCATTTTTGGTGCGGCGAACGAGGAGGAGGCAGAGGAGATGTACACCGAAACCTTACAGCTGTTTGGAAAGGCTTCCATGAAGCTCCAAAAATGGGGTTCGAACAGTTATGCGATGCGCGAGAAGTTTAAGTCAGAACCGGATGCTGTTTTGATTGGAAACACAACGAAAGTACTTGGCATTCCTTGGAACCAGGAGCAGGATACGCTGTCTCTCCCACTTGACTTCCACCGCACATCAGGAGAGTACAACGGCATGACCACGAAACGACAGGTGCTGCGCTCTGTGGCACAAATATATGACCCATTGGGCTTCATCCTTCCGTACACCGTCACCGGAAAGATGCTCCTACAGGAAATCTGGAAGCACGGGTTGGAGTGGGATGCTCCGCTACCAGATGATATCGCTCGTAAATGGGGCGCTTGGCACAACGAGCTCCAGGATCTCAAAGACATTGAAATACCACGTTGTTACTTACCGGACATGAGCACTGAGATCCAGCCACAGCTACACTTTTTCTCTGATGCTAGCCCGGCGCGTACGGTACCGTTGTTTATCTACGTCTCGGCGGCTGCGCGGACGGATACAAAACACAACTGATCGCAGCAAGATCAAGAATAGCACCAGTGAAGGAGGTTACTCTAGCTCGTATGGAACTACTTGGTGCGCTGATGTCAGCTCGTCTCGCCAGCTACTTGCGGGACAATTTCAAGCTCACAACCTCAGATTTCTTTTGGACAGATTCAATGATTGCTTTGCAATGAATACGAGGGGACGCAAACCGCTGGCCGCAGTTTGTGCGCAACAGGGTCACAGAAATTCAACAGAAGGTAGAGAAAGATCGATGGAGATACGTGGGAACAGAAGCAAATCCAGCCGACTTGTTGACGCGAGGAACAAGTCCCAAGAAATTGCTTCAGTCCAAGCTGTGGTGGAAAGGACCATCATGGCTGGCGCAATCTGATGACAAATGGCCATCTCCTGAAGTCAATGAGATGACACGCACTCACGTTCATAAAGAGCAGGTTGTGCTCCAAACCATCGCACCATCGTGCTCGGATCCAGTGATGGATCTGGGACGATTCAGCAATGTCAATAACCTCCATCGTGTAACAGCGTGGATAATTCGATTCACCAAGAACTCCAGAGGAATAGGTCGGATCAACGGTCCCTTAAGCGCTAGTGAGATTCAACAGGCCGAACGCTACTGGGTAAGGCAAGAACAAGAATCTGCATTCGCGGACGAAATCAGCGCACTCGGAAGCAACAATGCACTTAAGCGAACATCGAAGTTGAAAGATCTAAGGCCATTTATTGACGACGACGGCATCCTCAGGCTTGGAGGACGAATGGGTGGTAGTCGTCAAACATTTTCGGAATGTCATCCAATCATACTGCCAACTCACTCGCATTATGCTCGCCTTTTAATTTTACAGTCCCATCGACAAGTTTTCCACTGCGGAGTGCGTGACACTTTAGTGCAGCTACGCGAAAGGTTCTGGATACTCCGAGCACGCCAACAAGTCAAGCGAATACTACGAGGTTGCGTGACATGCAGAAGAAACGACGCAAGGCATCTGACACAACCTGATGGCCAACTTCCACCTGACAGAGTGACGATGAGTCATCCCTTCGAGGTCACCGGCATCGATTTTGCGGGACCAGTAATGTTGAAGCGAAGGAGGAACTACCACAAGGGCTACATTGTCCTCTTCACTTGTGCCGTCACAAGGGCTGTGCACCTAGAGCTGTGCGAGGACATGTCGGCGATCAAGTTCTTGCAAGCCTTCCGAAGATTTACAGCTCGTAGGGGAATCTGCCAAACCATCTACTCGGACAATGCCTTGACGTTCAAAAAGGTCGCAAGAGAAATTCGGGACATACAGAGGATCTTAACGGACCCACTGGTGCAGGACTATTCTTCACGTAACGGAATCCGCTGGAAATTCATACCGGAGCGCGCACCATGGTGGGGTGGCTTTTATGAAAGACTGATAAGATCCGTAAAATCAGCATTGAGGAAAACCCTGTCCAGGAACGTCGTAGACTTCATCGAAATGCAAACTCTGCTGGCTGAGGTGGAGGCGATGATGAACTCAAGACCTATAACCTTTGTTTACAACGAAAACTCCGAGCCGACACCACTCACTCCAGCAACCATGATAATGGGAAGACGTCTACTCGCACCACCATCGACGGAATCCACCACATCGCGGAACACAATCCATGACTCATCGTCCACGAAGATAAGGGAGACATGGAAAAGACAGCTGCACTACCTCAATGCAGTATGGAATAGGTGGCAGCAAGAATACCTCTCGGAACTACGTTCTGCATACCACTCCAAAGGGACAAACGACTGCGACGTTCGAACCGGAGATTTAGTTCTCGTCAAAGAGCCCAACTGTCCCAGGCTTCAATGGAAAATGGCCCTCGTTGATAAAGTTTTCACAGGTTCAGATGGACGAGTTAGGGTATGTCTGATTAGGACTCCTGGTAGAACGATACTCAGGAGACCCGTCCAGCACCTCTACAAGCTCGAGTCACAAGAAAAATAGTCGAAATCTTGAAACACTACGTCGTTCTCATCTGTGGGTGGCAGGCTGTTGAATACTAGGTTGAAGACGACGACTCAGCGCCTGCACGCCCACGCGATTGCTCACGCTTTTTCATTCTTCTCCCAAGCATCATCCAATAAACATCGTCACCTACTTGCTCTCCCTGTACTGTATTCCAAAGATGGCATGTCAACAAGTTGCAAATCGCTGTTCCATGTTCCACATTTGTCATGCTCATCTAGGTATTTTTGAAATTTCTTAAACATCTCCACATCTTTTATATTCAACGTGCTGGACAACTAGTGTGCAACACCAGATATCGAGTCTAAATCTGAGCCAGTATGGGTCATGGACACACCGGTGTAACATGAGCAACAATAAGGCAGATGGCATGTCAACAAGTTGCAAATCGCTGTTCCATGTTCCGCATTTGTCATGCTCATCTAGGTATTTTTGAAATTTCTTAAACATCTCCACATCTTTTATATTCAACGTGCTGGACAACTAGTGTGCAACACCAGATATCGAGTCTAAATCTGAGCCAGTATGGGTCATGGACACACCGGTGTAACATGAGCAACAATAAGGCAGATGGCATGTCAACAAGTTGCAAATCGCTGTTCCATGTTCCGCATTTGTCATGCTCATCTAGGTATTTTTGAAATTTCTTAAACATCTCCACATCTTTTATATTCAACGTGCTGGACAACTAGTGTGCAACACCAGATATCGAGTCTAAATCTGAGCCAGTATGGGTCATGGACACACCGGTGTAACATGAGCAACAATAAGGCAGATGGCATGTCAACAAGTTGCAAATCGCTGTTCCATGTTCCACATTTGTCATGCTCATCTAGGTATTTTTGAAATTTCTTAAACATCTCCACATCTTTTATATTCAACGTGCTGGACAACTAGTGTGCAACACCAGATATCGAGTCTAAATCTGAGCCAGTATGGGTCATGGACACACCGGTGTAACATGAGCAACAATAAGGCAGATGGCATGTCAACAAGTTGCAAATCGCTGTTCCATGTTCCGCATTTGTCATGCTCATCTAGGTATTTTTGAAATTTCTTAAACATCTCCACATCTTTTATATTCAACGTGCTGGACAACTAGTGTGCAACACCAGATATCGAGTCTAAATCTGAGCCAGTATGGGTCATGGACACACCGGTGTAACATGAGCAACAATAAGGCAGATGGCATGTCAACAAGTTGCAAATCGCTGTTCCATGTTCCGCATTTGTCATGCTCATCTAGGTATTTTTGAAATTTCTTAAACATCTCCACATCTTTTATATTCAACGTGCTGGACAACTAGTGTGCAACACCAGATATCGAGTCTAAATCTGAGCCAGTATGGGTCATGGACACACCGGTGTAACATGAGCAACAATAAGGCAGATGGCATGTCAACAAGTTGCAAATCGCTGTTCCATGTTCCGCATTTGTCATGCTCATCTAGGTATTTTTGAAATTTCTTAAACATCTCCACATCTTTTATATTCAACGTGCTGGACAACTAGTGTGCAACACCAGATATCGAGTCTAAATCTGAGCCAGTATGGGTCATGGACACACCGGTGTAACATGAGCAACAATAAGGCAGATGGCATGTCAACAAGTTGCAAATCGCTGTTCCATGTTCCGCATTTGTCATGCTCATCTAGGTATTTTTGAAATTTCTTAAACATCTCCACATCTTTTATATTCAACGTGCTGGACAACTAGTGTGCAACACCAGATATCGAGTCTAAATCTGAGCCAGTATGGGTCATGGACACACCGGTGTAACATGAGCAACAATAAGGCAGATGGCATGTCAACAAGTTGCAAATCGCTGTTCCATGTTCCGCATTTGTCATGCTCATCTAGGTATTTTTGAAATTTCTTAAACATCTCCACATCTTTTATATTCAACGTGCTGGACAACTAGTGTGCAACACCAGATATCGAGTCTAAATCTGAGCCAGTATGGGTCATGGACACACCGGTGTAACATGAGCAACAATAAGGCAGATGGCATGTCAACAAGTTGCAAATCGCTGTTCCATGTTCCGCATTTGTCATGCTCATCTAGGTATTTTTGAAATTTCTTAAACATCTCCACATCTTTTATATTAAACGTGCTGGACAACTAGTGTGCAACACCAGATATCGAGTCTAAATCTGAGCCAGTATGGGTCATGGACACACCGGTGTAACATGAGCAACAATAAGGCAGATGGCATGTCAACAAGTTGCAAATCGCTGTTCCATGTTCCGCATTTGTCATGCTCATCTAGATTGTTTCTCTGCTATTCAGCGTTAGCTCTGTGCTGTATTAAATTATTCATCATTTGGCATTCAAAGTGTTTCTCTGCTATTCGTCCGTGCATGTTTATCGTTTTGATAGATTCTTTTTTCATTTATTTGCCTGCATCTGTCTGTTGTTTATGTGATAGGTTTTGGTTCTCTATTAGCTGTTGATCGTGTTTCTCATTATTTCCGTATGTCTATGCTGTTTACTTAATAAGAAAATGATTAATTGTGTAATGTCGGAATAATCTTCCCTATTGCGCTCGAAAATGTTCATAACTGTCAGGTGTACGCCTCCCGTCTTCAACAAATCAGGGCAGATATTATTAGAGCTGATTGTTGGCTAGGAGCGTGCTATGTGATGACGTTAATTTTTTAACATATTTTCTGTGTCGGATTCATAAAACAAAGTAAAGCTTGTAGTGTCCCTTAGAATGAAAATTGTATTGGGAAGTCACGAGGTAGATTTTATGACAAGTGATAGATTATTCTCCTCTGTTGTTTTGATTAACCAATGTATTGTTATAGATTTTATTTCCCCTTGTGTTCGTGTCCCATCGTCTTCCAGGTTCTCTGCTGTTCACATACATCTATCGGCACTTGTAATTAAAGCTCCACTATGGTGGTCACATATAATAATATTAGACTTTTTATAAATACAACTTGTAATTTTGTTTGTAATCATATTGATTAAGAATATCTTCTTTGATTAAATGTGGAGACCGTTTCTCGTTTTGATATGGTATTGTTCTTCAACTAATTATCCTTTGTGTACCTCTTGTTTACATGTTGGATTTTGACTCTCTATTAGCTGTTGATCTTGTTTCAATAATATTTTCCTGTCTGTTGTTTACACGTTGGCAGATGCGCCGTTTAGAGTGTTTCTCTGCTATTCATCCGTGCATGTTTATCGTTTTGATAGATTGTTTTTCAATTATTTTCCTGCATGTGTCTGTTGTTTATGTGATGGGTTTTGGTTCTCTATTAGCTGTTGATCGTGTTTCTCATTATTTCCGTATGTCTATGCTGTTTACTTAATGAGAAAATTGATTAATTGTGTAATGTTGGAACTTATCTTCCCTATTGCGCTCGAAAATGCTCATAATTGTCAGGCGTACGCCTCCCGTCTTCAACAAATCAGGGCAGATATTATTAGAGCTGATAGGAGCGTGCAATGGGGTGAAGTTCATTTTTAATATATTTTCTGTGTTGAATTCATAAAACAAAGTAAGGTTTGTAGTGTCTCTTAGAATGAAAATTGTATGGGATTCGACTAGATTAAGTCACGAGGATGATTTTATGATAATGATAGATTATTCTGTTGTTTTGATTAAGAATATCTTCTTTGCAGTGTTATAGATTTTATTTCCTTTTGTGTTCGTGTCCCATGGTCTTGCAGGTTCTCTACTGTCCGCAATTAACTATCGGCACTTGTAATTAAAGCTCCACTATGGTGGTCATGTTAGACTTTTTATAATAAAACTTTTAATTTTGATTGTAATCATATTGATTAAAAGTATATTCTTTGATTAAATGCATCATAATGAAATATTAGCTGTTGCGCATGAAGTTACGTACATTGAACTTTGTAATTAAAACTCCGTTATGGTGGTCATGTTAAACTTTTTGTAATAAAACTTTTAATTTTGATACACGCGCAACCTGAAAAAAATTGCAAACGAAGTCGGCCCAGGCTGAAAAATAGCCAAAGAAGTCAGCCCAGGATGTACAACCATAAGTGTACGCTCAGCTCTTCGGCCCGCTAGTAAACACACGGACAGCCCCCTCACCTCCCGTGTCTTCCCATTTCGCCTATTCTTCTTCTTCTTCTTAGCAGATTATCTCGCCATCCCTTAGCAGGTTCACCGACCTTGAACTGCAGGGGGTCCCATTTGGCCTAATGTATGCTGCAGACAGTCCCACTTCGCCTACTAACCTGTGTTACGTAAGAAAGAAGGCGGTCCTCTGGCATGCTGCCAAAAGTCCATTTCGGATCTTCATATAACTTTACGTGCAACCTTGTTGGTTTCATTGAAGCATGAGGTCTGTATTTATAATTCATATTACACTAGGGTTTCTTCCCTCATCTGTTGGTTCACAAATATAGACTGTGCAAGAGTGAAAACGTAGTTTTTATTTAAATTTTTTAAATTAAAAGGGCAGCTTTGTTTTCTGCACTTCAAAATTCTTCCAAATTTGCAGCTCTACTCAATATGCATTAGATGTCCCACGGCATCGAGGTACGACATCATGTCCCGTTCGCCATTCTGAATTATTGGCTGCTCAATGACATTCTTAAGTAGCATCACAACTTTTTATTAATTCCAACGCCCTACGCCGGCTTTTTCAAATGACCCTAAGTGATTTGGGAGAAATTCACAGCTCACCCTGGAGGAGACTATAATTTGTACGACACCGACCAGAAAAGAAATTCCTGTCGGAAAATATTTCCGTGTATAACTCCCACCGTTAGATAATGCGCAGGCCCTCTTCAGAGCACCTTTTTACCGAATAACGCGCGCGTTATACACTGGAAAATACGGTAGTTAGGTTGAACGTGGGTTAAGGCGTCTCGCTCGGTGGTGTCGTGCTATCTTGGAGGCGGTGGGTTCGAATCCTACCACCAGTTGTGCTGTCTGAGGTTTACCCTGGGTTTTCCGAAGACTTTCGAGACGAATACCGGCACAGTTCCCCCTGAAGTCTGCCCAAGACGCATATTAACCCCCTATCCCCCACTCCTTCCTGCTGTCCTCTCTCCATCTGTTCTCATCTGTACGTCGCCCATAGCAACCTCTCATCTCCACATAGCCACATCTCGCTCATAGCCACCTCGTTAAATTAAACACGACTATAGTGACACCAGTTTCCATATTCATTAATTCATCATTTCTTGCACACGTCATCATCGGGTCGGAGCGTGTAAGTAACGCCCACTTGCCGACAGTCCCGTTTTGCCTAATGAGATTGCACGGCAGTCCCATTTCGCCTAACGGCTGTTACCCCTCCCGCCTCTTTAATCCGATAATCCGGGTTAGGCAAAATGGGAATAGGCGAAATGGGATGTAACCTCACCTCCGCTCCACCCACCGCGCGCTGAAAAAAATAATAAAGAAAGTGCTAGAGAAGTCGGCCCAGCTATTGTTCTTGAAGTTACATATCAGAACTTTGTAATTAAAACTCCACTATTGTGCTCAGGTTAGACTTTTTGTAATAAAACTCTTAATTTTGATTCTAATCGTATTGATTAAAAATATCTTCTTTGATTAAAATGTGCTACCCCTTCTGCTTAATTGAAAGCTTGCGTGATTATCACTTATAAAAATTGTGATACCCCTTTTATGCTATTGCGTCATACCTGTAATAAGTATATTCTTTATTACGTGTATTGTGTTTCTTCTGCTTCATGCTTTTGGCTAAGTTTTTCTCCTTCACACAGAGTCATAACATAATTCCTGACATTGATGACTTTAATAAATATGTTTTCACATGTACTTTTGTGTATGACTATCCTTTGCATGTAAACCGCCCACTGCGCACCTGTTGTATCGGAAAAAAATTGTGAGTGAAGTCGGCCCAGGTGGAAAAATGATGGAAGAAGTCGGCCCAGGCTGAAAAATATGATCGAGTATGCGCGCACGCAGCCCTCCGGCCACGCTCCGCCCCCCGGTAAGAGCCTCCACCCGAGCGCCGCCTGCCGCGCGCGAGGAAAAATACGCGAAAAAAGTCGGCGTGACGGTGGCGCTGCCCTGGTGGGGGAGCCGGCGTTTAACATGGCCGTAGTTTAACAACCTGTCTATACTACTTTTCACAATTGTGATCTCTATCAGCAAGGCCACCTCCTCGTTTCCCTTCCCTATTCAAGTAAAAATGATCGTACCCCCGGCGGGTGAAATAGTCGTGCGTATCCTGGCACCATGTTTCGGATACCATCAGCACATCAATTTTGACCGACAGTTCAGAAATAAATATCTCAAGCTCATCAAATTTATTACTCAATGATTGCACATTCAGATGCACACATTTCAAGGATTGTGACTCCTGCAACATCCCTATTTCATGCGTAGAAATATATTTGTAATCAGCCATAATGCTAAAAGGAGGTCGATAAGAAGGGTAACTGTCCTCATTTTATCTTGTCAAGGTCAGACAATGACTCAATGCGGATAGAAGGATGGCCCTCAGCTTTTCTGATATAAACAGTTCCTTGGAACGTCCATACAAAGGAGTGGGCTTTTTCCTTGGCTTTCATACGCGCCATCCAGAACAGTTTTCTTCCCTGCTGCGTTAGATTCTCTTGGACATAAACCGATTGCATATTGGTCGCAGATCGTAGCTTATTCCTACGTTCCACCCACTTGTCCCTTTGTAATCTATTGATAAATTTAACAATAATTGGCGCTATTTTACCGGGTCTTGGGGGCAAGCGATGTATCGCTTCGATGTTGTCACAGGTAAGAGGCGGTAGCTCTAAGGCAGCTGCGATTGTGTTTACTTTTTGGAAGAGGTCCTCGTTCATGGAGTGCTTGATACCGTGGATTTCAATGTTGTTTCGTCTGTTGTATTGCTCAAGTTTATTTAAATCAGCTTGCACACTTTGGAGCTGGATACCATGGTTATCTGACTCAAGCACAGTGACCCGCTTCTTTACACCCTGTATTTCTTTCGCCTGATCTGTTAGCTGAGTCATAATGTTATCGTACTTGCTGGATAGCATTTCAACTGCAGCTTCGATGTTGTCTACCGTATTCTTCATTGACAGCAGCTTGTCAATATTTGTCTTAATTTCGGCAAGACACATCAGGCACTTAGCTGGTATTGAATAGCTTTCATGCCGCCGTCGTCATCTTTCGTTAGTTGTTTACTGCGAGCTCTAACCGTGAGACAAGTGGCGCATTTATCAAAGGTTCGTTTTGCCAGCAATTGTTCCGTTGTACCTGAGCATTTACCAACGTGATAATGAAAGCTGCATTCACAGCACTTCAAAGCTTCATGACAAGCTTCTTGGCATGCAATACAGGTGTCATCCGAACGAGACATAGCTAAATCACAGTGTTGCAGTCAGCGGCGGAATCAAACTTTCATAGTATAGGAAAACCTCCCTCACCTAGAACACAGAAAACCAGGTGTTAACAGGGTACAAGAATGCCGCTGACTGCAGAATTTTTAAAGTTTTTAGCTCATAACGTTGTAAAACGCAAACTCAACATTAAAGACAATTTTCTTCTTTAAATTTTCAAAGACAAAACTGCACGATATTTCTTGCATTTTTTAAAAGATATAGATTAAAAAGTTCTGCATATAGTTACACATACTATACAAGATATTTGATTGTGGCTTAAATGCTAAAATTCATCGATTCACATTCAGGAGAAGTGGTGACTACCACACATCAGTAAGAGTTTAATTAAAATTTGAACAGATGTTGCGAGTGACGATCAGTGTTGTAGAGTGTGTAATTTCACAATACGCAAGCTTGAGCTCGCTCACTTTGACGAGCACTCTTTCATGATGACAGAGAATTTAATGGAATGGATTGATATTTTCTATATACACTATATCATAATGTGAATTCTCTATGTCGTGCATATTAAAACTTTTCGATAAACACGCCGGGCCGCGTTTCCACAATGCCGTACCCGAAACCGAACGCGATTCTGCGCCCGACGCGTTAACGCGGTACCGTATGCGAGCGTGTTGCTCTTTCCGGAAACGGGTTCGTCGACGCGGGTGACCCTTTCTTCGAGTTTTAAGTAAATTTCGTTCGGAAAATATTCGTAACTTTTAATATCCACGACATAGAGAATTCACATTATGATATAGTGTATATAACAAATATCAATCCATTCGATTAAATTCTCTGTCATCATGAAAGAGTGTTCGTCAAAGTGAGCGAGCTCAAGCTTGCGTATTGTGAAATTACACACTCTACAACACTGATCGTCACTCGCAACATCTGTTCAAATTTTAATTAAACTCTCACTGATGTGTGGTAGTCACCACTTCTCCTGAATGTGAATCGATAATTTTTAGCATTTAAGCCACAATCAAATATCTTGTATAGTATGTGTGACTATATGCAGAACTTTTTAATCTATATCTTTTAAAAAATGCAAGAAATATCGTGCAGTTTTGGCTTTGAAAATTTAAAGAAGAGAATTGTCTTTAAAGGTCAGCTATGCTGATATCCCAAATAGTCGAAACGGTTGTGATATTCTGAAAGCCCACATCCAGCTCTCCCCAAAATGCCCCTTCATTCTCTCAGTTCGGTACAGTACCATGTCAAAAAAATAGGTAATTCATTCCGAAACACACATGGGCGCAGCCATTTTTATGACGTAGATGCACCCGTACGGGCATTGTGACGTGTACGCGCCTTCGTACTTGTCAGTGGATTTCAGCTACGGCTTCTCGCGGCTTCACGTATCTGTGCTTGAAGATGGCGGACAGCCGGGTTCCACCGTTCCGCGATAAGTAAACAGTGCAGCAGCTGCGAACTCATTCGCGAACCAACCTCTGTGCGATGTTGTGACTGGAATTCGTCGTTTGTGTTTTGTGAGCACGTACAATTTGTATCAAGTCGCGTCTGCGTTAGCCCCTTTACAGCACTTGCCCATTGTAGAGACTGACGTTTCGACAGCCGTGTCAGCAAGAAAATGCCGACAGCGTTTTATTACTGCAGGAAAATTGTGCCATGTATTTGAGAAACCGCACACTGCTATGGGACAAGTTTTAGTACCAGAGCCAGAGCACATATTGCCACTTAGAAATGTGGTGTCTGAAGAGTTAGGGCATAGCATAGATCCTAGAAATCATGTGCACCTTATCCTTCTGTAGAGTGCTCTTTCAATTCACAACTCAGCCCATGGGGTGTATTAAAGGCAATTACGTGACTTGTCGTCCTGGGTGACATCACTGGCCAGCCTCGGGATTAATTCCGTGCTCAGGAATTATTGTACAAATTGTCACTTTGTATGTAGGACGTGATAAGCAATATGTAAGTTGCAACCTTGTCTGCAGCATTCTCGATTGCCTCTTACCTTTACAGTTCGAGACACGTTACCAAACCATTTGCAAAGGGCACTCTTACAGGGACCGTGTAACTTGAGTTTTTAGTTTATAAAATTTATAAAAATATAAGTATACAATATGTAATATGAAATTTATATAAAATAAAAATAACATTTATAAAAAGAATTTACCAGCGGCATGGCCGAGTGGGCTAAGGCGTCCGCTCGTTGGTGGTAACCAAGGTCGTGCTGAAGACTGGGAGGTGGTGGGTTCGAATCCTACCGCCGGCTGTGCTGTCTGAGGTTTTCCCTGGGTTTTCCGAAGACTTTCCAGACGAATGTCGGCACAGTTCCCCCTGAAGTCGGCCCAGGACGCATACTAACCCCCCTGTCCCCCACTCCTTCCTGCTATCCTCTCTCCGTCTGTCCACATCTGTACGTCGCTCATAGCCACAGTTGCTTCGCGGCGCTAACACCCAATCAAAAAAAAAATAATAATAATAAAAAAAAGAATTTATAAAAAATAAATAAAAAGGCTTCATGGAAGCAATCCGTTAGCATACCCATTGCACATGAAGCACAATTATATATGCTTGGACATCATCTAATTAATCTTCTGAACCATATGTGTGGCTGCATACGAAATTTTTTATGCGCATCCTCTACCTTCCTATTCCTACATGTGCACACGAATAACAGTGCATATATGTGAAGTGGCAAAAAGCAACGCTAGACTCTTCCATCATTGTGCACCTTTAACTTTTCCGCATTTATGTCTGGTAAACAGGGAATATCTCACTAGAAAAGAAGACATTTGTGGATTGTTTGGCAAGCAAATAAATATATTTATTTACATTTTCCATAAATCAACAATGTTGTTACCTGGTGCAAATAATTATGTCAACACGTAAAGTACTTACAAATTATTCCTATGTGCTCAAATGCAGATATGACAATTCTGTTTTTGTACCTCAGCACAGTACAGTTTCAAAATTAACAAACTGCACAGCATCAGCAATCTTAAAGTATCTGAAGAGGGGAATCACATAAAGCTCCAATAATAGACTGTGCAAACAAAGCTAAAAAAAAAAAAGAAAAGTACTTCAAGAAAAATCTGAATAATCGGTTGCCGTTGTGATATGTACTACTATGCACAGTTCATGAATGGAACATGTTACCTCATTGCATTGCCTCCATGTGAGCACTGGAACAGGCAGCTTTTTAGGTCGCTCTTTCCGTGTTTTTCTATTGTCTTTTTTTTGTTTTCTGTTTTTTCAATAGCAAGCATGGCCATAGTGAATCACAAGCAACCAAGGACGGGATGAGACATCTATAATGCGACTGCTAGCTCTAAACTGATATATTTATTAGCAGACTCTGGAATATACACACATATGCTGCTAAGAAAATGACAATTTAACCACTAGAATAACAGACAAGAAAAAGGGTTATATATCTTCCCCTCTCCTCATTCTATTTCACAGGCAGCCCTAGTATCATTCTGACTGTGTCCGTGCGTTCCCTTTGAGATAACGTATCTCTGACAGAAGCAAATCCAACAGCGGACTGCTTACGGATGCAACTATCTTGGATTTCTCTAACCACTTGTTATTTAACTGCTGCCTTGAGCTGTGTGTTCTGGAAATTTAGGCAGCATTCAGAGTCCCTGCAATGTGTTGCCATGTTTCTCGAGGGCCTGTGTTTCACTATGGCTCTCAGATACAAACTACCCCATTTCAACACAGTAGAAAACACAGATTTGTAAATAGCATCTGTTGATTGCACTGTACGTACCCCCCACATAAAGGATCATAGTGGATACTACATCTTGTGCGATAATGTCAGGAACACAAAAAAAGCTAGATTGGAACCCACTCTTACGTCGTAGTAGTAGTAGTATTTGTGTGAAGCTGCGCAATTCCTGTCCTGCAAATAATTTAAACCATATGTTTCATCTGCCAGTGTGATGATCCCCTGGAAAGCAATTCACACTCGGCGGGAACTACCGGTTCTGAAACCTATCCCTGACATGTGTAGCCATCAGGGAGGAAACCCAAGGGCTGCGGTGGAAAAGACAAACACACACGGGCTATGTTCTCTCTGTGTATCAGCTGCTCTGGCTACTAAGAAGAACATGTTCCAAATTAATACAACATGGCTTGACATGATACGCCAGTGAAAGCTAACCAATAAAATTAGTAGTTAAATGTACAATACGTAAACACTTGCCATAACATGACAGTTTCCTTCCTGCATTCATGCGCTACCATTCAACCCACACAAACAGTGTACTGAATTTTTTTATAGCATTACAGGTTGTTTGACAGAACTTGAACAAGATTATATAGCACACGATAAAAGTAGAGTGAACATAATGTGCAGAAAAATTGGCTGCAAGCAAGCGAGCTGGTGAAGATGATGCATATGTAAAACCCCGAGACTAGGGAACACAAAGGGACATGTTTGTGTCTGTCCCTTCGTGTTCCCTAGTCTTGGGGTTTTACATCATGGATAATGCGCAGGTTTCTATTCACGCTTAATGGCCGTAGCAGTAATGCATGAAGGCCACTGCTAAGTTGTGTTGAGAAACACCACTTTATGTTTGCCATGTCTAAATGAAACGTACCTGACCTGATCCAAATTAACCGTTCTGAGTCTGGAACACACAAAGAGAAAAACGCAACACACGCCACAACATTAACAGATAGCAAATGAGCTGTAGCGAGCTCCACCTTGGGACAAAACAACAACAACTTTATTTTCGGTCTTGGAGAGTGGGGAGTTTCATCGCAACAGGCGATACTCTACCCCAGTGCTTGGTGGAATGGGGGGAATAAAATAACGAGCCCCTTTACAATAACGATCGAAGTCCGATGGTGTCCAGAAATGTCAGAAGAGCTTTGAGCGCAGAGCGTTGCTGGGCTGGATTGGGCCAGGGACCAAGCAATTTCGGTAGGGAGAAAGGGCCAGAGTCCAGCTGACGAAGAGACTCGGAGAGTGTGATTCGGGAAGGTTCGTAGTGAGGGCAATGAAGAAGAATGTGCTCCAGATCCTCAAGAGCACCACAGTGGCAACAGGTGGGAGAATCAATTTGTCTCAAGTCTCAAGTTTGTTCCTTGGGACAAAGTCAACAAGTAATTCACCAAAAGTCAATGAGCGCCTGAAATGTAACATCTCCAGTGGCGTAGCCAGGCCTCAAAGGTAGGGGGGGGCTCGATACGAAAACTCGCCCCCCCCCCCCCCCCGCTGATCCTGTGTCGACAACACACACATACTTGTGCACACTGCAAACTGAGGATTAAAAAAGGGAACGAAAATAGTTGATTTAGACGTTCACAGTACGATTACATGTGTAGGCTGTCATGACCAATGAAGTGGTGTCACGAGATTGGAAGTATTTTGAAAAGCTCATACTTTGAAAACCATGCAAGAGTGCTTCTTAGAGAGACGCCATGAACTGCAAGAACTTTCGCGATAGTCACACTGGTCCCCCCCCCTCCCATATATTATGTTCTCGGATTTGCACGATTTGTGTGGGTCGGTCCGTGGCAGGTAGAGGGGCTCGAGCCCCCCCCCCCCCCTAGCCCCCCCGTGGCTACGCCACTGAACATCTCTGACTGGTAGCAAGACGGTCCGCGTTCAATTCCTGGTGCTAGCACTGACTAGCTTTTTCATGTATTATTTGTTGGAAGTTTCGATGTGCTTTGGAACCATTTGTCAACCATTGTATCCTCATGAGGTGATGAGGGTTTGTCGTCCCAAAGAGACTCCCTTTCTTGCATGTGTCCTTATGGATGCTCATCACTGCAGAAAAAAAGAAAGAAAGAAAGGAAAAGCATTTAATGACAAGAAATGGATAGTCGCATTTACTGTATAATGATTGTGCACAACAGAAAGAATACTTTTGCACAGAAGGCTGTACTTCTTGATGTCTAACATCAAGTTACAAAATTCCAGAATATATGACATGTTGTAAGGTAGAGAATAAGTAGAGTTATTGAGTTCTCGAGTTGAGTTGAGTTGAGGGGGGAGTTGTACCCCCTTTTTATTTTATTATATATGATTATATAATTATCTTTATGTCTGTACCACCCCTCACTCTCTACATTACAACACGTTTTATATATTCTGGGATTTTGTAACTTCATGTTAGACATTAACAAGAGCAGCCTTGTGCACGAAAGTCTCGTCTCATTAAAATTTAGATGCTCTCAACAGTCTTCTTTCTGTTGTGAATCTCTATCGCAGCATACCTGCACATTGCTGTTCTATGTACTGTGACTTTGCAGGAAGAGTATGGACTTTGGGTAAAAGACTACACAGCACTGCTCAGGTATTTTTGGCTATCGAACAGTATGTATGTATGCAGTATGCACACAGTATTTGTGCACCGGACCCACTAAAAATGTAGTGAATGTGGCATTGCCCACGGTAATGCACCAAGTTGAACACAATTATTGAAGAATCCAGGTATTTTAGCTTACATGTCAAGCCAGTACCACACCAGTATCCAGTGTGAAGTTGTGACAAATAAATAGTTTCCATTTTTCTTAGCTCTCAGAAAACAGACAGTGAATTAATAAGAGTAGACAATGTTAACATGAATTCTGGGCTATTCTTCAGTTAAAGATTCACAGATAGTAAAGGTACCTTCCTCAATGGACGTTGATGACACTGAAAATTCAAAAACGTTATGAGAGGCGACATCAGCTTCGGTGTGTCAAAGGATTGTATGTCCAACAGTAATCCAGCTAACAGTAACAAAAATGTGCAAAAGACAAATTAACTGAACTAATGTAACGTACCTTATATATCAGACAGTGAAGCTTGTAACACCCCATCCTCAGGAACCAGTGTCCAGACACAAAAGTGCTTGAACTGGGAGATAGCAGCTAATCGGAATGGCGACCTTTGTTTTCCACCCTGAAAACACAGGTTGTAACTTTGAGGGCAGATTTTAAAGTGGTGTCAAGATGTTTGCATGCGAGTGCACATGAAAAGTTGAACATAGAATAGATGAATACTCAAATTATCACATCACATTGTCATACCTGTTGGTGGAGGTGGACTGCAACTAACGTGTCAGCAATTTCTTCATGACCAGATGCAAGCCAGATCATGCTTCATTTCCGCCTTCAGCGTGCACCTGTGATAATTCAGAAGTTAGATTATCAATAGCACTATTGTGTTGTTAATCGTGGTTATATCAGAGTAAGCGCAGTAGGACAGCTGCACAATCGATTCATTAAGCTTGCTATTTTTTTATATCTGAACCTCGACTTACCTTTTTTTGCTCTCGTTTTTTGCCTTGATCCTCCGTGGCACGTTCAAAATGTTATGCGTCGGGCACCTCAGATTTTCATCAGACGATTTCGTGCCAAGATTCCAAATTGCCTCTGGAGTCGCGCGTAACCTATGATAACATTCGTGGACGAAATCCTTGCAGTGGAAATCAGCAGGCACCACTGTCAGCCAAGAGCGTCGCACTGCTTGGTCTTTTGGCAGCTTATAATAGGTAACACTTGAATTCTCCGATGAATTGTTCTAACAGCGTAGCACCGTCGTATCTTCGACAACTTCGCCGTGGCATATTCACGAATCATATCGCTCCAGCCCATAAAAGGCAAGGTCACAACACGGAAGTGCACTTTCCAAACGACGCTGTGCCAAAAAAAAAAAAAAAAACATTCACATGCTTTGTTTCCGGCTTAGCAACAACATAACAGCTGTTCGCTTATGTACGGTGCACAGAGGAGGAAACGAAAGAAGCCAAGCAGCCAAGCCAAGAGTCCATGCCAAGCCAAAGACAGATAAACCGAGAGCAGTGACGTCGGTGCGCCCGTGCGCAGGGTTTGCCGACGGTCTGACGGCCGGGCGTGGGAACTAAAAAAACTGTTTTCTAAAAAAACTACGAACAGTTGGAGCAAGATATTTCGCACACATATTCAGTGTTCGGTAATGAACACACAGCCCGAGTATCGCTCAGTTCTGCGGCACTTCAAAATCGGCATATCTGACCTTTAATGTTGAGTTTGCGTTTTACAACGTTATGAGCTAAAAACTTTGCTTTCAATTTGTAGTACCTGGATGCTATGACACTAAAATAATGTGATAGTTTTTCTGTATGGCTACGGGAAATCTCGAGTATATTTTGTGAATTGCATCTACGTTTATGTGTGACCTGCGCTGATCTGGTTATTATAATTAATATAACATATCTTCCATTGTGTTTATGCATAACGCTCATCTTCATTGTATATTGGTTAAGCATTTCTGATGGCGGTTGTGTGATCCGCTTCTCCCGAAATCTGATTGCCACTTGGAAATTATTTCGTATACGTTTGTGTGCCGTGTGTTACAAAGATTACGTGATTAGAATTGTAGACTTGGCCTGCACGACATGCTCGTAAAATTCTTCGTTTGCATTGTGGTATCTGATAATAGATTCGCTTTTCGCGAAGACTTCGTATTATCTCGCAGGCACTGAACCCGAATGCAGTTGTAAAAGTGGTAAAAGTTGATGGAACTGTGTCGCGAACGATTTGACTTATCCCGCCGCGATCAGTTATCTTGCCTTATTTCCCGTTTTGAACTATCTTGGACAGCTCCTTTTTCCTAGCTCTTCTGACATTTCTGGACACCATCGGACTTCGTTCGTTATTGTGAAGGGGCTCGTTATTTTATTCCCCCCATTCCACCCAGCAATGGGGTAGAGTATCGCCTGTGGCGATGAAACTCCCCACTCTCCAAGGTCGAAAATAAAGTTGTTGTTGTTGTTTTTCCTATCCAGACACACAAATGAATAACTGTGTTGACGAAAATATTTATTCCGCACTCCAATCGGGTTGCTTGTCAAAGACGCCTTTTCTTCTTCTTTTACTACGTCTGGGCTAGTGCAACTGATTGAGAAATATACATGCACTGTGGAATTTAATTCATGAAATATGATAAGTTTTCACAAGAGATTAGTGACCCCTTTTTGTAATCATAGACTGATGTATCATGCCTCTAAATTTCAATGACCGATCCTTCTCCGGCAATTCTATCCTTCGGATGTTGAACTTGTACAGAGTGTAGTCGGGTAAAACCTATTTGATGGTCAGGTCTCATTCCATATGAGAATTCTTACACACAGTGTGGAATATTCGTCTCCTTAGCAATCTTCAATCTAATCATAAGCTGTTTTCGTTGCGATGTGTAGAATACATTACAATGATGACAAAGAATACAATTATTATTTAAATTATATGCTTGTTTATTCCGATAAATTACAATTCTATTCCAAACTCTGAAGTTTTCGTTTGTTGTCTTGATTCATGAATTCCGAAGACATCAAGTAGTTTATTCTGATTATTGGGCGCTTGAATCCAGCGTTGATTAACGCAGGTGATATGTTGTCGCCGTGTTTGTATTGCTTCAACAACTTGCACTTTGTCGCGATGCACTTGTACAGTCTCTTATTGATGTTTCCTTTCTTGTATGAAGATTCTTGAATGGCATACAAGAGAGCATTAGATGAAAATCGTTCGGTGGTCCACCGCAATTGATATGTTTGTTGAGTTTCAATAAATGATGATACATCAGACCTTGCACGACAATATTGAACTTCTGTTCATTCGACATCACTGACTGGTAGAATAAAATAATTGCGTTGCAGTGCTAGTGGAACATATCACGTGATAAGATTTTATGTACTTTCCATCTCAGATATGTGTAATTTCAACAAATCCGTAATGAACCGTGCGATATAGACCGCTTGTATATGATAATTTGATCTGACTGCTTTCCTCATGAACGCAATGCCCATTGCAATGATTACAATTACATCTGGTCTAGTGTATTTCAATTCTTCGTTAGCAAATCTCAAAAACTCCGCCATCAATCCCAGTGGCCCTTCCCACGTTGATGTGCAGATATTTTTATAAGTATTGTAGATTCGGCATATAAATTCTTGCATCTTCAGTTCTGTAGTTTGTACCATATCTCCGAATACGGCCATGTCTAGGATGTATTGAAATGCAGCGATAATGGAATCGTTTCGCGGCTCTTCCTTTTCGAAGCAGTGTTTTATCACATCTTCCCATGACTTATGGGAGCGAGTACAAAATCTGTCCATCTTTTCAATGTAGAACAATTGGCTCTTCTGTTTTCAAATGCGCGTCTACACTTAATTAAAAGCATATCTACCAATGCTACGTATCCTCTATTTATTGATTAAATTTTTTTAGAATGTTATTAATATCCACATGCCAGGAGAATTATGGAAATTGATTTACAAAAAGATGTGATGAGTAAGAAAAAATGTGCGCTTTCAATGATTCTATGTACAAGGCCATACTAGAGCCCGTCCCTCCCTAACTTGATGTTGTTGTTGGGGGTCGTCGGGTTTCATCACACTTTATCGCTTGAATCCACTAGTTGATCATGTTTATTCATTGGAAATGACAAGTTTCAGTACAGATTCTACAGTGTATTCACGCTGCTTGCTTAGAAATGATTTGTCTGAATTAATTATTGTTTTGTTTCAGGCTCGACTGATATTCTATGAGTTGGACATTATGTATGCATGATGTATCAATTGTGTCGTATTTGCTTCAATTGTTCACTCGCTTGAGATAAGTAAAAATAATCTCTGAGTTGGGAATGCCTCATATTTCTCAGTTGTGTTTCACAGTTGATTGTTCTGTGTGGTTCATCTATATAGAACTTTCTGTTGCAAGATATTACAAAAAATTATGTAATTAAATTTGTTTCTCGTTTTTGATTGAGTATTGCTGCTACCATTTAATAATTTGGACTTTCTCTACATGTTCAAGAACAATATCGCATCTGTACAAACTTAGTCGACTTGTCAACCACTTTGACGAAAGATTTCCGTTTCAAGGAAAGGATACGAAAAGATAGTGATCCCCGCGAATAATATCGACGTCTATTTGCGCTGCACAATAAAATATATCGCCTTTGAACTATCTTATCTGACCTCTAGAACGCCCTGTTTGCTGGACGAAAGAATATAGCCCCCAACCGTTTGAGTGATAAAGCATGGGAGCTTGGTCATATAGACAGAGACATAAAGTCTCCCGGCTTTGAGGAAAAGAGTGAAAACCGAGATGAAAACAGTGCATATTTTCTATTTCTTGGATACCTCCATCAAGGTTCGTAGTGTTTGTTAGAATGAAAATTGTATGTTGGTCGATTTTATGATGGTTCAATGATAGATTATTTTCCTCTGTTGTTGTTTACATGTCGCCGCTTAGAGTGTTCCCCTGTTCTTCAGCGTTAAGTCTGTGCTGTATTGTAACATTTCTCCTTTTGATAGATTGATTAGCTATTATTTCTCTATGTGTTGGATGGTGCACAGGTTTGGCTCCCTATTAATTGTAGCTGTTGATTGTGTTGTTTCTCGTTATTATTTACGTCTATGCTATTCACTTAATAAGAAATTAAAAGTTGTGTAATGTTGGAATTGCGCTCGAAATGTTATGACAGATATTCACGCTATTGCAATGATGGTTCTCACGTGTAGGAATATTAGACTTTTTATAATACAACTTGTAATTTGATTGTAATCATATTGATTAAGAATATCTTCTTTGTAGTGGTATAGATTTTATTTCCTCTTGTGTTCGTGTCGTTCGTGTTCCGTGGTATTCCATACATCTATCGGCACCCGTCTTCAATAAATCAGGGCAGATATAATCAGATCTGGTTGTTGGCTAGGGGTGTGCTATGTGGTGAAGTTCATTTTTAACATATCTATTTTCTGTGCTGGATTCATAAAACAAAGGAAAGCTTGTAGTGTCTCTTAGAATGAAAATTGTATAGTGTTCGATTAGATTATGTCACGATGATTTAATGATAGTCAAAACGCCAACCTTCCGAAGCCTACGTCCCCTTCATCTTCGGGAGGGGCCACTTTCAAGAAACCAGGATTCCGCACTTCACGGTACAACACACGAAGCTCAAGTTCACGTTGACTCATCTCGGACAACTCAAAATCCCCTTCTTTCCTGAAGGCTCGTAAATTGTTAGATAAGAAAGCAAGGTTTGTTTCCCACTTGTATTTCTATACCGATTGCATTAGACAAAACGTTGTTCCTAAAGGTTTGTTGCTCAGTGCATGTTCCTCATTTAAATTTCAATCTCCCCGTAATTCCAAAAGTTGGTCCAATATCTTGACCCATGCTTCCATAAGCCTCATCAGAATTTCACAGAATGAAGCCTCACATGTCATTCAGGACACAGACAATCAACTTCGACAACTTAGCCGTGTACTATCGCCGGAAGAGCTGGATTCGCTGCGCTCTTTTTGTGTCCGTAAACTTTCCGTCCTGCAACGCACTAAGTCCAAGAAGGCGAAACGCGACGGCATTCAACTCACCCCCATTGAGGATGTTGATATTTGCGATGCTTTGACACCTCATACATATCCCAGTTCAGCCACAAACAACGTGGTATTCAATCTCGCTAACGTACCATTAAACAAAGCAGAAGTAAATGTGTTGTCCAAAGGTCTCACCTTTGTGCCCACCCCTCCCAGCACTGACAATTTCGAAATCCTAAATGACCTTCTAAGCTTAGGTCGTAGAATGCACCTGCAGACGTTTTTCCACGGCAGTGAACATACAGAGATAACACCATTTAAGAAACCCTCAAACTGGACACCAGACCCGTCGAAAACAAGCCCCATGATTGACAATTACATTAGAGCGGTTTATAACGAGATTAAATGCCTAACTGTCATTGATAACAACGCTAAAAATTTTAACTTATCTAAAGCAGAAAGGACAACAACAACAACAACTAAATCATGACTATGGCCTGGGGTGATTCACCGCTTGAGAGCAGTACCCTACCCCGACGAGGCAGAAAGGACGGCCTTAATGAATCTTAAGAGACGTAAAGATATCATCATTACACCTGCTGACAAAGGTGGCGGAATAGTCGTTATGAATGCATCGGCCTACATAGATGAGGCAAACAAACACCTTGATGATGAGACATCTTACAGGCCTCTTGATGGCGACCCGACGTCATTATTCTGCCAAATAATTAACAAGAAGATCTTAGAACTTAACAAAGACAACTCTCTCCCGCGCTATATAGCAGACTTTATTAAGCCGAAGAACACCACGCCTGGTTCTTTTTATCTCCTTATTAAGATGCACAAAAGTAACCACCGGCAGGCCTATAATTTCGGGTGTTAATACACCGACTGAGAAAATATCCCTCGTCTTAGATCACTGCATCAAGCATATTCCTCCACAACTTCCCTCTTATGTAAAGGACACTAACGACTTCCTTGCCCAAATAAATTCCATTAACAACATTTCTCCTAACCTCAACAACGCTATACTGGTAACTATGGATGTGACGTCATTATATACAAATATTCCCCATGATGAAGGTGTCAACGCTGTAGAGCTTTTTCTTTCCTCCTTTCCGTCTGATCTTCTTCGAACTAAAACCATTATCTGTCTTCTTGAGTTAGTCTTGCAGTACAACAACTTTGTTTTTAATGACAAGCATTATGTCCAAGTTCAAGGCGCAGCGATGGGTTCCCGTGTCTCACCCAATTACGCAAACCTTCTCATGAGGCTTTTTGAACAAAGAGTCTTTTCCAGTGACACCATTAGTATTCCTGCGATACATTGATGATATTTTTGCCATCTGGACAGCTGACGATACCTCTCTACTCTCATTTTTTTATCATTTTAACTCACGGCACAATTCCATCAAATTCACGTGCAACTACTCTCGAACTTCAATCAGCTTTCTAGACGTCACTGTTTCTCTCGAGTCGGGTAAACTCGTCACAGATCTCTATAAGAAGCCGACTGAAAAACGGCAGTACCTTCATTTCAACAGCCATCACCCCAATATCCAAAAGCGAAACATTCCATTTGGACAACTCACACGTTTAAAACGCATATGTTCCAATACACAATATTTTTTGAAGCATGCAAAGGACATGTGCAATGACTTCAAGGAGCGCAGATATCCCGACGAACTCATCGACAATGCCCTAGCCAGAGCCACCTCCCTAGACAGGGAAAATTTGCTTTCTCGTGAATCCAATAAGGCACAAAGTCATAATAAATGCACTTCAATTACACCTTGCAACCGCGCACTCCGTAATGTAGGATCTGTGTTCAAACGCCATTTAAACATACTCCACGCCGATGAATATCTGAAAGACATTTTCCCTAATGCTACGGCTATTACATTTCGGAGATCACGTAACATACGTGACTTACTCACTTCCTCCCGCAATAATCAACAGAGTCCCGGTTGCGCTCCTTGCAACAGCAACCGCTGCCAAACTTGCTTATTTATTGCAACATGTACCTCCACCTGTAGCACTGTTAATGGTTTCGTTTTCTCTATTCGGCAGTCTCTTCACTGTAACTCATTCAATGTCTGCTATCTCATTACATGCAAATTGTGCAATAAACAAGACATAGGCGGAACACGTAACACCATCCGTGAAAGATTTTATGGCCATAAATCAGATATTGTTAATAAACGTCAATCGCCTGTATCGCTACATTTTAATCTTCCGGGACTTGATCTGCATACGCATATACTTATCACCATTTTAGAATCCGGGTACGCCAATGACATCAAACGCAAAAATCGTGAATCCTTTTTCATTTCGAAATTTGCAAAGTTGCAGCCGCACGGCATCAACGTGTACGGCGGCCCATTACAGTCCTTTATACTATGAGTCTATTTATTGTATTATCACTTGTCTGCCATTTTTCACATCATACACGATGATAAACAATCAGTAAGACACCAACTCCGCGTTACTTTCCCAGAGTCTGGAAGCTCTTAGCCATCAAGGTGCTGTGTGTCCTCAATCCTTCGCTCTTGAGCCCTAATTCCCCGTACGCATTCTAAAGCTCTTTGTGCCAACTGGCTGCTGTGCCTATTCATGTGATGTTCATTGGTTTCCTCCACGTACAACTCCGACTCGTCTGTATGTCTGTCTGACCTTGTCCAGCCACCTCCTATTGAATGCGTTTTGTTTTTCATTTTCATTTTTGCTTTTCATTTTTGTTGATATTTGTATTGCGTTTGTAGTTCTCTTCACCCTTACTCTTTTCTCTTGTACCATGTGACTTGTTTTTTTATATATCATTCACCACTTGTAACAGGTCCTAAAACCTGAAGAAGTGCATCCTACTGCACGAAAGTCTTGTTTTTATGTATATAGTAAACAGTTGAAGCTCTTAACCGTCTTTGTTATTTTTTATAGTTAAAATGATAGATTATTCTCCTCTGTTGTTTTGATTAAGAATAACTTCTTTGTAGTGGTATAGATTTTATTTCCTCTTGTGTTCGTGTCCCATGGTCTTCCAGGGTCTCTGCTGTTCACAGTTAATTACATACAACTATCGGAACTTCCCTCCATTGAACTGATGGTTCTCATGTATAGGAATATTAGACTTTTTACAATAGAACTTGTAATTTTGTTTGTATTCATATTAATTAAGAATATCTTAATCTTTGATTAAATGTGGTGACCGTTTCTCGTTTTGATATGCCATTGTGTAGCTATTATTTCCCTACATGTTGGAGGATTGGTTCTATATTAATGTTATGTGTTGATCGTGTTGATTCGAATTATTTTCTTATGTCTGCGTTATTCACTTCAATAGAAATTGATTAATTAAATTTGTGTCATATTGAAATATTAAACTTAGCTTCCATATTGTGCTCGAAATTACTTACATCTATCAGGTTCTCACATCTCAGTCTTTTTATAATAAAACTTGAAATTTTGATTGTAATCGTATTGATTAAGAATATCTTCTTTGATTAAATGTGTTATCACTTCTGATTCATTGAGAACTTGTGATTACTGTTAATAAAAAATATTGTGTTTGATCTGTGATACCTATTCAATGCTATTGCATCATGCCTATAATAAGTATTGTTACGTGTATTGTGTTTCTTCTGCTTCAGGTTTTTTGGATGGGTTTTTCTCCTTCACATAGAGTCATAACATAATTTCTTGCACTATTGACTTTAATAAATATATTTTCACTTGTCCTTTTGTATGTAGCTATCCTTTGCATGTAAACAGCCTACTGCACACGTGTTGTAGCTGGAAAAAAAATTGCGATTGAATTCGGCACAGATTGAAAAATGACGAAAGAAGTCGGCCCAGGATGAAAAATGTGAGCGGGTAAGCGCGCACGCATCCCTCCGGCCACGCTCCGCCCACCGGTAAGAGCCTCCACCCGAGCGCCGCCTGCCGCGCAGAGAAAAAAAAAGTCGGCGCGACGGTAGCGCTGCCCTGGTGGCAATGTCTGAGTTTCTCATTGTTTGAGTCTCTCAACCAATGTATACTACTGGAATGTCCGGCGACGAAGGAGCCTCATCGTCCGTACCTGTGCATGCTTCCGTGTGTACTTGCGGTACTGGCAAAAGGTCTGTTGTAAACTGACATTCGTCTTCGGCGTAGTTGTCATAATAAAGGTCGTCGTCGCTCTCAGAAAGCAGCTCTTCGTCCGTAGCGCTCATGCTGAAAACACTTTCGATTGCATCGCCGCTGCAGACGCTGCTTTGTCTCCACACCCGTGACGTCACTAGTGTCGGGCGTGGTCGGGTGAAACCGGATATGAAATTCGCATAAAATTAAATTCATTTTCTCTACAACGAAGAAGAATTAAGCTTTCACGTTTCACATGTAGCATGTACGTCCTGTTTGGAGTCTAATACAGTCGTTATTCGAAAATCACCAGACCTCCGGACTGTCGCTTTTGGACTTCCCCCTCTCTCACACAACTGCTTGGTCCCTGGCAACATCCGGCCCGCTCTGCCCTCAAAGCTCTCTTCGCCTTTCTGTATACCATATATAGGACTTGGATCCATATTGTGAAGGGGCTCATTATTTCATTCTCTGCATCACCACCTGCAATGGGGTAGAGTATCGCCTCATTCATCGTCCCGAAATAAAGTTGTTGTTGTGGTGGTCGCTACTGGACACTTGGATACCAATGGCCAAGCCGCTTTTGATTCGAAAGTGGACGTATGTACTATTTCACTCTTTGTCCCTGTTTCGTGTCTCAATGGCACAGTTGACATTCGTTCTTCTGTGGTACCAAACTGACGTGTTGCACTTCTCTCGTTCGGTATTTGGTATTGCACTGCTCATTTGGTATATCATGTGAGCTACAGAACTCTATCGAATGAGTATATCCATTAAAGCCCAGAAGGAGTATATGCTTACTTCTTCTAGAAGTGGTAAAAAAAAACTCCATTAGAGGGCTCGCTATGGGACGTACAAGCCGTTTACTCCTCTTCTGGAGTTAATGTGTACTTTTTTGGATAAAAATGTACTTTCTTGCTACAAGAAATATGCCTGGTTGGCTACATTTTGGCTACCTGAGCTAAAAGAAATGGCTACGTGCAACATTTGCTATCTGGTAACCCGGCATACCAAAGGAATGTGTGAAACACTTCTCGACACTGTGCGTGAGATGGTTGTGTCAACGCTTTCCATAAAATTTCGTGCTTTCAAAGTGTCCTTTTCCATATCAGGCTGGAAATGACAATGTTATACGTTTGTCTGATCTTGCTTCCTTTATTGCGTGCCAAAGACGTACCTCATGGCAGGGGTTTATTAAGAACAAGAAAGGGAAGGTCAGCCAGACGAAGGTCGGCTTGCTATCCTCCAAATGCCCATTTCCACCGACGTCCCAAATCAACCAAAAGCTCATTTCATCCGAAAAAATGTTCGGAGGTTCTGGGCTTTCGGTTGATCTGGCCACGCAGGTGGCGGTGACCCCCCAAAAGCTCTTTTCATCCGAGCGCCCAGAACCACCGAAAGCGGGATACTTGAAAGGAAACGATTCCTCTGTTTGTCAGGGAGAGGAGGAAGGCTGAGCGGTTTTTGGGTGTGCGGGAATCCAATCCTGCAACTGAGTCAGAAGTGAAGTCTGCAAAGGAAAGGTATTATTGATGTCGATAGCGTTCAAGAAATGATCCGATCCGAACAGAGATCCGAACAGTGCCTGCAACCCGGTCACTCACATGGAAAATCCATGTGAGTGACCGGGCTGCAGGCACTGTGTAGGTCATCATAGTGGAAAGCAAAGCAAAGCAAGCCACTTCACAGGTCTCGAAGAAGGTTACAAAAAGGACCTCCTCCTTTACTTTTCTTTTATGCGTTCTGTTAATACAGTTCAGACGTTCAGAAAACACGCTATTAACCGGATGAAACACCCCTAGAAAAAGCGTGCAAAGAGTATCAATGCATGAAACCAACATATCGTCTGAACTGTCGATCTCCTCTGAAGGCGCTTGAGGTTTGAGTGTTTTCCGCCTTCCCGCAAAATTTTCCAGCCACAGAACATACCACTCCCACCATGCTCTTTTTCCGTGAATCATGACGCGGACTTCCATGACCTTCAGAACATAGTGCTTTTCCCGTCAGCAACGTGCATACCAATAAAATTCATTTTCGGGATACCTCTCCGTTCAGATCACTTCTTGAACGCGACCTCATTTGTACACACCGAGTGTCGTGTCATTTTTATCCAACTACGATCAAGCTTCTTTAATATAGATCTCGTGCATCAGCTCTCATATTTTATTAGTCATACATGTTACATCTCTAAGGAGAATTATGTATTAGTAAGCAGGGGAACAAAGGAAGTTGTGCAAATCAACGGACCACATATTTCACGCTACAGAACATTTCGAGCACCGGATGAGCAGCAGTCAGGAACCCACGTGACCCTCTCTGGCGAGTTGAAGGAAGTACAGCTCGAAGCAGAGTTAACTGGAACGCCACTTCGACCGCTGAATCGGGAAGAGAATCACCCTAGCGGCGCTTAGGAGATATAAAGGGAAATAATGTTTCCACTGTCCTACTTATGGCGAATTCGGGTGGTCATTTAATTACAACACTGCCTGGCGCTCGGAAAATGCTAGGTCGGCTCCGGAGCTGGATCATGTGACAGTTGCCACCCGAACATGAGTTCCAGGGATCTGGCGGTTTTAGGATCAGGATCAGGCTCGCCTCATCTCTTTTGAATCAGGGCAGAGTTCGTACACTTGGATCATGCTAGGGCCATCGCGGTCGCCTGTCTTCGGGTTCCGTCGTCTGCTAAATAACGTGAACTTCGACGTGCCGTCCAATGAGAGCACTCGCCACCGTTGCAGTGCGGATTTGACGACACAGGATATAGTTGGGCAACCCGCTGCTCGATCGTTTCGAGACCGGACGAAAAAGGTAATAGCTGGGAAATTCCGGGCGCACGGAAAGTGCCACGCGAACTGCTTGACTGCTAGGGATCTGGCAAAAAAAGAAAAAAAGTGGCCACCAAATGACCACCACTCGCCATGATGCTGCGAGGGTGTCCGCCTTGGCACCGGCATTATTCTCAAGGGTGGTTATCGTCGCGATGCTTGTTTGGGTTTGAGACGATTATGTAAAGGTGTATGCTGGCCGATATCACGCGGATACGATGCTGTTATCTCATTGATACACGCAAAGGTGAGCAGCAACCCCAATAAATTGTCCACTAGACCCCGTGCATCCTCGTTTGTTTTATCACAAATCTGAAAATGCCCCACTGAACGAACGCGACCACTTTTGCGTGTATCAATGAGATAAGGGCATCGTATCCGTGCGATATCAGCCGGCATACGTGCACCTTCACATAATCGCCGAAAACACAAACAAACATCGCGACGATAACCACAGCTAAGGGCAATGCTGAGTCAATAGAGACAGACCGTTGATAACGTGGCCAGCGTCGAACCGTATCAACCGGAACCAATCAGTGGACAAGATTCGGAGTCACGCACATTCGCGATTGGTTCCGACAGGCACGATAACTTTATCAACGGTATACTAAAACCCACTAATAGCTCATGGCAAGGCTTAGACCTCCACAGCAACAGTGGGACAGTCGGAACACTATTTGCCTTTATTTCTCGTAAGAGCCGCTAGGGTTGTTTTCTCCCCGAGTTTAGCTCCGCCAGTCGAAGTGGCTTTCCAGTTAACTCTGCCTCGAGCTGTACATCAGGTTCCCGCATACTTGGGAACCACTCACCCTTCCTCCTCTCCCTGTTAAACGGTGGACGCGTGTCCTTTGAAATATCCCGCTTGCGGTGGTTCTGGGCGCTTGGATGAAAAGATCACTTGGGGGATATGGGTCACTGCCACCCGCATGCCCAGATCAACCGAAAGCCCAGAACCTCCGAATATTATTTTGGAGGAAATGAGCTTTTGGTTGAATTGGGACGTCGGTGGAAATGAGAGTTTTGAGGATACGATCTGCTACCGAAGGAAAGAAAAGGGGACGAAAAGAAAGGGAAAAGAAGAAAAGAAAAGGAAAAGGAAAGGAAAAGAAGAAAAGGAAAAGAAGAAAATAAAAGAAAAGAGAAGATAAGGAAAGGAAAGGAAGAACACAAAACTAAAACTGAAAAGTCACACACACAGTCACAAGGCGTTGATAAGGTTCGCGAGCGTGGAGAAAGCGGAGGAACGCAGTGGGTCGAGAGAGAAACACAGGGAGATCCGTGTCACGCAGAAAGCGGCTTTTGTGGCTCTCCACTGGTTAGCTCGACGCACAGAGCCAAGGGGTCCATCCGTCCGTGCACCCAAGCTCTGAGAGGTGTTGCCAGAGCACGGCCCGCTGATGGTGGTGACGCTGACAGCGGAGGAGCTGATATCGTAGGGGGGAATCGACCCCAAAACGCTTCAATTGCTTCTCTACCAGCGGCATTGCCGAGTGGGCTAAGGCGTCCGCTCGTTGGTGGTAACCAAGGTCGTGCTGAAGACTGGGAGGTGGTGGCTTCGAATCCGGCTGTGCTGTCTGAGGTTTTCCCTGGGTTTTCCGAAGCAGACGACACAGTTCCCGTCGGCCCAGGACGCATACTAATCCCCCCCACTCCTTCCTGCTGTCCTCTCTCCGTCTGTCCACATCTGTACGCCGCTCCTAGCCACAGTTGCTTCGCGGCGCTAACACGCAATCAAAGAAAGAAAAGATCTTTGAGAATATGCAATGCAGGATGCCATTTTACACCGGCGTGGTATATCGAACCTCGCGCCACCGTCGTTGAGACGCCCAGAAGCTCGTGTCAAGAGCGCCGGATGTTAACAAATTTACGCCTTTGCAAGTGATACGCAGTTTTTATTTCTGCTCTTTTCTCTCTATCGATAATTTGCGCCCCAGATAATCTTGCCTCCCCTCCCACGCTACGCCGCTGCCTCATGCATGAAACGGTGCGTCCAACACTTATCAGGTTCATCGTACATACTGTCAATGCGGTACATAAGCTTTACCCGGCGCAGAGTGAGATCGTGCAAATCGAAGGAAAATAATGATATATCAATGTAAAGGGGGTTCAGTGTGACGATCGCGAAAGAATGTGCAGTTCCTGACGTCTATGTAACCAGCATTCCTGAATAGTTTTTAAGTTATGACGTTTTCAAAGTAGCTCTAATCTCGTGACGCGGCCTCACTGGTCGTGACTATAGGAACTAACAGGTAGCGCTCTTTCTCGAATAAATCGTTGTAGTCTTGAGAATCGTATCGTTTTATCTTCCAATTGGAATGAAAGTCTCCTCTCTCAGCTAATGGGGAGCGATATACCAGAGCGATGATGACTGCGGTCAACAGCGCCTCCTGTCAGTGGTTGAAAATCCGCTTTCTAGTCATGACAGCCCATGTGGCTTCAGATATTATTTGTTTTCATCTCTCATCCTGCTGTATATGCACCGGGAAAAAGGTCTTCGTATTCGGCCCATCCAAATGCCCTCACACTGACTTCTGACTGAACGTCATCTCGTTCACCGCTTTTAAGGTGAGCGAGGTCACGTCGTCTTCCCGTTATGCCTGACAGGAGACCTTTGCTCAAGGCCGTGCTCTGACTGGGAATTCCGGCATACTCTCAACACCTTGCATATGCTTTTTTTGTACAGACTTTTCATAAAAATTATAAGGGTTATAGACATCCTGTTTTCACTTCTGTTGTCTCTGGGCCGGCGGGCGTTCTTCGCCATCTGTTGCGCAATAATCGAATGACCTAAAAATCGTTATTTAACTGATTAATTATAATGGCTACGGCGTGCTCCAATGAAATTCTGTTCCCTTCGGTCACCTGATCCGTTTTAGGAATAAAAATGCGTTCGATAGGTCGTCCAAGGTAAATTTACCCATGTAGCGAAAGCGAGGAAAAAAACCAAATCTGATCCTGCAACACTGTCATCTCCGTGACTCGAGCGATCCTGGGTGTTGGTAGCACACGTACGGTCGGAAACAAAAAATACTTAGGACGCGCGCATGTGTCTTGTATAAACTAATAGTTTATTCATAATTCAAGTATAGGAAAAGCTATCTGTTGCACCACTAGTACACATATACTAAATCATCTACCACCTGAGTAAGTTTCCGTATCCTGCTCCACTGCGCATGTGTACGCTCGTTTGTCCGTGCATTCTTTTATCCGTGTCGTGTTCATTGTAATGCGGAGTTCGTACTCTTTTTGGATTAAACAGGAAGCGACGTTCACATTTCGAAGCTGTAGGCCAAGATTAACACATGTGAACAGATGAGTGCTATGCGTCCCGTGTTGCTGGCCCCGAGAAAAAAAAAGTTTCGTCATTGCCGGCCATGATAGCATTTGTTTTGGTTGCCCGATGTATTTGTTTGCTTCCGCAAGTTCATCTTCAACGCATGAGGCGGCACTGTGCTCCTTCACATTGGGGGTGAAGGAAACGCGCGTCTCCGAAGATGCCCAATAAACAAACTAAAGAAATAAACGGTGTTCCTTCACGATTTTTTTGCGGACGATCTACCGAACGGATTTTTTTCGTTCTGAAAACGTCAAGATATCAGGTGACCGAAGGGTACAGATGTTCTCATTGGGACAACTTCGTATCTTTTATAATTAAAAGTTAACTAACGATTTGTTAGGTAATTATTCATTAGATGGATGAGCAACAGATGGCCAAGAACGTCTGCCGGCACAGAGATGATAGAAGTGAAAACAGGATGTCTCCAGCCCTTACAAATTTTTATGAAACACCTCTATCGAAAAAAAAAAAAGACACCCTGTATTCCCTGGGATAACAGTCACACTACGCCAGTATTTCACGTGGGATTTTCACAAGTCCACGGATAATAAAGAGATATCATAGGTGTTTAGAGATCAACTATAAAGGACGTCCCCCAAGGAGAAGGCAGAAAATCACGTACACAGAGACAGAATCTGATTACGTGTCCCCGGGAGCCTTATCAACGTGACCAAAGGTTTATCCTAAACTTCATAGATGCGTGGGGGACAACGACACAGATTGTCGAAAATAGCGTCGGATCCCAAACGAGACAAAATTTCCCCCAAATGGACAACCCACTAGGAGTTGACAAACGCACGCGTCGTCGTGATAAGAATTTTATCCAAGATGACACACACTCATTCAGGACAACTTCTTACGAGAAAGCGACAACAGAAATTACTTTACGTCGACTGCCAAACTCAAGACGCAAAAGGTAATGAGAATGCATGTGATATTTTTGGTCATTCTTACAAAGAGATTAAATAAATACGGTAATTTCGAGCAGGCTACCGAACGAGTGCAAATAACGTCTCTAGAGATCTACAGTGCTATCTCTTCTCTGCCTTCCTGTCGCTTCATTCTGCAGAATGCCGTGTATGTGACATTTTACGGCGCTGCAGTGAACAGCGTCATGGCAATGGCGACTAGGAAAAGGTGCTTGGACGGTGTGATGACGTCGCTGGTATTACAGCCATCTTCGCTGCATTGACAGACCCTAGATTTGACTGACATCGTAGCCGTTCTGTAGCACTCTTGTTCATTACCCAGCCATCCACAGGAGCGGTCCGTGCTTTCTTCTTGGCCATCGACTGTTGCGACATGGAAAGAAAAATCATTATTATTTCATGCAAACACACTTAGATTGACATTTTCTCGTCCAGGTTAAGTCCTAGTTATAGGGTGTATCATTATTTCCTAAAGTGTCGCGACAGACTAAAAAATTGTACCCTATTTAGTAGCCTTGAATTAACAAAGCGTACGCTATTGCACGAATTTTCTAAATCATATTTCTTTTATCTTCTGATTTCTTTGGAAAGCAGTTATCAAGTCATACTTCTCAAAACTAGCCATTAAAAACTTTTCGTTATTCGTTTAATTCCGTACATCGTTATTCTGATAAATGCCTGGCTTCGCTGTGATGATGCGATGACTTCTTTGAAACACGCTTTTCACGTGACGGTCCGAGCACCTCAATTTCAAATAATAGTGAGTTGGTCCACCTCGCGTGCGTAAGAACGGGGTATACGGCAAGACATTTCGGTACAGGACATTTCGGTGTACGGATATTTTGGTACATGGACATCTCCGTAGAAGCCATGCATGTGTAGCACCGGTCGACTTTGTAAACGACGGCTCTTCCCTGTGCGGCATAAATTATGTTACCAATGTGGTTCTGTAGAGGTCATTTGATGAGTCGGAAACACTTATGCTCATTTCTACTTACAGCGTACCAAGTGATATGTAGAAATACTACGCTGCGAACAATAGGTATATCTGCTCCGAAATTTATTATTAGCATGGCTGAGGAAGGGAACAAATGAACTATTCAATCAATTATGTAACACAGTACAGCAACTAATACGGCTAATTTCCCCAAAGTTTTGTTGCAGTAACGACAGAGGAGTAAGGCGGTAATTGGCAGAGCACAATGCGTAGTAATCCAAGGTCAAAAGTCTTCCAAGTGTAAGTGCGCTTAGTAGTAACACAGGGTTCAGTTTTGGGGCCATTTCTTATTTTTATTAATGATACGTATTAGGTTCTCTGTTAGTTCAACGTGTGAAATCCGACCCTTTCTCATTCACTGAATTGGAAGTTAAGCAGGGAAGCTGCCTTCGCGAAACCCGGCTCCACAGTGTTGTGTGGCCAAGTCCACATCAACGAAGCAAGGAACCAACGAATTGGTTTAGTGGGCGTCAATGAGAAACGTTGATTTCCAATTGATTTAATGGGATCCGACGTGTTGTGTATTACAAACTGTGCCAATAGAAGGAATGAGGAACTAGCCTAATGTGTATCAATGAGAAACTGCTTTCTAATTGATTTAATGGGATCCAACATGTTGCATTACCGCCACTACAATAACTGACAAGTCAGTTTCTAATGGAACCAGCGTAATGGTGACTAACGGTACATCATCACTCTCAAATCAAGTAATAATATTTCCTTACGAAGAACGCTGTACGTTCGTGTTGAGGATGAACTCATTAGAACCAATTCAAACAAATGAAATTCCAGGGCACGAACCGTATCAAAAATATTGCGAGTGAAATTTGAATGAAAATTTGAAATTAAAATTTATTCCGAACAAATCGACTGAGGAAGCGAACAGACAGTCGGCCACGATATTGGCGATATCGCCGCCGCGTGGTAATACATATCCGTGCGCACCACATAGTGCGTTATTTCAAATGTTTGTGAACATATTATTCTCAAAAGTACATGTGCCGTAGTACCTTGGTATTACACCTCTAACTGTAAGATATTTTTAATGCATTCCGTACAAGATTCAGTGGATGTATGTGGACGCGTTCTCCGGAACCACCACCAACGAAACCGATTACTCAGTTTCTCACAAGCAGTCGGCGTCATTCGTGCTTGCTTTCGAGGATTTGATCCGTGTCTAAGGTAAGCAGTGGCGTAGCCACGGGGGGGCTCGGGCCCCCCCTACCTGCCACGAACCGACCCACACAAATTGTGCAAATCCGAGAACATAATATATGTGGGGGGGACCAGTGTGACGATCGCGAAAGTTCTTGCAGTTCATGGCGTCTATCTAAGAAGCACTCTTGGATGGTTTTCAAAGTATGAGCTTTTCAAAATACTTCCAATCTCGTGACACCACCTCATTGGTCATGACAGCCTATACATGTAATCGTACTGTGAACGTCTAAATCAACTATTTTCGTTCCTTTTTTTAATCCTCAGTTTGCAGTGTGCACAAGTATGTGTGTGTTGTCTACACAGGATCAGCGGGGGGGGGGGGGGCGAGTTTTCGTATCGAACCCCCCCTAACTTGGAGGTCTGGCTACGCCACTGAAGGTAAGTAGTCGATTTGTCAAGCAACGCCGTCTTGTATGTTTTTGGCCGTTGATCGGAGGATAATGGAGTCAGTGTGTTGCCACCCGCGCTGTGTGCATCGGTATGGAATATATTTTGGTGGTTACTTTATCTTTCGAAATGCTATTACTTGAAGGTTACCCTCGTACGACGCGGCTGGCACATGGGTGTCGGCTTTTGTCCGCAGGTGGTCAAAACGGAATCTCAACGAAGCTGGATGGTCTTAATTTTCACGCAAGAAGGGCAAGCTGTACAGGATTAGAAATCTCCTACGAAGCACAGAAGAGCATTATGTCATCTCTCTCTTTTTTTTTTCGGCGGCACTGTGCGGACATGGGGATACACCTCTATGAACTTACTCATTTATGTGGATTTATGCCGTGTGTGTTGATGATGGACAGTATGCTTTCACAACATATAAGTGCTCATTAAGGTTTCTATTCTTGGTGTTTACTATGTCATGCTAGCGATTTTCAACCGCTTGGTGAATATTCCCTCTTATAAAAAAAACATCACAAATAACTTTCACCTTTGTATCTGCCACTTGCAATATCTTCACATCTACTGTATTTCATATATGTAGGAATAAATGCTCAAGCAGGAACGGTATATTGTGTAATTGATTTTTACAGCGAAAACATGCTTTCTGATGGAACAGAGGCATGCACATTCAAACAATGCATCGCCAATGAGAATTTCAACGTAACTTGTCTTATAGGATAATTAATTGGGTACTTCTTGACAGGACTCAATCATCGGCCACAAGGGACACTCCTCCACCGGCCGCGCCTCAACTTGGCATTGTTTCAACCGAAGGTCCAAATGGTAGCGTGCAGGCAGGGAACGTCTCGGGTAACAAAACAACGTTTAATCACATGTTGATGACAGCAGAATGTTTCGGGTCCTCTGGATCCCTTACAGTCCGGAAACTGATGTCACAGTAGCTGACAAGTTTAGACGTCAGCTCCGGTCCAAATAGTGTCTGGGAACAAACTTTCGTTGTTTCGTGGCGTCGTGTCCTGAGTCACGATGCTACCCCGTTATTGTTGGAGCCTCCAAGGTCCGGCTGGCCGACGGGATGAATAGGTTGGTTATCCGCTCGTGACCCGCTTTCCCTAAATGAATGTGGGAACGGGTTCACGTGGCATGGCGAAATCAAGCGAGTCGTAACAGCATCTCCGCCGCCGGGCTGGTCATCGCTAGAGGTGCAGTTCCTGTCGCTGCTCCGCTGAGTCGATGAGTAAGTTCTCTGGAGTATTCTGTTTCCTGCAGTGGCCTTGTCCAGCAGCTCGCACAAGCTTGCCATCTCCGATGAGTTATCTCTGCTGCGGCTGCCTTTCAAACAAACACGAAGCAAACAAAAGGAAGTACAACGACAAGACAAACATTCATCAAAACATAACCCTAGCACAGACGAGTGCCGGTTCTTCCTGTCGTATACCAGACTTGATTGATATGTGGCAGTACTCGCCCTATAAAACCCCGCAAATCCCGTTAATGAGTCCCTTCAGTGGGATGTGCAGCCAAACTACAAAATGAAGCATGTTTCTTACACAGTTATTCATGCCATTCTGTCATATGCGAAAATTCATACGATTATATTCATTTTCATATTTACAAATTTTGGAAGCATGCAAGGACTCATCTGTGAAACTAAAAACAGCGACTGAGCCCGTCAGCGTTTCCGTTTTCTCTTAGCTTTCCTATTTACTGGCAAGTGCTACATGACCTGACGAATAGGTCAACGTCTTCCAAACCAGTAATATCCTTGTGTCAGACGTAGCTTTGTCCTACGTACCACAAAATGCCCTGCGTTAGGGCCACAGTGAGCTAAATGTAGCTGCTCAGCTCGATACTTTTGCGGGACAACCAGCTGGTCAATTGTCTTCCCTTTTCTGCCTTGAAAGCGCCTGTAGAGCAGGCCGCATTTCACGTAAAATGGAATGTTTTTCGCGGCTAACCCGTCGCTAGCGCCATTGCGCCAATTTTTGAGGGAGGGGTCACTCATCTGCTCTGATATCAACGATTCTCTATCTACACTGTGGAGACTTGATGAGTTGAGGAAGGTACAGTGTTCGCCTTGCGTGTGTTGCGTCATTTCTTCTTTCACCAAGTGTTCAGTTTTTACCATATCCGTCGTGCCGCCGTCGTTCACGACACCCAACCCTTCTATATTTTGCGATTTCGCCAAGTCGCATCAAGTACGTTGATCATTGCGATATTTTGATATCGTCCTCCGTCGCCTCGGTATCGAATGATGTAGCGCCTGGCTCATCGCCTTCGAAAAACACTGTCCTCGTTTCCTTAATATTTGGTCTGACTTGTTCGAAAAGAGGTATCTGTAATGTTGCGGAAGGTTGACTGACACGACCGCTTCAGTGACTAGCTCGCCAAACGGGCCTTCTATCTTTACCTTTCCAAGAGGGAGTCGTACACTGCGCTTTTCTGCCACTTGCTTTATGTTAGCGGCCTGTGTAGTCCGCTGCCTTCACATAATCCGGATGGACCATGTCTACAGTCGCTGCAGAATCACGGAGGATCTCGCATGGCTGGCCGTTCACAATCATTCTTCGCACGTACGGTTCTAATAATTTCCCATCTTGGGCGCAAACGCGACTTCGTTTGGACAATTGGCTGCATAATGACCTGGTTCGTTGCAGTTTCCTAGCTTCAAATATCCTGTCACTTTCCGGCTTTGGTTTGTCTACATTTTCCCCTTTTTGGGTCGCTACGTCGACGATGCTTTCCTCTTTGTTTAGCGTCCCCCGTGGCTCGTCTTCAAGTGTTCCCCTTTGTACTCCTTACCGTTTTTGGGTAGACTGCTCTTAAACCCCTTCTCGTCGTGTACTCTTCTGCCAGCTTTTTGAATATCAAGTTCCTCTAACCTATCCTGAATCCAGAACTTCCCTGGTTCAGAAAGACAACGAAAAAACTGCTCTAGCGCGACGCATTCTATTACCTTTCCGTGGTCCCCATAAGCCTCGGCGCTTTTCAGCCATTCCACTAGATTAGCTTTCATATTGTAAGCAAACTCAGGGAAGGATTCGTTTACCTTTTTAGACGCGTTACGGAATCGTTGTCTGAAGGCCTCCGTTGACACTTTTTGAGGAGTGCGGCTTTCACCTTCTCATAATCTTCCGCGTCCCGTTTGCTTAGTCGAGCAATAACATCGGCTGCCTCACACGGGAGGAGCGTTAAGAGGGGATACGACCTCCGGCGGCCCCATGTATTCTCTATGGGCGAAACAATGCGATCTTTTGCAGCTAATACTGAACTGATTTGGACCAAAATGGCCTTGTTCGATAGATTTTAGAATTTCAAAAAATTCGCATTGGAGACATTTGCAATTTTCTTTGCAGAAGTTTTTAAAAACCTTACGAAAGCTGCAAAAAATTTATAAGTTCGGTCTCTCGCTTTTGGAAGTTCGTAGCTCGTTTACTGTAGCACATATGTGAAATGTAATCAGTAGCATTTACGCGGAATTCTTTCTCAATATTTACGTGTCCATGTCATGTCTGTCCATGCCTCCAGTTGTTCACAATATTGAAAAAACTTAAGGTATGTACGGCTCCGTGAACTGCCCCGTCTTGCCATCGTACAGTAGCGTCACATTTCTGGTCAGAAGAGAACTTCATATCGTTCCGCGGAATGCAGTCACTGTTCTGGCACCCTATCCCAGAAGGGGTTTCCCCGGCAGCGGAAGCACGAAATTGAGGTCGTGAAACCTGTCTGGAGAGATCCACGTGAGTAGGTCGTCGCAAAATAATGGGAAGGCCTTGAGTGAGAATAGGGAGAATAGGCGGCATAGACCAGGAAAGCTTTGCTACACAGCCACACAATATTCGTCTCGCATCGCATGCACGTAAAAAGAATGGTAGGGTTAGGGGAGGTGAGGCACAGTGAGACCGAGTGGTGTTATCATTCGCTCTCCCGATGTGTTGAAATTGGAAAACAGTTTTTTTTTTTTTTTTTTTAATGAGGTAATATCAAACAATCAAAGACTGGATTATGGAAAGGCCGAAAAATAAGGAATTCCAAGAGGATGTCTGCGAAATAAATAATTTATGAATAAAACGTTGAAAAAGACTCCACGTAGAAATTCACTTTTTAACAGAACTTTTTCGAAAGAAGCTCTTTCTCTATCCACAGCTGTAAGATCAACCCCAGTACACGAGGGATGCTGCCAAAAAGTGGCATGCGCTGGACAAGGTCATACAAAGTTATTTTAAATGCATAAAAAGCATTTAGCACATTAATTCCCAATACCTGTCCTGAGCACAGCGTTGTGGATCTACCTGGTGTAGCAGATGTAACTTTTCGGATATATATTTTTCCTTTCTTGGTGGCCTCTAGCTTTCGATAGTTCAGTCTTCCGAGTTCTCGGGCTCGGGGTCCAAGGGAACCGGAAAAAATGTTCATGGAAAAAATGTCCCCGGAAGAAATGTCCCCGGAAAAAATGTTCACGGTAGAAATGTCCCCTGGAAAAAATGTCCCCCGGAAAAAATGTCCCCTCGAGAAACATCCACTTTTGCTACGCGTGGAATTTTTGCGAAATCCCCGGTTGCGATATTGCAGGTCTTGAAGTCCTCGGGCTAAAAATAAATACTACAATTCCTAACCACTTACTAAGTATTTTTACTTGGAAAGCTCGACCTACTTTCACTTACGATTTCTAGTAGCGAATACACTGCAATCAATTGTCACGTTCGTTGATACAATGTGCACACTTAGCTGGGATATTCTTATTTTGTTTCTTTCTTTCTTATACTGAGAAGTATATACTGCGTGACGTCGTACTGACTGATGTGCAATCAGAACGCAGGGATTTTGAGACTAGATTTTAGGCCTGATGACACAGCTATCCTTTCAGGTTTGAGGGAATTAATGTCTCCCTAGTATTTTTCTTCATCAACATCAACATAAGAGCGGGACGTACTCTTTTCTGTACCAGATCGCGTGGAGTAGCGGTTGGGATGACCGCCTTTCACGTCGAGACTGGAAGGTGACACGGGTTCGAATCCTGTCACCAGGTGTGCTCTCTGAGGTTTTCCCTGGGTTTTCCGTCGGACTTTCCTGACGAATATCGGCACACTTAGCCCTGAAGTCGGCCCAGGACGCATACTAACCCCCTGTCACCCCCCCCTCCTGCTGTCCTCTGTCCACGCCTGTACACCGCGTACAGCAACAGTTGCTTCGCGGCGCTGACACGGAAAAACATTTTCTCTGCTGATTAGCACAAATGTGAAGCGTCACACAAAGTAGTACGCCGTCCAGTTTCAACAAATCAGGAGAGAAGATGTCATTCGGAATGGGCAGGAGCATGTCAAGTTCTGTTTTAGAAGTGCGCAGATCGACGTGCAGGGTGATGTGTAAAAAGGAAAATAAAATGCGAGGGGACAACAAGATTGACAGGCAAAAATGTATTTCAATATGTCTAGCGGTGTCACATCTTCGGAGCCCCGTACAGGCCACGCGTACCAAAAGTGAATTTTCCTCAGGGGACATTTTTTCCGGGGACATTTCTTCCAGGGAACATTTTTTCCGGGAACAATTTTTCCGGGGGTACTGCAACCTGCATTTGCAAGTCTGAGCGTCTTAGCTGCCTAGACTCTTGGGGACATGTTTAGAAAAAGAAAGTGCCTGATGGGTGATTGCCAGTGAATGAGTTGTACTACCCACTCAATGAATTTTAGAGGAGATGGTGTCGCTCTATATATTTGGCAACCCGAACATGATTGTCGTCGTGTACAATAAACACTTGCAATAACACAGTCATCTCTACTTTTACTTTTTGTTTTCTGTCTAAGTGATCGAAAGTACGTTATCTAAAGGGATGTTTGATGAAACGATTTATTCCCTGTATTAATTCTCAACAATTCTATCCTACTTACTTTGTAGAGCTCATTTTTTATCGCAGTTGGAATAACAATTTCCTTATCTTGGGTTCCTTACTTTTCGACCTTACGGTAATTCGGTTTTCTGCCTTTCCGGCCTGCTGATAGTTCGGTTTTCTGAATTTTCAGCCTTCTGATCGTTCGATGTTTTAATTTTTCGGCCTTTTAAGTTTCGACTTTCTGATATCTTGTCTAGGTTTCGAAGGATACATGTATGTTGTAAGGACCAAATTTAGGTTCACCTGCACATAGGCGCAAAGTAAATATACTAAAACTGGGTGTCCGCCCATTTAATCAAAAATCGTTTGGTCGAATGCCGTTTGATCGACGCCGTTTGTTGGAAAGGCGTTTGTTTTGAAAGGAATTCAAAGCTCCGTGGAGTGGGCCGTACGCACCTGTTTTTCCGTAAGTTTTGATTCGAGCATACGGTGCAGGCAATCAGTGTCCTCTGCTTTTTTATTTATTTGTTTGCTTTTTCAGCCGAAGAGGGGAGGCCACTGGTTATTTTAAGACCTTTGTCATTTACGAACAACACAGCTGAACAGAAAAGTGGGTACAATCCGACGAATTACACATATTGAAGAATATGGCCTGACGTTGGGAGCAGCCGACAGTCTGTGCTTCTTCTGGGCACCCTTCTCATTGCTGGCGGCAAATTTAAAGGGAAAGTTCTGAAATCGGATATCCATGTGTGTGCGAAAGCCGCTCGTTTGTGGAAACTATAAGAAGAAAATTGCGCCATGGTACAACAAAACATATTAAATTAACAGCATATAAAGCATTAATTCCGAGTGGCTCGGGACTAACATCTCAATTTTTTTTCTTTTACAAATCAATCAATCAAAACATTAGGAAGGGAGTTGCCTCAGGACAGAAGCCGCCGATATTTCGAACAGAGACTGTTCTTCTTCAACAGTCTCTGTTCGAAATATCGGCGGCTTCTGTCCTGAGGCAACTCCCTTCCTACATCTCTACCGGTTCGTTGGATTTCTACCCATCTACAATCAAAACATTAGTTCCACTCATTTAGAGTATGCATCTGCAGTCTTGGACCTCTGCACATCCACGCTGTCCGAGAAAAAAAAAAACAAATAAAGAAGACAAAATGCAAAGGTCTGCTGCACGGCTTATCTTGTCTAGGTTTCGGAGGACTTATTCCGTTAATGTTTGTAGCGACAAATAAATTTAGATTCACTTGCACACAGACGCAAGGTAAATACACTAAATCAGAATAGTCAGTTAAATACAAAATGCGTCCGCAAAATGTGCTAGTGTGAGAACTCGGCGCCAAAGAAAAATCAGCAGGTGAATATAAATAAGCGAGGGCCAACGAAATATAACATTTTGACTCCGCGCTGCGTCCAGAAAGTCAGACAAGTTAAGATAGCATAACATCAAGAAGTCACCAGATGCAGTCCACAAAGGGACAAAAGGGAAGAATTGGCTTTCGTCGGGACCTCCTTCTTTCTTTGTAGCTGAGTTGACCTTGGCAACCCAAACATGACGTGAGACCCCTGCATCTCAATAGTCAAGGAGGTCACACGTGTTTTTGGGACTACACAATCCTGCGGAGGAGTGAGTTATTTGTACTAAGGGTAATGGTTACAGCTTCCTCCAGGCTGAGACCCGTATGTTCGTGTGGCGCCATCTACGAGCGAAAAAATCGTGAATCGGAGATGCCGCCTCACTCGTATCCCCTCTTAACAACTTTTGCGACCAAGACTCGCGTGAAAATCCGACTTTTTCACATGTCCTCTCGAAATTTACGAGGAATAGACGAATATCCTCTCCTAACTTGAAAGGCTGCATGAGGTCTTTCATTTTGAATTTTTCTGCCCCTGTCTCGCTAGACGGGGTGCGAACACGACTGGCACTCTCAGCTTCGAGTCTCTTCATTTCTAGCTCAAGCCTCTTTACTTCTAGTTCATGTGCCCTTTGTTTGTCTTCTGCCCTTTGTCTCTCTTCCCGTGCGTTCTTTTCTGCCTCCTGCTCCCGCCTTTCCACAATCAACGCCCAACATTCTAGAAGCTCACTGTCCTCTGCATCTGTCTCACGGATGAGTTCTATAATATGGGGTTTTCTTTTTGCCTTTCCCACGCTTTCCCACGCTTTCCCAATTTCCTCGCACACAGCTAACAGATCTGGCACTCGCGACTTGTTTAGATCCATAACGTTCACTGAGTCGGCTGCACTCTGCACTGTATTGTTTTCCTCAAGTAACACTAAGCTTCAAAGGAATCAACAATCTCCAACCGCGGCTAAAATTTCACACAGTCCTATATAGCTAACAGTCTGGCAGACGAATGGAAAGAACCAAACACTCACCCAAACCAGAAGTCATGATCCGACCGCTGCCAACCAGTTGTTGCAACCGAAGGTCCAAATGGTAGCGTGCAGGCAGGGAACGTCTCGGGTAACAAAACAACGTTTAATCACATGTTGAGGCAATGATGACAGCAGAATGTTTCGGGTCCCGCGCTTAAATATCTTACAGTCCGGAAACTGTAGCTGATTGTATACAAGTTTAGACGTCAGCTCCGGTCCAAATAGTGTCTGGGAACAAACTTTCGTTGTTTCGTGGCGTCGTGTCCTGAGTCACGATGCTACCCCGTTATTGTTGGAGCCTCCAAGGTCCGGCTGGCCGACGGGATGAATAGGTTGGTTATCCGCTCGTGACCCGCTTTCCCTAAATGAATGTGGGAACGGGTTCACGTGGCATGGCGAAATCAAGCGAGTCGCAACAGCATCCACGCCACCGATCCAGCCCATGATGGGGCTCTCGGCCCTCTGCGACGTTTGCGAAGTGGTTGCGGACCCCAAGTACACCAACCATCGCGGCATTCTTTCCCCCTGCCTCGAGCGCTGTCACAAGTGCTTTATTGCGCTTTCTGAAGAGCACTGGCCTGGCCTCCAAGCTCTGAGATGCGCGCTCCAGGTGCTCTTTTCTCTCTCTTTTTTTAATGGCAGACCTTTACTCCTAGTAAATGCCCCTCAACCAACGAAGCAGTAAAAACCCAACCACATGACACATTACATGCTACACCTACCAACTTCTAATAACATAAGATAATGGTTATTTTTCCATCTGCTTCGATGAACCGAATAAAAATATTTTTTTTAACAACTTCACGGGTCCCACGGTAAACCATTGGTAGCAACGCAAAACACGTTTAGGAGACACACATATCAAATCAAATTAAATGCATTCACAATGTAAACACACTTCACACAGCAAGCAACACAAAAATAGTCAATAGTGACATAGAAGACACCCTCACTCAGTGTCGGTACCAGAGGCAGATGTAATCTTGCAATGACGTTTTGGACGGTAAAATCTCTTTATTCGACAGATTACGTAATAAATAATTGAATGACTGTTTGCCTTAGTTAGTTTGTAGTTGTGGAATTTTCCATAAATTACAATAAGTACTATAATAGTACGATTAAATATAGATGAAATCATAGTAAGAGTGATTGTCAAGTAAAAACTTTTTTTGTGGAAACCGGTTAAGGTGAGACGAAATTATGAGACAAATAGGTTGAACTGAGAGGCAAATACGTAAGAAAAAGTTTGAGGGGAGGTGGGAAAAATGGTGACGTGAGAAAACGTGTTATGGAAAATGTTGAGGGGAGGGGAGGAAAATAGTTTAAAAAGGAAGGTGGAGGTGAGGCAACCTCTTCAAAAAGGATGGGGTGCAGCAAATTTTTTTTTAGGAATATGGCGACGTGAGGTGAGGTGAAAAATGTTAGGTGAGGTGTGAAAAAACATGGGGTACAAAAATGTGGTGAGGGAAAAGATCATGAGGGCATATACCCACCTCTGCTGCGTGAACACATTTCGTTGAACTGTTGTGGCCTACTTCGGCCAATTGTCGTTTTTTACGTCGTTTTAATTTTGTACTTGAGACGATTTCGGAACCTCCGTTTTACGGATTTGGTTCTTCAGCGAAAGATATCCGCGTAGTTTTTTTTAGAGTAATTAATTGGATTAAAAACCTCTTGCGCGGAGTACCACTGCGCTCTTTCGCTCAGCTGTCCCGCTATTACGTGTTCATCCATCTGGTTCATATGCAGTGTACACCTAGTATACACATATACACCTAGTATATTGTGGTGGCATCAATTCGATAGGATTCTAAAAACACGGGATTTATTATGTAGTGTGCAATTTAATGTGCATTGCACTTTTTGTGTGCATTTTTATTTGTGTGTGTAGTGTGTGGCCAGCGATTCAACGCCGCCTTCAACACTCGTTGGATGCTGTTCAGCATTATTTCACCAAGGCTGGCATGGACATCTCGGCTGAGAAGACAGTTGTGCTCCCGTTCACGCGGAAACGCATGCGCGCCTTCCCTCTTTCGCTAGGCAATAATACACTCAGCCAAGTGAAGTGCCACAAATTCCTGGGTGTTATCTTGGATGCCAATCTCTCGTGGAGCGCCCATATCAGGTACCTGGAAGCGAAAGTTCAACGCTGGACCAATGTCATTTCTCACTTCGCTGGCGCTGCATGGGGGATTGATCAGGAAGCGCTCCTATCGATTCATGGGGCATTGGTTCGGGGAACCATTCTCTACAGCCTCCCGGTCTTACATGGCATCTCAAGAACATCTGAACAGAGACTTCGGTGTATGTTGGCCAGAAGCTTGAGGATCTGCCTCGGTGTACCCCGCGCCGCTGAAACGCGCATGGTGGTGGCAGAGGCCCGCGAGCTGCCAGTAGAGGTCTTACCTCTCAGAGAAACTGTGCGCCATTATCTACGTCTCGTCGCGGAACACCGTCGTCACCCCTTGGTTTCGAAGCTCAACAGGCGGAGGCAGAGCAACATTTCTCACTGCATCGCTGCTGTAAAGCCCTTGCTACCGGCTTTTGTCGGAAGCGCAGTCGTCCCCAGGTCCCCTCCGTGGGTCTTTTCGATACCTTCGATCTCCATTACCATCCCTAGGCTCAAGAGCAAGAGGGATCACGTTGCAGCACCCGTGTTGAAACAACTTGCGTTAGACATGATGCAGTGCCGTTATCCTTCGCACACTGCAGTATTCACAGATGGGTCGACCAACTTACACGGCTCCACTGCTGCCTTTACAATCCCGACTATGTCGTCGTGCCACGCATACCGTCTCTCGCACCGCACCTCATCTACGTCTGCAGAGTTGCATGCCATTTTGTTCTTCCTCAAGCACATTGCATCAGCCGCTATCAGCAGCTGGGTGATATACTGCGACTCCAAGGCAGCTCTCCAGTGTATAGCGAACATGGGTATTCGTGGATCACTTGCGCCTGTGGTGGTGGACATACTGGAGGAACTAAGCCGTCTTGAGATCAGCGGGCACTCTATCTACTTCCAGTGGGTTCCTGCCCACTGCGGCATCCGCGGCAATGAAGAGGCTGACGAGGCTGCAGCAGCTGCGTATCATTCCCGATCAAGCGTGCGGATTACCCTCCCCAAAGGCGACAGGCGAACCTTCCTAAATGATGTGGTGAGGCCTCTCGCACATGCGCAATGGTCTCGAGACGTTCCATCAAGAGTTCTGATGCGTGAAGTGGACCCTGACTTTGGCTTCACCATGCCTTCTCGTGTGCCTCGCCATTTTGCGTCGCTGATACACAGGCTTCGTCTTGGGGTTGCATTCACCCCCCATTTCAAGCATCTGATCGGCCGCTCTGACTCGATGCTCTGCTCTCGTTGTGCTGTTTTGGCGGACACCAAGCATGTGCTCCTCGACTGCCATCTATACACCTCCCAAAGAGCAGCTCTACAGTGTCGCCTGCAGTCGATCACGGCCGCACCACTCGCATTGGCAACCATTCTCGGCCCTGGGTCTAACCAGACTGACCATCGTCAAGTTCTTGAGTATTTCAAGATCTTTCTGCGGGACACTGGTCTCCTGTCTACCCTATGATCTGCCTGCGTACCTGTGTGCTGTGTGTGTAGTATTTTTGTGTGCTGTGGTTTTGCCTACCGTTCTGATGTCATACTGACTCCACTGACTATCCCTATTTAGCATCGTTCATCACCTCATCATCAGGACACATCACATCCTGCCCCATTGTGCCTTGGGGTAGTGGGCCGCACCTCAAGTGGCGAATTTCCCCATTCATTGTCATTAACTTATTTGTTGTTGTTGTTGTGCAATTTAAGAGCACTCGATTGGACGCGCCTCACAACCCTGCTCTTTTCTCATCTCCTGCTCTCAACTCATCACCATAAACACATATGCAATCACAAAGCACGTGACCAATGTTACGTATTCAATGGCCTGCCATGGGAAAACTTAAATGGTAACATACTGCAATGTACATACGGATTGTCCCAGAAAACGTGTCACTGAATTATCATGAAGAACTACACCACCTAAAATCATGTGGTCAACGGCATTTGTTCTTACTAGGTTCTTGCCACCTCCTGATGTGAATCTCGTGTAGGGTAAGTTTCATTATGTAATTTTTTGCGAACTGAAGTCATAAATTCGCCAAGTAAAGGGTACCTTTTTTAACCCATCACTTTCTTTTCTTCCCTTTTTCTCTTTTTTCTTCCCCTTTTCTTCTTTTCCTTTTCTTGTCGTCCCCTTTTATTTCCTTCTTCCCTTCCTTTCATTTTTTTGTTTGGAATAGCAAGCCGACCTTCGTCTGGCTGACCTTTCCTTCCTTGTTCTTAATTAACATGTCCCCCCCCCCACACACACACACCAATGACAATTGACAGGGATATTCAGGAGCTATCCTATTGGAAAAAATAGCCATCATGCTCTATGGAGCTCCCAGAGGATAGCGTGCGACGAATTTTTCAGCGCAATCATTGTCAGTTGACAAGATGAGGTTGGAAACCCGGCCCACACCGGCATCGCAGAAAAATATAACACAGGCATGGCTTGTTGCATCCGGCTTTCTCTGGAATCATGCTTTCTCTCTCACAAAATCATGAGAGAAGAGAGAGATACACGATGAGGATGATATGGGAATGTCTTCAGCTCATCGAGCAGAATACTACCCCGTTGCTATTGGGGAAAAATGAGAGGATGGTGATGAGGATGATGCTGACGACACTGGCGGGGTCTTAGAGGGGTCGGCTGTCAACAAGTGACGCTCCCTCCTGTAAGTGGCGATGATTACATGGTCCGGGTCGCTGGCACACCACACTCCGGAGTCAACTGGCACACCCTATCTTGTAACGGTAGTACGGCGTAAAGGCAACATTCAGCCGTAAGCGATGTAGGAGCAAAGATGACCAGAAGCGGCACGAGAATGTTGGGTTCCCAGTATCGTACAGACAGGGAAATTCCGACGCCATTGTTCGACGGATAAGCACGGATCACGAAGAAGGGACCGTCTATCAGACTTGTGCCCGTTACTCGAAAAAAGTAATTGATTACCATTACCGTTACTTGTACGGAAAAAGTAATTGATTACCGTTACCAATTACAGGACTTCAAATGTAATTGAGTAACGAGTAGAAAAGTAACGCGTTACTCCGGTCGTTACTCTGCATTCACGCAAATTATACCCGTCTTTGTGTGCCTCAGCAAAAAGAAAAAGAAGAAGGAAAAAGGAAAGTTCAACAGTGAAACAGCTGAAATAACCCAAAAATATGTACGTCTAGTGTAGTTATCGCCCGGGAAGACGTTGACCCGATTGTGGAAGATCATGCGTGGAACTTCCCCATGACTCACTAAACCTCCAAAGCTACCACAAAGGTACCACCACACTGGTGTAGGAACAGATTAGGGGGAGAGACCCTGAAATTCCAGAACAAAGGCTGACGGCACGAAGATCTTGACATGAGGCAGAACATCTAAAAGATGAGTTAGTCTCTGCCGGGAAAGTAATCAATTACTGAGTAATCGATTACTCAGAAAAGTAATTGATTACACGAAAAATTACTTTGACTTTAAAGTAACTGATTACTCGAAAACTTACTAAAAAAAGTAATTGATTACAAGTAACGCAATTACTAGTAACGCGTTACGCACAAGTCTGCCGTCTATCCACATGCGTCTAGCCGCAGATTTATTCCAATTGGATGCGCAGGCGCACTATGCGTCTTCGAGCAGACGATTCTCTCCTCTCCCGGTCTCTTTTCCTCCCTTCTGCGTTGACGACGCCCATGCCTCCACGCGTGTTTCTGGTGTATTTTACCTGACGGTGCCCTAAAGACAATTCCTGATGAGAGTTACATTACTCATAACGCTATCGACTGATAACCGGTGAAATGTATCGGGGTTAACCGTGTGATAGAGTGTGATCCGTTTATTTTGTTTGCTGATAAGAAGTTACTGACTCATGAGGGTTGATAATGAGCGATAAAGGAAATCCTTTTATACCTTGTAACGGCTGACAAGATCATTGGTGCAAAAGATATGTCAACCTGTGTGCGCAAAGTGAGGGAGGTCTGCTCTACGTACCGCACAACCCTTTTCGGCACACAGCCTAAATGTGAATGCCGAAGAGATAGTATAAGTATGATAGCGAGACGCTCTTCCTTTCGTTATCAGGTTGGAAAGGAAAATAATTATAAGCCGCCAAATGCAAAAATTAGAGTATATAATTATAGTATAGTACTATATTTGTGAATGCATGCAGGTAATTGAACTATGCATGCTCAGGGAAGCTGTGCTCACAGATGTGTAAGAAACGGAATCAATATTAATACGAAGTAGAGCACTGCATGGACTAACCCGAGGCCGGCCCAGTCTTCCTTTTTGCGGGGCTGGGCTTGGGTATGCAGCCGTCAAGCCGGGCAAACATACACATACGCAACATAATTGCTATAGGGAGTGATAATCCATTAAAACGGTGATCTTATACAGAAAAGCTAAAGAGATATAGCTTATAATGTTTCCTTGAAATCCCCATCCAGTGATTTAATGCATAAAAACCTCTCAGCTCGTTGTTCTTCTAAATGAGCTTAATGAAATCTGCTGAACAGCGGCCATAGTTGTACCGTACTCATGATCATTTCCACTATGTATCTTCAGGGTCGCAACACCTGGGCAGGTAAGCAGCGAATCTCTGATTTCCTCTTTTTGCCGTAGTGTGGTTCTCACGAAATTGACACCGGAGCATTGGTCGCAACCAAAATTTTTGCGAAACGTCTGTACGACGCCGTTCTTAAAATGCTTCACTAAATTGAACTTTGCACTGAACGCTTTGGAGCAGAAGGCACAAATGCGGTCATCGGTACTCTGCCCCCGAACGCTGTCATCGTGCAGCGATGCCATTACAATCACACACCCTTTGGGCACCGTCAGGGAAAATGCGGCAGAGACACGCGTGGACGATGGAAGTCTTCGGCTCTCTAGGTCACTCAAGAGAAGGAACGGAGAAGAAAGGAGATGGAGAGTGGGAGAATCGTCTGCTCGAACGCGCATCCAATTGGAGAGCGGAATAAATCCCCCCTTGGGAGTACAATCAGGACGCACTTGCGCTGCTGGTGAGCGAACTAAATCAACAACTGCCACTTTTTGTATTATCACCCTGTGGGCTGTGCTCGGAACCGCCTTTCGTCGAACTCACAGTGATTGCACTCAAAAAGCGTTATGATTTGGTGCTCCGAAAAAGATGATGTTAGGTTATTTTTTCCCATGGAAAGCTCGTCAATTATCATGAATTTGAGTAAATTCAGCACGCTCTTCATTTTGGTAAAAAATGACCTTTACTTGCCGAATTTCCCAATTTAGTTTGCAAATATTTGCATAATTAAACTTACGATACGTGACATGAGAAGGTGGCATGTGTGGTTTTATTCCTTTTCTGGGACACCCTGTATATATAGTATAAAAGCTATTGACTCACTGTTCATGTACATGTAGCGACACACCGTGAAGGTAGAATTTTTGCGATTTTCCTTGTAGCGTCCATGCTGGTCACTGCAGTTGACGAGGTACTGGATCGATGGATTACGCAGGCAGGACTCGTTATACTTGCTGTTGCACACGTAGCATTGCAGACCTGTACCTGTAACGGAATCGCATCGATGACAATACGAAGCGCAAGAACAACTAGACACGAGTACATGTACACGGTATGTGCTCTGGGTTGCACAAGACACGATCCGCAAAGAACGTCATCTTCACTTTTGGTGCGATTCGTCTGGAACTCACCGAATCGGCTCAAGACTTGCAACTATTCATATCCAGGCGAGGAGTGCCAGGAACCGTTTATTCGGATAATTTCCGTCTCTCAGTCACGGCTATCGGGGGTTCCACATCGCATCGAAATTCATTGCCGAACGTGCCGCATGGTGGGGTCAGCGTCAAGACCCTCTTGAGGATGATACTCGGCACACTTACATTCGACGTCACCGTTGTCATGGAAGTGGAAGCCGTTTTGCCTTTGCCGTTTGTTTCCCTTCCTTCCCTCGGCCATGGTAAACGGACAACCGCTCTTTCTTTAAGTGAATCTCCAGAGGAGTTGTGATCAACTGAAGATCAACTGAGGAGACGATGGAAATACCGCTTGCCGGATTTTTTTTTTTTTTTTTTTGAACAGGGGAACAAAGGCGTACATCCTGCACTTGAGATCTGCAAGTTACTGCCTTCGTTCAACGTCAAGACTGGGGATATTCTACTCATCGGCACACACACACACAAAACATATAGGTTATCTTGGCCACTGAGACGGGTGTCGAGAAGACAAGGGCAAGCACAGATGGCCGCTTTCAATCATGCTAGATCAAGGAAGAAAGGAGGAAAGATAATTCAAAGACCAATACAGCTCCTTTATAAAATAGAAGCAGATCCAGCAGGTACATTCGTTTAAGTTGATTCTCTTCAACACGTCGACTTGGGCTTGGGAGCGTAAAGAAAGATATCATTACATCACATCATGGCACGGATATCGTAACTTGAGTTCCTTACGCCAGTTGTTAAGTGCGATGCCATGGAGTCACCTGCATGTAAGAAGTTTAACACTGCACTGCACAAAACTCGCAGTTTTTCTTCTATCTTCATGGCTTCATTCTGCTTTTTACCGACTTCAACAGCGCGGTCGATCTGGCGATATATTTTGTTCGGTATATGTACGACTGTGTCTTTTTCTCTCTTTTTTTTAATGTATCTCCGCGTATCCTTCTCGACAACAGCAAGCTCCATTAATGCAAACGCATCGTATGCGTCGATTGTCTTCAGATTAGTACAAGTTTTTCGTACAAGTTTTCCCTGGCGAAAATGTGCAGAGTTCATAATCCACATGAGACACGATGGAAATTGATGTTCTTAGGCTGGCACACGCACAGAAGCAAGGACAAACACACAAAGCCTCAATTGCCTAAGTATAATGAATGAAGAAAGACGCGAGCTTGGAAGAGGAGTGTTAGCTTAGCTCAATTGGTAGAGCCCTGGACCGGTAATCCAGAAGATGTGGGATCTAGTCCTGCAGCTGGCTAACCTTTTCAGTGACCTCCTACTTTCTTCATCCACTTGAGACACATTCCCATTTGAGGGCTTTATAACCTGCCGCCTCTTATATTCCAGAAACAACGGTCTTTCTTACGAATAACTTGAATCGCGAACGCAACACAGAGAGAAAAAATGTTTTAAACAAACTTACCTAAATGTGTGGCGCAAATGAAGACAAAGAGTACAAGTAGTGGGTACATGTGTGGCTTGTTCATGGCTGCGAAGTGAATGTGAGACTTGATGAGCCACGTCTGATTCCGGGTGTGGAAGCCAAGAAGGAGAAACACAAGGAGATCCATCAGGTAAGGCACGTTCCTGTCAATCTTCTACACCTACTGCACCGCCCTATATTGGATCACTGCTGTCCTTTTTACGGTGCAGGTTAGAACAAAACCGAATGTGGAATTTGGAATTTGTTAAATGCGGTTATGGCATTCTTGTTATTATTATTAGTAGTAGTAGTAGTAGTACTACCTTGAAGGCTATGATTTATAGCATTGACGGCACATCACCTTTTATCGCCTAGCTATCATCTCATACAACGTGTTTCATTTATCCGTTTCGTATTTTAACAAAAATTTTGCATATAAAAATATTCAATCCAAAATTTCCAATCCAATTCAATTCAAAAATCTCAAAATTGTGCCAGCCAACGGCAAAGTGCAAAGGGAGGGTGAGACAAAGACTTCCTGCAGGTGTATTTGAATGGAATGCAGCGTATATACAGTGAACCCACGCTGACATAAAAAGAGAATCAGAACGTGACACATTAGTCCCGTCTGCACGAACTCGGGTTGGGTTGCTTTATCCTCTGGGGAGGATTGATTAGAGTGGGTGTTATAAGGCTACTCGACCCATTTCCAATCTTCCCAGCCTCAAATCTCTTTCTGATGCGAGTTTTGGACCACAATCACGCAATGAGCTGCAGCGTCATCATTTATTGTTAGTGCAGCATATGTGCTTATACGCCATTGTTGCATGCATGTTTCGCGACAAATGTGAATACAATCACGAGGAAAATAATTGAGGCTGAGAAGATTGCTAGGACAGAATGTGTCACTATCTGATAGAGAACCTTTTTTTTTTTTTTTTTTTTAACGTAGATACACGGTGTTCCTTTACATAATTTTTATAAAGAAGCTATGGGAGCAGGATAGATGTCATTTTTGCAGTTGAGTTCTACGGCCTGGATGACATGCGCTCAAACTACAAGAACCTAACTTTTTAATTAGGAGATTTGGGGCCAAAGCGAGATGGCAGATCGAAAGACTATCCTATAGTTGCCAGCCATTTCACGTTTAGCAAATCCTGACACGCATCCTCGAATTTTGATATGCAAATGAGCCGAAACTGCGGCGACCGGGAACAGCGCTCATTTACGTCAGAGGACCACGTGATTTGGGAAGATGGAGATGATTGGAGTAGGTGCCGATCTGCTGGCCAGATAAACTGCTTTCCGGCGTAGATAGGCATCCGTCGGGGTAGTTGAGGCGGCCGTTATCGGTTGCGGCTCATTTGCATATCAAAATTCGGGATGGATATTTTAAGGCACGTGCGTACTTCATATTTTGTTAAACCTGGAATGGCTTTCAACGAGGATAGGCTCACAATCTGCTATCTCGATTTTGCACGAAATTTCCTAACTAAAGAGTTAATTAGTGGCTAGTTCTACCTCAAATCGATCAAGACATTTGATGTCTGAAAAAAAATATGTTTAGTTAGGACACTTCCATTCCAAACAGGGGAGGAGGAAAAAGTGCCTCTCAGAAGATGATGTCGTCACGCACATAATTTGAGCGTCCCCTGCAAGATTATATGATCACATTTTTGTTTGTTGGAAAAAATTATCAAAGTTTACTTAGAGCGCCAGAATCCAGTGCAACATTCCGGACGATGTACAAAACGGGTACGATTGAGCTTTAGGTCACTTAATGTCTCATTTATGAGGCTATCGAGTCACTTACACTTTGTGGTTCTATTCTGTCAGGAACATACCTGTTCAAGTAACACCGTATCTTCGAAAAGTGACGTATTTCGGAAGCATGTATGTTTAAAAAAAACACAAAAACTTCCCTCAAGAATTTGCTATGTCGCAGATTGTCCGTTACACTACGCACAAAATAAACATAAAAATTTGAACTTGATCGGCAGGCGCACTGTGAATTTTTTGTCGGCCATAAACGCGGCGCCCAATCATGCAGTGGCACCGTCCCCCGCGTGGGACAACATGGAATTTTCCAAGCAGACTTTCAAATTCAAGCTTCACCTGGAAATTTATTGATATCATCTGTGAGGAGGGCGATATATTTATTGGACCAAAGGAAACAAAACGGGGGTTAAGGTCAGCCAAATGGGACGTCGGCTTGCTATTCTGCAAAGAAAAAATAAATGAAAGAAGAATAAAATAAATAAAAAGAAAATAATTAGGAAATAAATGATAAACTAACAAACGGTGAAAGAATGATGAGATGGATTACAGAAGATGACTTTAAAAGAAAAGCATGAGGTTAATTCGTTGAGGATGAGAGTGAGACACTGAAGAATGAGACTGCAGGACTGGAGTTCACAGGCTGTTCATAAGACCTGAATCGCGCAAGAAAGTCAAAACTGCATTGTTCACAGACCGCTTTGTGCGATGTCGTACTGGGCCGAGCAGAGTGGCCAGCGAAAAGTCTGCGCACCGCAGCTCGAGTAGGCGTTGTCTGAGCGCGGCTCGAGGTGTGTCGAATCTGCGACAGTTAAGGAGACGATGTTGAATATCAGTTTCAACAGCGCAAGTGGGGCGACTGGAGAAGACCTATTTTACGGAGACGCAGAGGTGTCCTGGCGTAGTCGGTGTATAATGGACGCTTCTTGACGCGAGCAGTGGTGTGTGGCAACGAAATCCATCGACGGGTCGATAGACCGGAGATCAGTCGGACTCTTGAAACTGCCGCTATGACGGAGTCGCTATGTCTGTAACCGACATGCTGAGGCTGAAAGTGGTAGGAGACGGTCACTGAAGGTGACGCCATCATTACGAGACCGTGATATCATCTGAACCCGCGTTTGAGTTTATAACAGTGCTATAATCGTGAACGTACATTTGAAGATGCGTTTTTCACCGGACGTTCCATATTTCCGTGTTAACGCCGCGAAGCAACTGTGGCTATGTGCGTCCTGGGCCGACTTCAAGGTGAACTGTGCCGTCTGGGAAGTATTCGGAAAACCTAGGGAAAGAATCAGACAGCACAGCCGATGACAGGATTCGAACCCGTGTCACCTCCCAGGCTCGGCGTGGAATCTTACCCACTATGCCACGGGAGGTTCCATATGCATTGCAAGTGCTGAGCAAGTGAAGAAATATTTTTGAATGCTTCCAAGAGTGTATATTTGTTCGATGATATAGAAGCATATTTACATTATGTCAGAAGAGATGATATCTTTCCATTCCTACGGTCCCATGACAGAGGAAAGTGTGTCTTACGCACACGCTCAAGACTAATTCGTGGTGCTTTTTGGTGCGACCAACACGAACAATCTTCCTTTCGATTGTAGAGGAGGTGGTGCTCCTCTACATGAGTCCTGACCGGCGATGATGGAATGTCCCAGCGGGCAGATGTACGTGGCCTCACACTAGGACGGTGCCGGTAGAACTGGCGCAGTGGCGCGTCTTCGTCATCGCCCACGGGCCGCCACATCACTCCCCCCCATCAGACGCGGAGCGGTGTAGAGTTAGAGGTTGAGGTCCGCGTCGGTACGTGAAGAGGAGGAAGATGGGTGACTCGTGGAACAGGGACGGCTGGTATTGCGTCTTGTGCTGAGTGGGCAGAAGTGGCGGGGGAGCTGACAAGGGCTGGTCGGGAGGGTTCCAGGGGCAGGGCGAAGCGGAGAGCAGGTAGGTAGGCCGATGTGCTGCGGAGAGGGCGGCGACAAAACCGCTTCTTGAGCGGTGTTGTCCCGAAGGAGAGTGCCGGGGAGGACCATCGTCAAGCACGGGGAGACCGGGAGTAGAACACAGTGGCCTCCGTGCGGGTCCCCGGTGGAACGTTGGCCCGATGCCTCTTGAGCGCCATTGGATGGGCTGCCAGCATCGTCTATGGAAGCCTGGTGGGAAGGAGAGGCGGGCAGGGTTCTTAGACCGATAGCGTGACGGATGCGGTAGTGCGGTCTAGAGCGGCGTACCACGACCTGTACAGGAGCCTGATGCTCGGGAAGGTGCCGCTGGTGAACGCCCGAGGAGTGCTATGACGCGGCGACGTGAGCTCGGTAGATGAGTAAGGTGGGTAGAACCACGGTGCTACGCGGCCGGGCATTGCGATGAGCGGAGCCGCGGTGGATTGAAGTCGTCGCCCAGCGGTTCCTCGGCAGAACGATGCACCGTACCTTCGGAGATGGCTTCGGAGTTGTACTTGCTGAAATTTGAGATGGTAACGGGCTGAATTATGCCGAACATGGTGTTCGTTGTTCCGGAGGTGGTGTTCCTCTACATGAGTCCTGCCCGGCGATCCAGCGGGCAGATGTACGTGGCCTCACACTAGGACTGTGCCTGTAGAACTGGCTGGCAGGCGCAGTGGCGCGTCTTCGTCATCGCCCGCCACACGATCATGAGTTTTCATGCGAAGACAGTTTTTGATTAACGAACGAACTGTGGCTATGAATGGCATACAGATTTGGACTGATCGACGGTCCACACTAGGAAGAAGTAGTATGACTTCAGGGGGAACATTCACCTGGAAAGTCGTCAACACAAAAACGGAATGTCTATGGAAAGAAAAAAAAAACATCTTGCCACATGCGCCTGCCACACACAGCCTGATTGGGCTCCGCGTATAGGACCGATAAAAAAATCGCAGTGCGCCTACACTCTTAAAAATGAACTTCACCGCATAGCACGCTTCTAGCCAACCATCACCTCGAACGATATCGTTATCTGCCCTGATTTGTTGGAAACGGAAGGCGTACGCCTTTTCTGTGACACTTATGCTGTTCATAATTGTCCCAAAAAAGGCGTACACCTCCCGTTTTCAACAAATCGGGGCAGATAACGATATCATTCGAGATGATGGTTGGCTAGGAGAGTGCTATGCGGTGAAGTTCATTTTTAAGAGTGTACGGGCCAAGTCCCAGTCTTGATTTTCGTTCTAAGGGACCAAAATGACACTAAAATGAGGCTGGAACAACATAGAAGGACAATTGACAATCTTAGGACATCTTAGGCAATTTGAGGCTTTGTATGAATTTGTCCTTCTATGTGGTTCCAGCCTCAGAACGTCAGTTCTCTCATGTTCACCAATGATTTCAAGGTCAAGGTATATTTTTTCCCGTTTATCTGAGACATCAATTGCAGAGGCTTGTTCGGTTTGAGATGGATCTAGCCTAATGAATTTCAGGTACTTGGTCACCTTGTAATTACATACTCTCTTCCAGAAGATGTCCGTCCAGGCATAGAACTCAACTCCACTCGTCGCTTTTGTTATAAAAACTCTGTAAAGGAACACCCTGTATATGCTTCTGTTGCCTTCAAACAAACCTGTGGGAAGTAGCGCACGTCTCACCCCCTCCTTTCAAAAAGTAAACGCGCAAGTAGCCACTGTTAAGAATAAATAACCCACAATATACGCTTAAAAATCAACGCACAAAAATAATCGCTTAAATATCCCCGTGTTAGTGAATACGGTAAGGAATCGCCGGTTAAGAATATGTCGATAAAAATAGATCGTTTCAGAATCCTCCCAAATTCCAAACTTACGGTTGTTATAGTCACGTGGTATGGCCGCGAGTCAAATAAACAATCCGCTTCGACAAATAGTCCCAAAGTCGGTGAAATTAATTGGACTCCTACCATGAGTATGGGCACCGTGCGCTAGAGTTTTCTATCGACGGCAGCGGCCCCTCGAGGGGAAACGCGGCGTAATGCCCTGGTACCAGCCAGCAGCGTCTAGCTGTGCTGTGCTAGTTTCGTCGTTCGAAAAGAGCGATTTGAAGCTGCCTGCATAGAAAGTCAAAGGAGAAGACAAAATGGAAATTAATTCTATGTGGTAATCTGCCACGACAACCATTATTGTGAAAGAGAGGCAACTTGCCGTAAAGTTTTCGTCCCTTTCGCTGTATCGTCCCGCCGATCACGTATTTGAGAGAGCGCTTTCACGGCAATCCACCCAACGTGCCGCTCAAATCCGTTGTTTCAAACTTAGAACTCATTCCTTGCATTTAGTATATTTGTCAATGACCAGTTGAGCGTCACGATGCGGACTTATAGCACAGCAACTGAAGTGAAAAAGTTGCGAAATACACCAATGAATGACCAATGAACATCGTGGAGCTTGGCTAAAAGGTTACATCCCATTTCGCCTATTCCCATTTTGCCTAACCCGGATTATCGGATTAAAGAGGCGGGAGGGGTAACAGCCGTTAGGCGAAATGGGACTGCCGTGCAATCTCATTAGGCAAAACGGGACTGTCGGCAAATGGGCGTTACTTACACGGTCCGACCCGATGATGACGTGTGCAAGAAATGAATGTGCTCGTCGGACAACTACCTTACGTCGTCCGAAACAAAGACCCTTTACATTTGCAAATATAAGGTGTAAATATAATGTACAAATATAACAAAAACATTTTACAAACATTTTACATAGTGACTCCTGATGGACAGCATGACGAATGAAACAAGGCTTCGAGCCATGTTCAGTGTCACCTGAGCGATGTTAAATATGGAAACTGGTGTCACTATAGTCGTGTTTAATTTAACTCTTTTTTTTTTCTTTCGTGTTAGCGCCGCGAAGCTATGAGCGACGGCGAGGTGGCTATGAGCGAGATGTGGCTATGTGGAGATGAGAGGTGGCTATGAGCGACGTACAGATGAGAACAGATGGAGAGAGGACAGCAGGAAGGAGTGGGGGATAGGGGGTTAATATGCGTCTTGGGCAGACTTCAGGGGGAACTGTGCCGGTATTCGTCTCGAAAGCCTTCAGAAAACCCAGGGAAAACCTCAGACAGCACAACCGGTGGTAGGATTCGAACCCACCGCCTCCCAGTTAGCACGACACCACCGAGCGAGACGCCTTTACCCACGTTCAACCTAACTACCGTATTTTCCGGTGTATAACGCGCGCGTTATTCGGTAAAAAGGTCCTCTGAAGAGGGCCTGCGCATTATCTAACGGTGGGAGTTATACACGGAAATATTTTCCGACAGGAATTCCTTTTCTGGTCGGTGTCGTACAAATTCTAGTCTCCTCCAGGGTGTGCTGTGAATTTCTCCCAAACCACTTAGGGTCAGTTGAAAAAGCCGGCGTAGGGCATTGGAATTAATAAAAAGTTGTGATGGTACTTAAGAATGTCATTGAGCAGTCAATAATTCAGAATGGCGAACGGGACATGATGTCGTACCTCGATGCCGTGGGACATCTAATGCATATTGAGTAGAGCTGCAAATTTGGAAGAATTTTGAAGTGCGGAAAACAAAGCTGCCCTTTTAATTTAAAAAAATGTAAATAAAAACTATGTTTTCACTCTTGCACAGTCTATATTTGAGAACCAACAGATGAGTGAAGAAACCCTAGTGTAATATGAATTATAAATACAGACCTCATGCTTCAGTGAAACCAACAAGGTTGCATGTAAAGTTATATGAAGATCCGAAATTGACTTTTGGCAGCATGCCGGAGGACCGCCTTCTTTCTTACGTAACACGTACGGATTAGTAGGCGAAGTGGGACTGTCTGCAGCATACATTAGGCCAAATGGGACCCCCTGCAGTTCGAGGTCGGTGAACCTGCTAAGGGATGGCGAGATAATCTGCTAAGAAGCATTAGGCAAAATGGGAATAGGCGAAATGGGAAGACACGGGCTAAAATTAGTGTCTGCCATATGTCGTACAGTATTTATCTCTTTTACTCGGACCCTAATTCTGCGGCGTGTCGGCAAAGACTGGATTTGGACCTCGTCTTAATATAAAGCTTGTATGCGAACACGCGGGGAATTATTTGTCCTCCTAGAGCTGCGTTTCGCAAGCCGTTATCATTTTATGTAGGTGCATTCTGTCCCTATGATCTTATTATCGTTGCCAAATCTTGTGATCTCGGTTTACAAGTGGTTCTTTGCTCCTTCCTATTCGTCCGCACACACACACGCAAACACACACAAAAGTAATCATGCGTTTGTCGAACAGCAACCTCACTGTTTCTTCTTAATTATTGTCATTTTTTTGTTTTTTAGCATCGTTTGTGTTGTATTTCTTTTGCGTGATATTTCTGGCTGCTTCTATGTTGCAATTTGCGACAATGTGTCTGATGCGCTATGTTCACCTATACTAAGGCCGCTGTGGTCGTTGTTTAGCACTAATAAAACATTATTATCATTACATATCCAGTTTCAAACAAAAACACGCCTTATTTATATCCTGAAACAATCTTGATTGACTGATTGATTTTTATTACTATGACTGTGCATCAAATGCAGGCACATAGGGCTAAAAGGGAATCCCCCGCCTTAAGTGATGCAAGATTGGGAATTATTTGACTAAGAAACTTATCCTCACAGTGCATCATCACGTTAACGGATTATGCATAAGAAAGAAACGATAACGTTTTTTCCCGCTATCTTCGTAATGTATATTCCAATTTGTTGTTGACTGTATTATTCATGTGAATTCTTCAGTGAGAGATTTCCGTCCTCATAGCGCAGGTACTGGACGTAGCTAGTCTCTGATGTGTAGTCTATAATTGGTAGTCCCTTGCGGATAAATATGCACTTAACTTGACGTAAATACGGGCCACGAATACTACACGCTTGTCTGCGCTACACACTGTGTCACACATTGTGCATAGACACGTAATGTTCCACGTGCAAAAGGCTTCCCCATCGCATACATTTTACGTGACAAACCACTTGCACACAAGTAGTCTCACGGGTTAATGAGTCCAAAGCCCCAAAGCCGACATATAAAATTCGGTAAAACACCCGTACGCACCAAAGCTACATACGAGAAGGCGCCGATACGGCATCAGTACCAGACCGTTACGCGCGAAATCGCCACGGATGGCGCTGCCGCGACCGCAGCGTCCTCTCGCTAGTGCACGGTGCCCATACTTGGTACATCGCACTTGGATACTTCGTACGCGAAACAAGCGTGCTTCACTTAAACGCCAGTGTAAAGCGACCTCAGGACGAACGAACGAGAGCTTCCCGTCGATGCTTTGTCCAGCGAAATATGCAGATAATGCGTAGCCTTTCTACACTAAAAAGGAAAACATAGCAACAACACACACAGAGAAAAAATATGACAGACCACTAGGTAGAGGGTGAGTGGTGACTGAGTGTTAACCAGGGCAAAAATCACAAATGTGTCTTGCTGGTATCCTCGGCGTACAGATACATACCTATCACTCCGCTCTCCTTTTGGACTACAGGATATATTCTGAAACAGTTTATTTTTAACCATATAGTTTGCAACGATACATTTTTCGTCGTGGATTCTTAAGCGATTGTTTTTTGGGCGAGGACTTCTGCGCTGTTGATTTCTTACCAGGGATTTTTACGTGGTTTATTGTAAACCAATGTATTTTGAAAGAGTTTCTCTAAAAGGATTTATTCTTCAAGATTTATTAGTTTGACTCCCAAAAATATATCCTTCAAAATAAACTGTTTCAATATATATCCTGTAGTCGAATAGGACAGCGGGGTAATGCGTATGTATATCAACGCAGAGGATAGCGGTACGATGTAGCTTATATTGGTGGTTTTGCCGTTGTCTGCACTCCCCCCCCCCCCTCTACAGATGTCTCAACTGTCATGGCTGCCATGTTCTTTTCCGCGTATGTGTTATTGCTACGTTTTTCTATCTTCTGTCTTTTTTTTTTCTAGCGTAGAAAGGCTAAGCGTTATACGCATGTCTCGCGTCAATTCGCATGACAAAGCGTGGATGTAAAGTGTGACAGTGTTGAGTGCCTGTTTGTTCCTGCATGTGTCCTGAGATCGCTTTACTCGGACGTTCAACGTGGGGGTACCCGAAATCCACCATTAAGAATAAACCTCTTAAGAATAACCGCTTACTATCCCCGCTTAGAGAGCGTCGTTTAATAATCCACTATTAAAAATCCCCTCACCATCTAGCACGGGGGCGGATAGATCGCATTTAGCGTCGGGATAGATCAGGTTACGTTAGTTTGGTTTAGTTTCAGTTAGTTTCAGTTAGTTTGGATGTTTAGGCTAGTTTGGTCCTGTGAGGTTAGTCTAAGCCCCTTGCTTGCAGTTCATCTTGCTTTGGGCGGTGCAGGCATAAGACTTCTTTTTATGGGTAGTTTTTTGACGGTTTACTATTAACGGTGGATACTTTTATAGTGGTGTAGTATACGCGGTTTACTTTTATAGTCGATTTATTTAAGCGCATATTCTGGACATTTTATTTTTAATGGTAGATACTTACGTGCTTATTCTTGAGGGTTTATTTTTAACGGTTTCAAATAGGCTACACCCCTCCCAGAATATACTCTTAAAAATCAACGCACAAAAATAATCGTTGAAATATTCCCGTGTAAGTAAAAACGCTAAGGAATCCCCGTCTAAAGGACAACAGAAATGAAAAAGTTCTTTAGCTCATGTTGCAGTGTGAATTGGACTGTCACAAACGGGATATAAAACTGTGTCGATATGAACCCTGCCGTAGCAGATAACGGAAATGGCGTCAGTCCTTGCAGTTCCTGCCCTTCATTTTGCGCATGTTTTCGAAGCGGTGGTTCTTTTTCGTATTTTGGCGGGAAAAAATTTGCGTGTGCTGGTGCAGTTGGTGCAATGCCTCCTGTCTGTGGTGCGGCGTGTTGCAGACTTCCCTTCGGGAAAGGGAGGTCGGGGTATTTGTTTCCAAAAGACGAGAAACTGCGTAGAATTTAGTGCCTGACCGCGAATCCGTCTAGGCCTACCTGGACACCGGCGAAACAGGAGAAGGTGTGCGCTGCACAATTTCTTGACGAAGACTTCGAGACAGATCCGAAGGTGCTCCACAGCCTAGGCTGGTCAACAAAGTACAACAGGTTGAAAGAAGGAGCTGTTCCTTCTGTATTCTCACGGAAACGAAAGGCAGAAAGACTTATCAAGGCATTCGAGAAGCGCCAACGCAAAGAGGCAAGTAGCTGAGAAACTTGACTCAAATAGGCTCATTCTCATCCAGGTTATAAATTCACTGTTGGCCACACAAGAAGCCGCTGAAACGTCCTCGGAAGATAGCAGAGCGTCTGAAAATACCATGCAGTCTTCAATATCCTCCGATGTAATACTTGATCAGGTGCGTCTCCTTGCCTTACCATGCTGAACTATTGAAAATTTGACATGATCAGTGAATCCCTGTTTAGATAACTGCATTTATTCATCAATATTTTTGCAACTTTTCAATGTACGGTGACCATTTTAGTGTTACAAACTCACTCATTCATGAAATTTACAGGCCAGTTACTCTGCTGTGAGTGTGCATAGTATAACATTTAGTACAAGTGAGACTGCATCCCAGGTACTATACAGTCTATATAGACATCTTTTTTAAGCATATGACCTCTCCTGTCAGTATCATACATGTTGTCGTATAGTATAGTTATTTTACAAAATGTGCTGATCATGCATGTTTCAACAGGGCGTTGTCAGTTCAGTCCCAAGTTATGCCTTGATGTGCTGCACTTCTGAAACACCTAATAGTGACTGTCAACAGGTAAGAGCTTGTGTGTCAGGTATCATATTTTTTTTTTTACATTTGTTTCCCCATGATTATAGTTTTGTCTACGTGATCTTGCAATTCTATGTAGGAACAAGATGTCGGTAGCTCGCCAGATGTGGGTTGTGTACCAAGGAACGACACCACACATGCAACCCAGCTAATAGAGGCCGTGCTCACAAAAAATGCACACACCCAGACAACAGGCATTTATAGAAACCGTGGTATGAAAAAGCTAGTGAAAAATGCCATGAAACATGAAAGTGCCATGTCCAGTCGAGATGACCCAGGACAAATTTTGCCAAAGTGGACCTCCCTGCCAAGGCACATTGCAAACATACATCAACATGACGACTCACTTATTGCGCAGTGTGCACATGGGCAAATGCGACGCACAAAGTGGCTTCCCCAAGGTGAGATACGTCATAAACAGAAATTTTGAATTCTAAAGCTTGATATTCATATGCTATTGTAGACTCTTCAGCGTACACAAAACTGAAGGAAATTGTACTAGCAAAAAAACCTTTTGGAGGACCTTCCCCAACTTTCGACAGTAGAGCAGACGTATGCTGTAGAATGTTTTCACAGCACACTGAATCACTTTGCACCAAAGTCAACACACTTCACCTATGCGTGCATGAAAGCAAGGTAAGTGCAACATGTTCGAGGTGATGCACGTTCCTTAAAACGTCTTTCTGCCATAGGACCTACATTGCAGTGATGCACTACAATGAAAACAGCAAGCGACAACAGGCTGTAACGGCTGCTGGGAAGCTCCGCTATGCTGTCAAGTTTCCTCGGTCACGCAAAGAAGCTGTTGCATTTCCAATTAAAGAGGAATGCACTTTTGGTAATCACATATCATATGCTGTAATATGTGAAAGATTGTAGAAGAACTTGGCTGTGGTCTCGTTAATTTATAACAATTATCATTTGCTGCAGCCTATGTGCATGATCTCTTGGAAACAGTACTCCAAACTACGGCACACTACAAGACATATGCGGAAGTGAGGAAAAGCACCAACAGATATGCTCTTCCTCCCCTTTCTCATGCTTACAACCATGAAGTGAGCATCCAGGCATTAGTTGACAGACACACCGCACGCTTCAACATGCAATGAGCTTGACCAAACCGTCTGTGTTCCCAAAAAGTGGAGAGAGAGAGCAAGAACAGGAAGAGGCAAGTGAGATTGCATCTCAGGTATGTCCGCTTGTCAGAGATGAGCTTTTTATGCACACTACCCATGCAGATTTGAATAGAACTTGATTGCTGCTTTGCTGAATGCTGACGCATGATGCTTCCAACACAGGTTATGTGCTTTCTTCATTCGGGGTTATTCTCGAGTGAAGGGTTTCAAGAAATACACTGAGGTACAGAGGACAAACTGCAGGACAGCCCGTCCACCACTCTCACATGACCGTCAACATTCAAATATGAGAAAAGAGCACCTGCCTAAAACAGACCTTTATTGCATTTTACAAATATTGTATTGTGGAGAAGTGTGCCATTACACTGTGTGGAGTAGAGCAGCGCGGCTCTGTTGACAGACAAAGTATATTCTGAGGCTGGAACACATAGAAAGGACTAAAAAGAGCCACCAGCTTCCGTGGTTAAGATGATCGTTTTCCACGCGGGAGGGGACACGGGTTCGAATCCTGTCACCGGCTGTGCTGTCACCAAAGACTTTCCAGACGAATGTTCCTCCTGAAGTCAGCCCAGGATGCATACTAACCCCCCTGTCGCCCTACCTCAGGACTGTCCTCTCCCCATCTGTCCACATCTGTATGCCGCTCATAGCCACAGTTGCTTCGCAGCGCTAGCACCGAATTTAAAAAAAAACAGACCCCTGGACTGGTAATCTAGGTGACGTGGATTAGAGTCCTACAGCTGGCTAACCTTTTCAGTGACTTCCTTCTTTCATCAGTAAAACTGTAATCGGATTATACTTGAAAAATTACTTTCATGCAAAACTAATCGATTACTCTCAATGCAATGTTATGTTACTCAATGCAATGCAATGTTACTCGAAAGAGTAATTGATTGTTAATAATGCAGTTACTCGTAACATGCCACGTACATGTCTGCCTGTTAGTGTTGGTCATGACTAGAGAATACTTGCTTCAAGTTAGTGTGTGCAGTATCAAAATATTCCAATGAATGTATATACAGGCACATTTTTGGGTTGTGAAGGATTGTGTTTTGGAAAGGGACAACATCAGTCAAAGGGACACGTTGAACTGCCCCCCAACTGTAGCTTTTTTTTAAATCTTCATGAGCTGAAATGAAGAAATTGATATTCATATTAAACAAATTGTGTGGAAATGACACTGCATTTCTCTTGTACAGAAACAATGCTGTACAGACAACATAGACTCTATCACACCTAGTGTTGTGCATGGCGGAATCCAGTGTAGTCGCCGTCCTCAGATGGGAACACATCACGAATTCTTCGGATTGCACAACTTGGAATAACAACCCTGTTTTCCTCCCCTAGGCGGTGGTAGATCCAAAATATAAATTGCCTGCCGGTACGCAATATACCTTTTTGCCCTGAAAATTAAAAGGCAACATAATGTCTTTGCCCACATATCGTAGCTTTCACCAGCTTACTTGTTTCTTCTGCGGCCTCCCAAGGAGCTGCTGTCTGTGCCCAACATTTGTATTTTCTCTAAATCAATTGTATCTGCATCAAGGCAGTGCTTGTGGAAGAGGTGGTGGTATGTGATGCACATCCTCCATAACATCTTGCCTTGTTCATTGTCAGCAAACAGAGGATATCTCATCCTCCATGGGCATACAGTTACCACAGGAGCACCTGTTGACATGCAATTCGTGGCACTGTACATTACAGGTAGGTCGACGTTTTCCAAGTACTTGCGTTTTCCTACAACGAGCAGTCAGTGAGGATAATAAAATTACGGGTTTTCTATGGCTGTTGAACTTTGCGGGCACGATGCATGCGTATTACTTACAAAGGAACACCAAGTTGAGCGGCATTTAGACATGAAGGGAAACACGACACCAGCAAGCAACGCACATGTGCAACATATAACAACTGGGGTATCAGAGGAACGGGAAGTGAGTTATACGATACTTCCATGCTTGTGAATAGTTTATGTATTTCTTATGGTCGAAACACTTACCAGTCGAATTCTTCCACACGTCGTCCAACGGCGGCATCCCCTGATTCTTCGTCTCATCCTAGCTGTGGGTCCAAGATATACGGACGAACGCCATCCGAGAACTTATTCTCGGACTCCCACAACGGACTCCCCACGGACACTCAGAGTCGCAAAGCTTCTCTTTCGGCCAGCTGACCGGCTTCCCCAGAGTAATGTGTGACGTCAAACCTGCCTCGGCTGATCCCAAGTTGCTTTGCGCGGACAGCTCCCATGGGCGAGCGGTCCATCGCTTCAGTAATCGTTCAAAATATCCGTTCGTCGTTGGCGTAAAATACTGGCGGTTCTAGTATTAGCCATGTGAAATGCATATAGTATGATCCAAAGTATTTTCCTACAGTCACCGAATTTCATTTCTGTTGTCCGTTAAGAATATGTCCTTAAAAATAAATCGTTTCAGTACCCCCCAAATCCACCCTACTGTTACTACAGTCACCTGGTACGGCCGCGAGTAAAATAGACAATCCGCTTCGACAAATAGTCCCAAAGTCGGCGAATTTAATTGAACTTCTTCAATGAGTATACTTGGTACATTGCACTTCGTTACGTCGTACGCGAAAAAGCGTGCTTCACTTGAACGTTAGTGTAAAGCGAACTCAGGACTTGCCACAACACTGCCGCACTTCCTGTCGATGCTTTGTCAAGCGAAATAACGCGAGACCTGCATTAATCTTTCAAAAATAAACGCGTAAGTACCCACTGTTAAAAATATATCTCCCAGAATATACGCTTAAAAATAAACGCACAAAAATAATCCCCGAAATATCCCTGTTTAAATATAAACGCTAAGGAATCCACGGTTAAGAATGTACCGTTAAAAATAAATCGTTTCAGAATACCCCCAAATCCACCCTACAGTTGCTAGAGTCACGTGGTATGGCCCAAATCAAGGTGAACTGCAAGCTAAGGGGCTTAACCTAACCTCACAGGACCAAACTAGCCTAAACTATCCCAAACTAACCGAAACCAAACTAAACTAACCTAACATAACATGATATAACCCAGCGTAAATTGCAGTCCGCCTCCGTGCTAGATGGTGAGGGGATTTTGAAACAGTTTATTTTTAATGGTGGATTATTAAACGGTGATCTCTAAGCGGTGATAGTAAGTGGTTTATTTTAGGAGATATATTTTTAACCGTGTATTTTTTGAGCGGCTTATTCTTGAATGTTTTATTCTTAAACGTTTATTCTTAATGGTGGATTTCGGGGACCCCCTGCCATGACAGACCACTAGGTAGAGGGTGAGTGCTAACAATGGCAAAAACCACCAATGTAAGCTACGTCTTACCGCTATCCTCTGCGTAGAGATACATATCTATCACTCCGCTGTCGTTTTTTTTTTTTCTGACTACAGGATATATTTTTAAACTGTTTATTTTTAACGATATATTTTGCAACGATACACTTTTCATGGTGGATTCTTGAGCGATTGTTTTTTGGTCGGGGATTTTTGCACGGTTGATTTCATATCGGGGAATTTTTCGCGGTTTATTGTAAAGCAATGTATTTTGAAAGCGCTTTCCTTAAATGATTTATTCTTAAAGGTTTATTAGTGTAAACCCCCCCGCATCACCAGCGCAGGCAGCACAACATGAAACTCGACGTAACATCGGCGTTTTCCGACCGGCTGTTACACATTTCGGATTTATGCAGCAGCACAGGTACACAATCACACGATATCCGAGTCCGATGGGGCATAGTGATGCCTTCCTTGCTCTTTCCTTGAATGATGATATCTGATGAAATTCGCCAATAACGGAACAAATAAACACATAAACATTTGGCAATGTAGCCCACTGCTTTATCGACACACACGCACAAATAACACCGTATCAGCTTTCTTGCATGATGACAAGCACACTAAAAATAACATCGTGTCCGTGCAGTTGTTTCATGGTAAGAAGTATGTTTTCAACCGAAAAGCAGGAGAAAAATGCAGTTCAAGTGGCACGTCTGATCAGTCACCACAAAACTCACAAGACGTTTTGAACTATTTTTTGCCGCGGGTGTGGCGCTGTCACAAGGGTCATCCAGGTTCGGCCAAGCCACGACGAATGGAAGTTGAGAACTATTTTTCAGAGCGGACAATGACATACAAATTTGCTGCTATACCACTTGACTACAACGACCAATCAAATCTGGTAGATTCTGAACAGTTCATTTCTAAATATATATTGTTAACCGTACATTTTTGAGAATGTATTGTTAGAGGTCGATAGTTACGCTGTTTATTCTTAATGCTGTATTCTTAATCGTATATTCTGGGAGTTTTATTTTTAACGGTGGATACTTACGCGATTATTCGTGATGGTTTATTTTAACGGTTTCAAATAGGCTACACCCAGTTCAGGTGGAGCATTGTTGTTTCGTTTACGAAGTATACTCAAGCCTATAGAAGCTCAATGAAATTGGCCGGGACTATTTTCTAAGCGGGTTGTCCATTTCACTGGCGGCCACACCACATACCTGTACCAAGCGTAGGGTGGATTTGGGGGGATTCTGAAACGATTTATTTTTAACGATATATTCTTAACAGTGAATTCCTTAGCGTTTTTATTTAGGCGGGATATTTCGGCGGTTATTTTTGCGGGTTGATTTTTAAGAGTGTATTGTGGGATATTTATTTTTTGGCACTGTTCGGGCACGTCACCTCAATGGCCACGAGGACATTGGTTACGCCCACTCGAGTGTGTTCAACAACGGCAATCTACTTGGTGAATTAAGTTGGGCTTGTCTTGGCTCGGCGTCACAGAATGCGCTTCTACTTTGGGCGGGTAACCTGCATAGCTCGGGCCTTCCAAACTGAAGGCCTTGGTTCGGGCCCTGCTACTAACTCACGTGAAGGTTGACATGGCTTATCGGTGAGTTCGATCAGTCACCAGATAAGGTCACGCCTCCTCTGCTTACAAGTGTCAAGTTATCCGGTGAGTGCACTAATATACGGCATCATCGAGCCCACCGATACGCCATGTCGACCTTTACGTGAGTTCGTACCAGGCCCCAACTCACGCCATATCAGATATGATTGTGATGGTGAGTTTCGAAGGCCCGAAACACTCAGCTGTATGTAGTGGAGAAGCACCCTTTCACGTTTCGCGCTGGGCTCCGTCATTATCGCGCGCCTCGGTTGATAAGAAAGCTTTCGGCGGGCTCAAGGTCGTTGGTTTGAATCCTGAATAGAATATTTATTTCGCTTGTCTACGCAATGTTCACAATAGGACAAAACCTGACCTGGTTTGAATCCTACTACCGGCTGTGCTGGGTAGTAGCTCATAAGCACCAAATGCTCATAACCTCCAAACGCTCAAAACCTCCAAACGCTCATATGCACCGAAAAAAAAGTTGGTGGTTTTGAGCGTTTGGTGGAAACGAGCAGGAGGGGAGAAGCTGCTCATAAGCACCAAACGTCCAGAACATCCGGATGCTCAAACGCACCGAAAGGCGGGCGACCACAAAGGCCGGGTCATCCTCTCCCGCATTTGGAACAAGGTCATAGGGTGAGAAAGGTGGAATGAATGGCGACTACCAAGGCCGCTTAGTGTGTCAGTTTGAAGTTTATGTAACAGCTTGGTCCTGCTTGTATGTAGTCAGAACGAATTTTTATGGAAGTTTATTTTTATCTATCGTGAGTCAATGGGTGTTTGAACGCCGTAGTGTCCGCCCATTTGGTCGAACGCCGTTTGGTCAAATGACGATTGATCAAAGGCGTTTGATCTAACGCCGCTTGGTCGAAAACCGTTTGATCGAAAGCCGGTTGATCGACGCCGTTTGTTCGAAAGATGTTTGTTCGAAGGGAGTTCAAAACTGCATGCACTGTGTCATCCGCACCTCTTTTTCTGTAACTTTTGACTCGAGCATACGGAGCTGGCAATCAGGGTACTCTGCTTTTTTTTATTTTTTTTATTATTATTCCTTTTTCTTTTCTTTTTTTTTCTTTTGCAGGGAGGCCGCTGGTTACTTGCAGACGTTTGTAATTTACGAACCAGTCGGACACATGTTGAAGAAAGTTGCCCCAGGTTGGGAGCAGCCGATAGTCTGTGTTTCTTCTGAGCACCCTTCTCATTGCTGGTGACATATTTAAAGGGAACGGTCTGAAACGGAATAGCCATATGTGCGCGAAAGCCACTCGAAGTCTGTGGATGCTAAGAAGGAAATTTCGCCATGGCACAACGAAATATATTAAATTAACAGCATATAAAACCTTAGTTCAACCTCGTCTAGTGTATTCATCTGCAATCTGGGTCACTACACATGCACGCTATCCGAAAAAATAGAGAAAGTACAAAGATCTGCTGCCCTGCTTATCTTGTCTAGGTTTCGAAGGACTTCTTCGGTTACATGTCTGTTGCAAGAACTAAATTTAGATTCACCTGCACATAGGCGAAAAGTAAATAAACTAAAACTGTTCTTTCTCCTATACAATGGTCAGTTGATTGTCAGAAACAATAATACATTGTTAAAATTTATCCACATTCAACAGGAATAAATAATCCAAAAATTTCATTAATTTATTTTTTATTTATTTGCCAAGAATGTTTAATACTTGAAATCAATTATTATTTGACAAAGTGGGTCAGCATGAGGAATGTGTTTACGAGCAAACGGGTTACACGCAGTTAAATGTTGCTTAGGATAACGGCATTTAGAACTCCGGCGTTCAACACTCCAAGTGAACCAATAAAAAATCGATCAAATGAACGGTGCCGTTTCGATCTTCGATGAAATGTCTTTCGACCAAATCATATGTCGGCACAGTTCCTTTAGAAGTCGACCAGGATGCACATTCCCCCAGGCCGTCAGCCGTGATGTTGCCCACCTCTGTGAGGCCAACAACGGCGAGACCTTTCATCGTCACCACAGTGAATTAAATTCGCCTACCTGAGGTAGAGTGTGGTTGACAAAACGTCTAAGAGAAAATGTGGCCGATGAACGGATATCAACATGGAACGCCGTCTACTCCATAGCGCCTTAAGCTACATAAACGAGTAAACATTAAGAGAAAACGAGTAGTAAAAATAAACTGAAGAAATAACATTAAACTGAATATATATTAGAGGTTCAACGACAACACTCAGTGAGCTTGAACTAGCGGTGCAGGAAGGAGGATTGACGCTGCACAGCGTCGCAGTCACGCACTGGCGTCATCGAATGGTTCTGTAGCATTCGCTACAGTTCCACAGTATAAAGTCTGCGTCGTGAAGCGTACATTAGAAGTAGTTTTGGCGTGTGCTGCAACGTGTCTGTTTTTGCATGTTCTTGCCTGTTTAGGTGTTTTTGGGGGTCTAAATACCTGTCTATTTTCATAGTTTTGGCACGTAAATTTCCGAGTTCTACTTATAAGAGGAAGTAATGTTGTTCTTGAATGCCTAAAACAGTGGGCAAACAGAAATGAGTTGAAAACCAATCATCCAAAGAACCCGGCCAGTGATCTTCCAGAGAGAGAATAACTATAGGAGCGAGAATGTGTAGAGCATGTTGGATGGAGTTCCAGAAAAAAATAGTCCCGGAAAAGTTCGTCCCGTAAAAATTGGACCGTGGTTGCGTGGCGGAAGAAATGGTCCCGCGCTGTTCCGTGCGCCCAACAATACAGGAGCGTCGTTGTGGACATCTGATAAACCGGATCATAGCCAATCAAGTGCTATCATTGGCACTCCTCATTTGTTCGAAATTGGAATACATGTTTTTTTTAATTAACATTAATCTTAATGAACAATAAATGCTGCACGCCATTTAATGAGGAACATATATAAAAGGGGTTCCATTTGCTGCACCGCTTGCAGGGATGGGTAGTATTTAAATATACATGTATTTATATTTTGTATTTAAATAGATACTTGAAAAATGTATTTATAATTGTATTTAAATACAAATTTTCGGGTACTTATTCTTGTAAATACTTTATAAATACTCTTAAATACAGAATATACTGACTCATATCTTAAAGTTGCCCTGCATTTGACCTTTCGGGAAAGGGCGAGTTTGGGGCGCAATTATGCCGGATTTGTGCTAGCATGCGCGTGCGACAAACCATTTTAGATGGCGAGTTTTTCACTGTTGTTGCGGACAACGGTCGTGACTACCCGATTACATTGTTCTACGAAGCATCTTCGTCAAATTTAATACAAGCATTTCTTCATCGGCCCCTGTGGAGATGCTGTTCTCCTTTGCGAATCTGATTCTACGGCCGAACAGAAGATGCCTAAAAGAAGCAGTCTTCGAGAAATTTCTAATCTTAAAATCGCCATGATAATCTAACAAATAAATGCTATTCTTCCTTGCTGATTTGTCCTTATGATCATCATTATTTCTGTAATTCCAGATGACATCTTCCTCACAGTATTTACGGTAGTAGTTACGGTATTTAAATACCGTATTTATATTTTAATTGTATTTAAATACTCATGTTGAAAACTATTTATGAAGAGTATTTAAATACCCCTGTCAACAAAGTATTTTGTGTTTATATTTAAATACTCAAAAAATGTATTTATGCCCATGCCTGACCGCTTGTATTGTACAAATTGCGTCTGTTCTTTCTGTTCCTCTCTTTATTTTGCGGGGTACAGACAACGCGACAAGATTAGGGAACAGTTCTACAATGTCTGCTAACTTCTCCTAAATGTGAAAAAAAAAAGTAAGAGTCATCTTTCTGCAGAACGAAAATTCAAATCTCAGTTCTTTCTTATTCTCACTGATCAGGCCATATCTTCTGTTTTGTCGACCAACTCGTGGAGTGGTAAAAGTTGTTTGGATTTCTGTAAAACGCTAACAACTTGGGGCAGTGTCAATGGGAATTTGAACTGGAGAATCGCAGCAAAAATTTTGAAGTGAAAATGGTACCCATCGATGCCAGCGAACTTATAATGGAATATCGTTTTGTGTCGCTGAGAAAAAGAGAGGACGCCAAACAAAGAGACGCCAAACAATTTTTAACGTACAAGAAAGCCTCCAGGAGATATATCTGAATCATTGCATTTGCGTCAGGATTCTATTTTCTGACCACGCCAGCTACTGTCGCTGATGCTGAAAGAAGCCTCAGCACAATGAAACTGACCGATCAAGAATATCCTGCGCTCAACCATAAGAGATGTCAGCTAGGCTGAGTTCGTAGTCAACCGAAAACATGATTATCATATCTCCAGACTATGACGCATTGATTAACCAACTTGCGAAGAACAAGGCTCGAAAGAAGGGTTTTGCGCAAATGTTCACTGCAGGCCTATGTATACATAATATAAGCCCTATATAAATATCGTATTCCAGCTTCTGCATTGTAAGTGAACCCGGACATATGTTCGGAGGGGACCACGCTCTTTGTTGCTACAGCCCTGGGAGCCGAGTGGCGAGTGGCTTTCGAGCTATAGAATCAAGTCTTTTGTCCTAGGCTACCTCCATGTCTATGAAAATAAAGCTCAAATTGAAATCCATAAACGAGAAGGCGCTATTCGTTCTGACTACATACAAGCAGGACCAAGCTGTTACATAAACTTCAAACTAACACATTAAGCGGCCTTGGTAGTCGCCATTTATTCCACCTTTCTCACCCTATGACCTTGTTCCAAATGCGGGAGAGGATGACCCGGCCTTTGTGGTCGCCCGCCTTTCGGTGCGTTTGAGCATTCGGATGTTCTGGACGTTTGGTGCTTATGAGCAGCTTCTCCCCTCCTGCTCGTTTCCACCAAACGCTCAAAACCACCAATTTTTTTTTTCCGGTGCATATGGGAGGAGGAGGAGGAGGAGGAGTGTCGTTGGGAGGAACCCGAGAGGTCTGCCTGCCTGATTAGGCGGCATGTTTCTCGGGAAGGGAAAGGTGGTGGAGAGGAGGAGAGGAAAGGGTGAAGCGGAATCCGCTCGGGGGGAGGATAGCTGCGTCCATGGGCCGACTTCAGGGGAACTGTGCCGGCATACGCCTATTACACATCTGAGGGAAACCCAGGAAAAACCCCAGACGGCACTGCCGGCCCGCGGATTCGAACCGCGTTTGGAGGTTTTGAGGGTTTGGTGCTTATGAGCTACTACCTCAACAACCAGTCGCTACTTAAGGAGATGACGTTCGGGAAGGGGGCCACGGTTTTTGTTACAATGCAAGGGATCAGCGCGTATGTGTCCAGGAGCTTCCTCGGTCCCCATCTTTGCTCGCGTGCCAAGGTCACCGCGTTATCGTAGTCGAAACAATGCCCCGTGTTCCAAGAATGCTCGCTGAGTTCGGTCTTAAGCCGTGTGGCATGTGTGGCGTTCCGGACGTCGCTCTTGTGTTCTTTTATGCGGGTCCTTCTTTGTCGGCCTGTCTCGCCAATATAACACTCAAATATACGGTAGCGATGCAAGTGTGAAACTCAAAATACGAACGAGTGAAGAACCGTCCCGATAAAGAAGCTCCGTAGCATTTACACCAGCAAAATACATACATCCAACAATTTGACGCAGGCGAGAAAATGTGGCGGAACGGTAAAACAGAAATAAAGGACGTCAGATGACATCAAATTGATGCTGTCTATCATGTACGAGTTTACAAAGGATGTGAGTCGATAACCCTGCTTGCCTGCAGGGAAGTAACTGCAGGACAACACTATGATTCTGGCACAACGACAGCTCGAGCTTGGTTGAAAAAAAAAATGAAGAAATAATCCAAAATAATGGGAGCGTTTTCTTTGGCACCAAGTTTTGGCTGTAGAAGTTTTGCTTCAATAACTTTCATAATTGGACAAAAAAGTAGAGAAACTCCGACTTGACATAACAAAATAACAAAGTTTACTTAGACGTTTCGTCCGTCATGCGACAGACATCATCAGTGCCAAACTGAATGAGAGATTACACAACCGGTCGCTATTTAAAGGGACTATGAAATTTCCCGAACCCCCATACTTTTTTTTCGATGGAAACTCTTCTTCCCGCAGAGAAACTAATATGCCACAAATTTTTCCGGGCGAAATCGCTCCACTCTGCGAGGAGCGCGCGCTAGAAATGTCTCTTCCGCGTTCCTCCTCTCCCGCGCATATTTCCCTGCCGATGGTGTAACTGTACGGACCGCACTTCGGTTCCCCGTTACGTCACCGGTGTTGCACAATGGCAAGTAATGCCGCGAGCTCGCGCTGTGGCTGCCGCCACTGCCGAAATCTGCAGATCACGCGAAAGCTGCTGTCATGGAGATTTCCAGTCCCGATGAACGCATACGCGGGATCCTACGGCGCATGCTCCTGGCGGGATTCCTCGGCTCGGCAACACGTCACGATGACGTGTTGCTGAGCCGGCCGTGGTCGCGTCAAGTTACCCGTTGTGTCTCCGCTCGGCAGCTCGCCACGGCGTGGCGCCAGCTGTCCTCCCTTCGCCGCTCCGTTTAAATTCGCTCCCGAGAAATCCGCTCTCGCGACGAAAGTAAAATTTCGGTTCTAGACTCAGAAAAATGTCTTCTTTCGAACGAAACGAAGAAAAAAAATCGTTTCATAGTCCCTTTAAGGAGATGGGAGGGGCCACGGTTTTTGTTACAAACCGAGGGGTCACCACGTACAGGTTGGGACAAAAGTTTGCGGAACACGCCAGCGACGTACTTTTTCTTCGGTGCGACACCCTAGCGGCTTACGGAAGCGGGTGAGTTCACTGTTTCGGAGGGGTGGACGGATGCGCTGTTAGCGACACGCAGTAGTCGCTCCAGTGTCGCTTGGGTGTGCCTGGGAAGTACGAGTTACCGCTGTGTGTCGCTCACAGCGCACCCTTCCATCCCTCCGAAACATTGAACTCACCCGCTTCCGGCTGCCGCTAGGGTGTCGCACCGAAGAAAAAGTACGTCGCTCGCGTGTTCCGTGAACTTTTGTCCCAACCTGTACCGTGCCAAGACTCTAAAGACTCTACTTTTTTGTCCAGTTATGTCGTCTCCCACCTTTTGGAGTATTTTTCCAACTTTCATAATGTTAATCGCGTTAATGAGTTGATGGCTTTGACCGGAAAGTTGCAGCACTGTTGGCAACTAAACGATTACGGCAGTACTTAGCAAGCCTCAAAAGCCATACACTTAGCCATTCTCAAAAATGGCGAATGTTCATGACCTAGACATCGAACCGTGCTCGTACAAGTTATAAAGAGAGAGAGAGATCCTAAGAACTAATCACGGTTACTTGTTGCCCTAGAAAAAAGGACAAAATTTGTTACTCGTTTTTAAGTAAGGAAAAATAAAGGGATTCTCATTAGCCGTAGCTGAGTCGCTTTAGATTACTTTTACGATACAATGATATTCCACGGATCCAATGTGTAAAATCGACATGCGCTTCATTTTGACGTTGAATTCGCTTTCCGCAACAACTGGCAAAAACTACGTGTTGAGAAACCGAGATAGTTGAAACGCAGACCCAAAATAGTATTTGTTCTAAATATCGTCGGCCTGAGCACCACATCGCTGGGTATACAGTGAACCCTGGTTAATATGGCCCCCGTTACCTGACACTTTATGACCGTTTATCTTGGGAACCGTTCCGTTCCTTGGTAAATCGTCCTCGTTAATATGACAATCCGTTTATCGGACAATTACCAAGATTTTTGTCACAAGTAGGGTCAAACACAGGCAGCCGCTATTATGACCACGTCACATGACCCTCAGAGTAGCTTCCGAGAGAGCCCAAGCAGCACAATGGGGATAGACAGGCAGGTAGAAGGCCTTGAACCGTCCACCCCCAATGCACTCGACTTTTAGTACACGTGCTGTTTGGGAGGCTATCTCGTACCTCGCTGCTCAGAGGGTGACACTTATTAAAGTAGGGCATCAAGGTTTGCGATGTCCCCTGAAATCGCTGACCTCGGGTTTATATCGCTTTTCGAACGACGGAAGTGCTTAAAAGGCTGTTTTCACGTAAGGATGGTCGGAATGATGAGTGATGTTACTCAAAGCAGGCAAGCGAAGCCCTACAGGTTGCCGTGTTATTTTTTGAGAAGCTAGATGGTCTATAGCTATATATAGCTATCTATAGCTAGAGGTCGATAACATTAGGTTAAAAAGCGATAAAAACCGGGCTGTTTGGTGGTACATCTAAAAGCGATAAAACCCCGGTGCAGGGGACACAAAGAGACAACACAGACGAAGCACTGACTGACAAACAACTTTAATGGCAGGGACACATCTTAAATATATCAACTGCACACCTGACCCCTAATGGCAGCCAAGGCCGTCATGCTGTAATCACAAAATTATCACAAAGTTATCAAAAAGCTATCACGCAAACAAGCCACCAAGTAAACGCCCCCCCCCCCCCCGGAACAGAATTCGCGTTAGTTATCAATGAATTGCTGGATTGTATCCGTTACCAACACGGAAGGCACGCTAATGCAACTATCGCCAGCCTGTTTTATCAAAAAGGCTTCCTTATAAAGAAGAACACCTAACTTATGACTTTTAAACAACACTTTTGTGTTTTTGAACAGCGGCTCGCACCCGGAACAGGTTCTTAAGTGTTCTTCCAGCTTACCATACCCCTTTCCTCTCGAAGCTCTATGTTCCATCAGACGTACGTTAACACAACGTTTAGTTTGACCAATATACTGGCACCCACAAGACAAGGGAATTGAATAAACAACAGCAACAGTGCAAGTCACAAAAGGATCTGCGTGTTTTACATGACAATCCCCAGTTTTTGTTCGGTTAACCCTAGCCATGAGAGACCTGAGCCAATAACCCCTTTTGAAAACTACATCAACACCATGCCTACAGGCTACCTTTTTTAGGCGATGGGAGGCCTGATGAACATACGGGATCACCCCAACCCCCCTCCAATCTCTCTGTTCACAACGCATGTGAGAATCACAAGGTTCCTTTCTCATTCTCGTTGTGAACAGAGAGATTGGAGGGGGTGATCCCCCGTATGTTCAGTGGTCGTATTAACGAGAGTTCACTTTTCAGCTTTCACCAGTAACGGGTCTATTTCGGCACTTGAGAGGGAATGACGGTTTTCTTCTTATGTCACCATCTTGTAGATAAGAAGTTTAGTGATGAGCAGAGGCTTCAGGCAGTAAGGGAAACATTTCCTTTGTGTCAAGAACTGACGAGTGGCATCCAGTTCTGGTGACCACGTGCTGCGAGCGAACAGCATGTCCACATACTAGGCTTTCATATGGGAATGGCAGGGAAACCAACAGTGACAGAAAATGAGAAAAAAGTATGTGTCACTCAATGCATAGCAACGGGCCAATTGCGATATACTAGCACGCATTATACTTACATTTTACAAACCAGGTATTTACTTGGTTACCAGTTGTTAAGTAGTTTCGTATACGACTCTGCACAAAGTGTAACATCTAGAGGGACTAACATGTTCTAGCGTGTATCAAGAGCGCGAGTGTCCGAGAGCACGGTTATCAATATCAGAGCCTTGAGATTTACAGCTTGCTGATCAAGCACTTGGTACGCAGATAACGCTGATAGTGGACCTGTTCTTTGACGAGAATAACATATGAAGGACGCGCTATATTTGAGTCTGATAGGGCTCAAGTGTAGTACACATTCCATCAAGGGCGTCTTCTTCTTATGTCTCTAGTGTAGACAAAAATGTGACGGAGAAACCAGCAAGCTCTCAAGTTATCACACCCATCTACCATACTACCACTGGTGACGTGTTCGTTTTTCCATTAGACATTTTTGCTCAAGGGCTTTCCTGACAATTGCACTCTCTCTCTTAGGCAGACGCTATTCTATTCCGGCAGCCATTAACTAGCCGGTACAGCAGAGCCGTGCCCATTATCCTCTCCAACGGAGATAGGCGCTCCTACTTGTCTGCGTTGGTGTCACCCTTTGTCCGCCAGCAATGGCTTCATGACATCACTCAATGGTCGCTCCTCCATGCAGTGGACCCGTCATTATCATTTAGGATGCCAGGTGGCTTCCCTCGCAGCTTTACGACACTCCTGCGGCGTCTACGACTCAACGTCGCCTTCACCCCTGTGTTCCGTGTTAAGCTGGGTTACAGTAACACGGCGCTGTGCCTAGCTTGCCCCAGCTACGATCCCCCATATCATCGAGGACTGTGAGCGTTACACGTGTGACGGCCGGTTACTTCGACGCCAACTTGAACTCCTCGACCATAGACCATTCAGCCTGTCCAAAGTACTTGGTCCATGGAGCTCCTCTGCGCATCAGTGCCGGGCTCTTCGCTCCCTTTTTGCTTTCATGCAAGCCACTGGTCTCTTCGAAGAGCTCTAAACAGAACTCCGACCTGTCGTCGCTTCAATCTCACCACAATTCATCCTCTCATGTTAACCACTGTGAAGTGGGGTAGGGTCCTGTGGCTACCACGGGGAAACATCCCATGTCATCATCACTTCCTCATTTATTATTGTTGTTGTTGTTGGCTGTTTGATTTGATTATATGTAATTCAATTTTTTGCTACCGACCTGAGTAGATATCAAGGGGAAAAACCAGGCGTGTTGGTGTTGATCTTGCATGACGAACTAGCACTGGGAACTAGCACTGAGTGTCATATTTAAAGACGGTACTATGTTGCCAATAAATTCTTTTGTTGGAAGTCTAGCACCTGTCGTCTCCTCTTTCTGTCCCGTTCCCAGTGCTAGTTCGTCATGCTGAGCAGATAATTCGATAGCTTGTCCGTTTATTGGTTCCCAAGCTTGCGGGTTCGAACCTCGCAGGAGACGCCAGGAACATGATAGCATTGTATAAGAAGCATATAGTTTAAATCTTGGCACAGTCGGAGAGTGTTTTTCGGAGTTTCTTATTTTCCGCTTTTCCAACCGTGTATTTTATAATGACACCTAAAAAAAAAAGAAAAGCAACAGTTGTAAAACGATATACAACGGGAAGCACAGACGCCTGAGTGGCAGAATTTGAAGACATCCGTACAAGGCCCTTTTGATTCCATGGATGTAATTGTGACCGTGAGTCAACATAGGACAAGGAGGGGATTTGTGTGGGTCCTGGGTCGACTTGAAAGGGAACTGTGGCGACATTCGTTTGGAAAGTCTACGAGAAAACCCAGAGAAATTGATGTTCTGAGGCTGGAACACATCGGAAGGACAAATACATGCAAAGCCCCAAAGTACCTAAGAAATTAATGGGAAGTCACTGAAAAGGGGTGATAGGACTCGAACCCACATAGTCTTCAGAACGAACGTGGCTACTATTGTTAAGCTGTGTCGTGATCACTAACCACTAGTGGTGCCTCTGTAGTACTCAATTGTCAAGTATGAGGGAGTATGCACGCACGGGGACTCTCTCATAGGCTGGCGGATGTAATATGTATTGTTATCCGTTTCTATCCTCGTTTGTCAACCAATGAAGCTGCTACCACCATCCAGCTGGACAGGTAACGCACACATTCCGCTGGTTACATTTCTATAGGTTCCGGACGTTTGCGTCTCATAATTTCTCGCGTTGCAACAACTAGCTGGTCTTCAAGAAGACAACTTGCTCATTATTAGTGCATTCTTTCATGAGGAGGGGAAGTACGATTCACAGGAAAGAAGGTCCCTTCAAGTTGCACTTGTTCCAAAGCAGATCAGGGGAATGCCCTCGTGCGGTCAATAGATAGAGTAGCCCACTCTTGTGACTTGAATCTCGAGCAGGAAAAGGTGCAGTTAATGCTTCGCCGATTGCTGCATAGCGGTCTTGAGTAAGGAGAACAACTATTCATCGTTGCGAAATACGAGGCCATCTTGACGACCACTAACCGGGACATGGCTTTTCTTGCAGAGACATCCAAAGCGGAGTTGAGCTTGCAAATCCGTACTGCTTTCCTTTTACCGGCGCGTGTATTGAAGATCTTTACGGATAAATCCGGAAACTCAATGCTCTAGCAACACGATGCAACTATCACATAACAATAGTGAAGTAATCGCACTACCTGCATTGCTACCAGCCAGTCCGATCCCGTTCGACGGAATGCCGAGCGGCATGTACGACAAGTGGTCTTGTCTAAGAAGGCAGGTTAAAGCGCGTACGGGGCTTTAATCTTGCGTAGGTGTTCCTTCCCAGTGGTCGTTGCAAGGGGGATATACTGGGCGAAATGATCCAGGGGCAATGCTTGGCCCTCACCAAAGAATCGCAAACTTTTACGAAAACTTTTTAGTAGTCCCTAATAGTGCAAAAATTACATAGCACGAAACGTTTTTTCCCAGAAGTGAATGTAGCGGGTACTAGACACGAGCGAAGCTCGCAGCGCTGGTGAAAACCGTGCCCGGCGTGTACGGTAGCTGCGGCTCGTAGGAAGCACTCACAAGTGTGCAGTTTTCGTTTGCATATAGAGGAAACCATGATCTACATAGAGTCGCAAATCCCGGTTGTTACGCTGTAATCGGTGCTGGTGTACACGGGCCGGAGATTTCGCAATTTTCCTCCTATTTTGCGATTTTTTTTTCTGGTAAATCAACTCATTAAATTTGAATGAATATTGTTTTCTTCCAAGGTCTCATGGAATACTTGAGCAGGAAAAGTGGCGAGATACGTAACTCTTGTAGTCATTGCAGGAGGGGAAGTATGGGGGGAGACTACAATCGAGCGTAAAACAAGCGTTCAAGAGGTCAGAAGAGATGTCCGAAACCAATGCAGTTTTATAGAGCGCTGTGGAGTTCCAATTTACGAGTATGAATATTAGGCGCGTAAATACATGTTCAGTTAAAGTTTCCTTTAACAAGCTCATTTAAATGCTCAGCAATTCAGCAAAAATATTAACATCCAAGTCTAAGAAATTATATATAACGTTGCTGGGAAAGGAACATACAAAAACGTCATTTACATGGCAGAACTACTGGAAGCGACGGAATCTTGCGGCTGTGGTCCTTCGTTAATGCTGTACTAGGTTCCAGTGAGGCTAACAGCTAAAGTCCTGCACTATCCGCGGATATCCGCAAGAAACTTGCGGGTTCGAATGAAATATGGACGCTTGTTGTGATCTGCGGGTCGGATGCGGATGGCGCCGGATCAGGAGCAGATCGGATGCGGATAAACCGCGAGATTGTGCCATCAGTTTTGTTCGCACTACGTACCGAACACAGGGTACAAGGTGAACGTAAGCCGCTCGCGCTCTGGGAGAGGTCTCTGGCGTCTCGAGTCCAGGTGCGCGCCGATCTTGCGTCCCTCTACCTATTCCGTCTGTTGAAAAATGTGTTGCTGCGCTTGGTCCCGTGTATTCTTTCCTGGCAGCTAAACCTGTGCTTGCTGTCATGTATCCTTTGGTTGCATCATGGACGCTCAGGAGCTGTCCTAGCTAAAAAAGCTATGCAACTCCGGCGCAGAGAAGCTGCTTCTGTTTCCTTCCTCCATGCCTTCCTCCATGATTAGGACGGGCATGCCAGCGTCCGCATTGCATTCTAGCATGCTCCTGTCTACCACGTGACCGCACATGTGACCCCAAGAGCATACGCATGCCAGCTCCCAAAGCAGATGATGACAATCGTGGTTGTCTTGCAGTTGAGGTACCTGCATTGTGATGAACGCGCCTGCAGTTTTATTTCTGTGTGGTTCGATGTTTACTCTTCCCAGGCAACACAAACCCTCGGGAAAAGAATGGGAATGCAATGGGGTCTTGGGCTCCTGCTCAGCTACTCAGCTTAGCTACTTTCAATAACCTTTAGCTTAACTCTCTGCTTTTCAACTCCAGTAACTTGTTGAAGAGTTGAAAGATCTTGGTAAGTTTGGCTGAGTAACTTGGAGAAAGTTGAAAGTTCCTTTTGTTCGATTCTCGCCTCACAGGCCCCATGACTTGACATGAAAGCGCGCCGGCCATACGTGCGTCTAACTCCCCTGTTATTGCATTCCTGTAATACGCTGTTTCCGACGTGTGTCCAGTACGAGCAGGAAAAAATATTTTGCTAAGTAACCACGATTCTCGTGTATCAAGGATCTCTCTGTGAATTTTTTATTTTTTAAATTTATTTTATTTATTTTATATTATATTTTATTTTATAATGTGAGAAAGCCGTCGTGAAGGAGGCGTTGACTTGAAGGCTTGTATGTCTAAATAAGCCTACTGCTCTCGCAGTTAAGCTCTCTCGTCTCGGAGTATCGTATATCGTATCGCGCTGCTCATCGTACTTGGACTCCTCTGGCTATCCACCAATGGACCGCTGACCACAGTTAATCCGCTTTCCGCTTGCCTCGCCATACCTCTCGTCGCATTTGTTCATCGAATGCGCCGGATTTTACAGTGTAGTGGCGTTATCGCTTGGGACTCTCCCCACATTCTTCTCCATTGGCCACACTAACAACCCCCTCTCTCACAAAATTGCTTGGTAGCCCACCACCGCTCTGCCACCTTTCTGGATTCCCATAAGACTTGGATTATTTCATTCCCCTCATCAGCACCACCCCTGGCCTCACCATCTTATAATAAACTTGACATCGTACAGGGTGGTATGCCTATCTGCGAGATCTTCATTGATGAATGATGTGCATTGGTTGTTATTACTTCCCAGGAACACCTCGCAGCGTAGGGAAATGAAGCTGGTTGATTCACATTTGCATTCTAGCTGTTGCACGAAAGCGTCGTCACGCGTGTTTCTACCAGCCGCTTCGTGTGCTTTGGGAAACGGGAGCTTTTTGTCGTAGTTGTGATGCATCCGCTAAGGTAGAGAGGGCAGTGTCACATTTCGCGTGCCCCCATCCACGAATTTAATACCAAGGTGCCACACTCTCTGTCACAGGATTCAGTACATGTACTACTTCCGTTTGAGGAAGACGATTTTCACCTTGGTGTCCCATGGGGATGTGAAGCCCATATCTACTGGATTTGGGGCTTTTTTAGCTTTTCTGTCAGGTATCTTGGGGGTGTTGCAATATCGTTTTCTTTTGGGGGGAAGAATCTCCGGTGTAACGCTGTGAGCAGCATGCTTGTGCTGAAGTAACTTGAAACTCCTAAGGAATGAACTTAACATCAAAGCGATTGTGTATAATGTACAAGTCAGTATTGTTCAAGATGTCAGAGTCCCACGGAAATTTCTTCGAAACGGCCGCTCCTGTGTTTCCTTCCACCATGACTTCCATGGTGACTTCCACCATACAAAAAAGAAAAAAGAAAGACATTGTTGTTGTTGTTGTTTTTTTTTTTGTATACGAAAAAACACCCTCGAGATTTTTTTATATGTTCTAGAGGAAGGGTCTTTCTATAAAACTGCATTGGTTTCAGACGTCTCATCTGACCTCTTAATTGCGTGTTTTACGCTCGATTTTGAAAAATCGCATACTTCCCCTATTTTTCCTGCAAGAACTACGAAAGTTACGTGTCTCGTGATTTTTCCTGTTAAAGTAATCGTTTACGACATGGGAAGAAAACAACATTCATTAAAATTTAATGGTTTGGTTTTATACGAGAAAAAATCGGAAATAGGAGGAACATTGCGGAATTTCCGGCCTGTGTATACCAGCACCGATTACAGCGTGACAAAGGGGGATTTGCGACGCTGTGCAGAGCATGTTTTTTGTATGCAAAAGAAATCCGTACACTTCTATGTGGTTTCTATGAGCCCCAGCTGCCGTTCACGCTGGGCACGGTTTTCGCCAGCTCTGCGAGCTTCGCTTTTGTCTAGCAGTAGCACCCGCCACATTCACATCTGGGAAGAAACGTTTCGTGGTATGTCGAATTTGGACTATTAGGGACTGCTAAAAAATTTGTAAACATTGGCGATAGTTTTGTGAGGGCCGAGCAGGGCCGCTGGATCGTTTCGCGCGGAATTGCCCAACTGGTACATAATCTTCACTCAATGTTCTTGAAAGAAACGTTTAAAAGACTGGAAATTTAGAGATCTTCTGAACGGAATATTATCTACTATAGCGGACGCATTAGCGCGTCCGTCCGCATAAGCAAAAATAAAAAGAAAAGAAAGTCAAGGTACGGTTGCACAATTATAAGGCAATTTTGAGCTTCAGCCGTGTGTTCATCAGATCGACTAAGCCACTGGAGCCTTCGCAATGTCGCACCGCGCATTATACCCTGCTTTCCAGTGGTTCAACTCATGTTTTCGCATACAGGGTGTGATGGATGAACCAATTCTTTTCTCAAATGTTTTATCGTAAAAGTACGAGTTAAACCGCTTTGTATTGCTGCGTGGATTAAAATATTTGGGGAGGGGGGTCACGTGACGGGGATTTTCCCTTGGCGCTCTAAAATGTCACCCGCACCCAGACTTCGAAGGATAGCTCCAGCGCAAATTGAGGTACGTACGTGTAATTTTAATATCTGATAGACGAATAATTGTGCCATTGTTCGACGTCAAGGTCGCGGTTGTGAACTTCTTGACGGGCAATATCTTGTGGATATCCCCATAAGGCGGCAACCGCATGGAGCACTTTTGCCAACTGAATGCCAGCAGAACTTGAAAGGAACGGTGACCTACTAAGCGAACAATAGACGACGGACCGATAAGCCGGTTTCTGCCAAGGATAGATATTTAGTCTGAGGAGAGGAAGTGACACCACACGACGGAACCGTGTGCGCCAATGAAAACACGCTTCACAGGAAATGCCATAAGCACGTGACAAAGCCACCTGTGACCATGCCTGTGACCGCTTTTTTTTTCTTCTTTTTTTTGCTTTCGTGCTTTGCCCTCTTCGTCCTGTCTCCTAGAAGGGCACGCAGATGGCCCGTCGCGCGGACTTCGACGTGGATATATTAATATCGGAGGTTTCTAGGAGACCACTTTTTTGGAACGTCAAACTTGTTCAGTATAAGGACATCAACTTAAAATATATCCTTTAGCAGGAGGTGGCAAGGTGTGTGCAAGGCGAAGGTGAATAAATGAAACATCAAAATATTATTTGTGGCACATGGCAAATCGGAAATGTGTGAGGAGAAAACGGTAACAAAAATGCAGTCAGATATTTCTTTAGTGAGCATTGCTAGGAACAAACATAAGCCAACATTCTCTTCGTACATATCTCAAAACTTCTTGTAAACACCTGACTTCTAGATGTTATTAGCACCGTACTTTTTCAAGAACCGCTAAAATGTCCTTTATGTTACTAAACAATGCGTACAGCAGTTTACTACAATAAGCATTGCCACATCGCGTGCAAAAAGCGGTGGTAAACGCGAGGCCGACGCTTCACCATGACAACCTCAACGTGGACATTCTGCTCCATGCGGTTGCATAGCTTCGATAGCGTTCCGTTCACGCTGAGTTGGCGCTCCGTTGGTCCGATTCAGTTGGCAAAAGTTGCTCCATGCGGTTGCCGCCTAAAGCGGCGTGCCGTTCACAATAACCGTAGCACGTCAATGGCGGTCGGCGAGGCCAGAACCAGGGACATTTGCAATCCGCGTACCAAGATTAATCTGGGCATAGCAAGAAGCGAGCGAGAAAAAGCAGTGCAGAAATTTCCGTTATATGATGCGTCTCGGACGCTTGGATTTCGCTCTGCAGGGGTCATCTTTTTTGTGGACGCCGACGCTGTAGAATGTGTATCTTGCGGAGTACCACACGCCGAGATCAGACGATCCAACAAAATCAAAGAGAGCATAGCGCGGCCTTGGAGCGTGGAAACCTCAGCCCCGTGTTTTGGAATAGCCGGCTCCTGAGTATTGTAGGAGCCACCACCTCCATATGTTGCTTCTATAATTCTAATCTCTCTCAGCCCATAGTCCACGAACTATCAAGGTTAGCAAAAACGAGACGTGAAAGGCCATTTCTTTCCGTTGAACGCGCTGTGAAGGCAAGCAAAAGCACACACACAGGGACGAAGGTGAACAGTCCGCTTTTCATACAGAGAGGTTGGCAGGGTTCCGTACAGTGACGGTAATCATTAACGTCAGCTGGGTGGGGCCTCGTTCCCCTTAACAAAGCTCTGGGGGACTCCAAGCCCCCACGCAGTCCATGTACTCTGGTAGGATGACACCCTTTACACCAGGAAAAGCTTTGTCGTCATATGCATGGGTGGTTGTGCTTATCTTGATGTAGGTATCGCCTAGTCGTAGATGACTTGAGTCGTCCTAATTGTCGTAGATGACGCCGATGAGCCGGCGTTCAGTTATCTCGAGTATGTGAGATATGAGACCCGACATGAAGGGGATAATGTTGAGGCTTCGGGCGGCACGTAACCTTGCCTAGCTCAAAGTCACGCGTCCTATATCTTACAGGGAGCGAGGACACACTCTCTATAAGAACAGTACTTGACTGCAAAAAACGCCAACCATTGAGCACATAGATGGCTATTGTTTCCTGTCTGTGGAGCTTTTGAGACAACAAAAAATAAAGATATTGTAGGTTGCAAAAAGGTCCACTTTTAGCGAATCGCGAGGGAGCTTTCTGGTTGATTTATGAGTCTGTTGCGGCAAGTCCACTCTGCCCTACTTTATAGGAACTAAAGCTTAACGAACATTCTGGAGCATCCCACGGCATGGTTCGGTTCGGTTAGGATAGGAATGCATGGTAGTCAACGGTTCCTTTGCGAGAAGCGCCACCTTTTTGTCGATAGGTTGTTAACGCAGACGGTGGCTTGCTTCCAGCACCGTGTGTCAGAGATTTCCGGCGCACGTCAAAAGAACCCCAGATGGTCCAAATTATCTGCACTCCTACCCATGTAGCCACACTGCGCAGACAAACCTTACGTGTAACATCACGGTACCATTATTATATTCGGGTAGCGTTTACCAAGGGTGTGTTGGTTCTGTTGAAACACAGGGAGATAACGTCGATATACTCTCTTACAGCAGGCGGTGCTGGTGAAAGGCCTCACAATTACAGGCCTCACAGAGGTGGGCAACGTCACGACTGACGTCCTTGGGAATGTGCCTCCCGGGCCGACTTCGTATGAGAGGATGAATTATGGTAAACGCCAAGACACGACAGGTCGGAGTTCTGTTTAGAACTCTTCGGGGAGGCTTGCGTGAAAGCAAAAAGGGAACGAAGAGCCCGACTCTGATGTGTCCAAAAGAGGCGTACACTTCCTATTTTCTGGAAGTCAGGGATGAATATTCTGAACGACGAGTGGCTCTGGACGGTGTTAAGCCGTCATGTTCTGTTCTTACGGTGGTCTTGTAGGAATTACTGGATTCTCACCACCAAGATCAACAGCTACGTTGCGGTTCTTCGTTGCCTCGCTGGTTTGCGATGGGGGCCGTCCTTCTCTGACCTCCGCCATGTCCACCAATCCCTCGTGCTGGGTTCTCTTCGGTATAGCCTTCCCATTTTGCATGGTATTAGCCCAAGCAGAAATCGAGATCTCCTCTTTAGCCACGCCAGGAGCGTCTGCTTGGGAGTCCCTTCGACTACCGAGACATCCTCTGTCCTAGCCGAGGCACGCGAACCGCCGATCGATGTCCTGCGGGACGGCGCAACATTCCGCGTTCTCGCACGGTACCTTACTCGGTATCCTCTTCACTATACCTTCGTCACGTCCACGAAGACTGCCCGGCCTCTGACTTCGGTCGTGCTCTCGTTCGCCTCAAAGGGTCCGCCCCTGCACAGTTCTCCCTACCCTCGCACGCCCCTGCGATGTGGACGCTTGCAAGACCCGAGATCTGTGCCACTATCCCCAGCCTCCAGAGAAAGAACGATGTGCCTGTGACAGTAGCCCGCCAGCTCGCGCTCGAGCATCTCAGTTCAGGCCTATCCCCTGAGGCGCGCCATTTATACTGATGGATCGGTAGCGAATGAGTCACCAGCAGCGGCCTACGTCTCGCAGGAAAACCGTGACCTCGCCCTCTGACTTCCTTACACGGTGTCCTCCACGGAGGAGAGCTGCTCGGATTGCCTTCCGCTCTGCGGCATATCGCTGAATCTGTGCCTGATGCGTGGGTCGTCCTCACATACAGCAAGGCGTCTTTTGCGCTCCTGTCAGCATGCCACCCGAGCGTCGTGAGTGATCTGCGTACCATGGTACTTCAGGAGCACGCCCAACTCTCCTCGGTCGGCCACCGTATCTGCCTTCAGTGGGTACCCGGGCATACAGGGCTACACGGAAACACCTGTGCTGACGCGGCTGCGAGACGCGCCGCGCTTGATGCGGCCACGTCGGTGCCCCTACTGCCGCGCCCGGTGTCTGCGTGTCGCCTGCTTATACGGCGTCTCTGCGGCGACGGCACCCGCCAGTTTGTTGTAGACGCTATCCGACCTAATGCGTTCCTGCAGTCCATCGACCCCTCACTGGAGTTTGCCATCGGCTACCGCTGTACCCGCGAGGAGGAGTCCCTTCTACATCGTCTTCGGCTGAATGTTGCCCTCGCCCGTTCACTCCTGTTCAAAATGGGCCATGTCTCATCTCCCACTTGCCCCTGCTGCTCTCATCAGCTCCTCCACTGTCAGCGTCTCCACCATCAGCGGGCCGTGCTCTGGCAACACCTCTCAGAGCTTGGGTGCACGGACGGACGGACAGACGTTTCTCTCGCAACACTCTTTGGCCCTGTGCAGCGAGCTAACCAGTGGAGCCGCTTTCTGCGTGACACGGGCCTCCTGGGCTCCCTGTGAGCCGAGTGTCTTTTTCAATTTTTCTTGTTTTCATTTATTTATTTATCTTTTTGTTATTTTCTTTTTTCTTGTTTATATTTCTCCTTTCTTTTTTCTCTTTTTTTTTGTTCTGCCAATAAATCCCCCCCCCCCCTCATTATGTAGGAGTGACGCCGTTCAAAACCCGGTAGTGCACACAATCGAATGTGGTTAGAGTTCACTTTTTATTGCAGGCGTACTTCTGTCCACAAATGCTTGAGTGAACTCGGTTGGAGCCCTCAGGTTAATCGACATCCTTCCGGAACATATGGAGGCAAAATTTACACTTTCAACTGAACAAGATAGTTGTCCTTACACCGGAATCGGAGGTCGGACAGAGAAAATGACCTTCATCGTTCAGGATATCCTTTCATTTAGTATTCTAGTGTGGTACTAAAGTTCTCGGCTTGCTGTTTGTTCTAGCAATCCCCTACAGTTTCCCAGCAATGCCATGGAAGTGTTGCACCAAATAATTATACGCCCTAAGAATGTGCGCGATACACGTTTAGTTGCCCCCAAAATCACCTGAGCCACTCAAGAAGCATATAGTTTGAACCTCTATATATTTATAATAACCATATTATAACCTCTATCTATATGTATGTGAAATCTCCCAAATCTATAGTTCCTGTTTTACTTATATATGTTCCCTCTTCTGTGCTTTTCTGCTACTTACCCTGCAGTATGGGTACTTCTGTGTAGCAAATATTAATAACAATAATAAAAAGTACGGTAAGAAACATAATTATATTAATTTATATTACTTCGTAGTACAAATTAACCCCTTTCAAAGGTATAGTGCGTAAAATATAAGTACCCAGAGTAAGCGTAGATGCTGTCCCCTGAGTCCCTCGTGTACGATAAGCTTTTAATCATTTTGCTTTCCACTTTACTCGCGATATTTCTCAAGTTTCTGAATATCTTCGCACGTGTCGACCGGTAGCGTGTCCCAATTACTTGATCGTAATGCTTATCTTTGCTTGTGCAGCACCCATGAGAATTACCTTCGTTGGTAGAAACAAACAAAAACAAATACGTAAAACAAATGACGCCCTTCCACGAATTTTAGAAAGAAGTCGCAAAACTTGATAGATTCGGGTCCTCGGAGTGATGTCACTGCAGTTTAAAAACTTTGCACAGAATAATGTCGTTAGCATTCCTAATTTGTGGAAAGCGCGTGGAGTTTTTGAGACAATTAACATGATTGTATATGCATCACATAAAGTGATGATCGCAGGCCGGGATATGTGTTCTGGGTTGACGTCACAAGACAGTAGTTCTAGTTTGTATTATACATAATACTGCACAAAAACGTGTGTTTTAAGACTAATACAATACTAATGATACATAGCTCGAAAAAGCACGGGTCTTGCGCGACATTTATTTCAAAATTTACAGTGCCTGTTTTACCAAACAATAGACTGGCTACTTGACTTTCATAATAACGAATTCTCAAGAATGGAATATTGAAATGGTTTGGTCGAAGCAAAGAACGTTTTGTGGCATATTTGCAGCTCTCGTGGCGAGGATGGTCGCCTTCCATGGCGGTTACGCGAACACTCCCTGAGGATTTTACACCTTCCCCTGACACCCCATTCACAGTTCGGTAATTGACGGTTCATAAATCGAGGGTTCATAAAACGAGTGTTGACTGTATATATTATAAATTAGTGAAGTTAGAAAGGCAAACAACGAAGGTAGGGGAAGTAAAAAATGGGGGTCGGTTTTTTCTGTGCCTATTTGTCCATTTTTTCTTATCAACTCAACGAGGAGACCTGCTTGTTTATTGCTATTCCTTCTCTTGAGGTTGCATTTGTTCTGCTTTTCTAATTTCTTTCCTATTCACGCATCTCCATATTCTTATTTTTCAATCAATCAATGGATCGTGAGAACTAAAAGAGCGCAACATACTCCTCTTTCTCTTTGGAGCGCAAATAACGGGTTATGTGATAGGATTTTATTGCCAGAAATGTTTCTTGTGTGTCTGACGATGAACGTCACGATACCGTAAAGGCATCAGAGAGACAGCTTATGTTAACAGCAACCGGGAAGTTGCACTTGTCATGGAACGCCAGACTTTTTTTTTATTTGCTAGTAAAATTGCGATAAAACGGCCAGGTTGGGTGGGAAATTATCCCCAATTTCTAAAGTGATCCCTACTTGGTACGTAGCCGTCTTTTGTTTTCCACACAATGTTACGCGATCTAGTTTTGCCACTATATTTGACGATCAATGCCCAGTTGGTGACGCATTCTACGCAGTATTTCCATAATTTTCAGTTTTCATTTTCTAACGAAACAAACTGTAGGTGCAATTGTGACGAAAATTATGACTTATAATAGTACTGAGGGCTCAGGTTATCGAAGAGATAAATTTTCTGAGATTGCAGCTCTACTGCTTTGCAGTACGTAAGGTACCTAGGATAAGCTTTAGCTCCGAGTTATTTGACATTCAAGCATGTCATTATTGCGACGTGTACGAAATGCAACAGTGGCGGATCCAAACCATCAGGTTAAATCGTGTCCTCCCAATCTGCCGAATCCACACTCGCCGAATGCTTTGAAGGCCGGGAGAAATCCCTTGACTTCCGAATGTGCTGGTTCGACTGGCCGAATAACCGACATGTCCCTTCCCATATTAGGCTCTTCCCTTTCACGCTTCGCAAAAAAAAAAAAAAATGCCCTCAAAGTGAAGGACTTACCTCCCTGTTAAAGTGGGACTCCCGGTCGTATCACCTGCACTACATACAATGCAAGGAATACGAGCTTACCAAATTATTGTCTCGTAAAATTATTCGCTCAGAGAAAAAAGCCGACCACGAATGGAAGCACTATATCAATCGATCAACTGGCTAACACAAAGCCCGGCGTGTCCGATGCTCGCAATACGGCGCAACTGGCGGCATAAGGTGAGCCACTCCATTGTGCTCTTTCAGTTTCTCCCCATAACGCTCGCATTATCCGCAGTGAACAGTAGTGATGTACCCACAACGCTTTATAAATCGCAACTTTTCGAAACGTTCCCGCAAAGGTGTCTTGCCTCGAATGGAGGATAGAATTTGTTCTCCCCATCTTAAGCTACACACATTTGACATTGTATTCTTGTGTTGTATTTATTCTGTCGAATAAATGTTCTATGTTTGACAGTTCTACGGAGCAATTATGAAACAAAAGTGGTAAAAAGTGAATAAGAAATGTTGTATTCTAGATGATACTGTTAGGCTCTCGCCAATGTTATCAGCCTCTTCTCTCTCCCCTTTTCCCCACAGAATAGATTGCTGATTACTGTGACACTGACTACTGTGCACACTCAAGGCGGTGCCAAGTTTAATTAATTATTATCATTATATCGCCTGCGTGGTGTATCTACTTCCCACGATGTCCGTTGTACACAAGAAAACACTGCACACACGACCCTCATTCCAGTGAATTACAGGGATGATTATGTTAACACTCTCGATGCGAGCTATTCGAGGTGGCAGAACACATCCCGGCCATAGAGAGCTCGTAAGAACGTAAAAACACGCACGTTAATAACATTCGCTTTCGGAAATAAAGGGACATAGAGTACATCCGAGTGTAAGTAGCATATTTTGCAAAATCGGTGGCGCAGATTGCGCAATGCAATGGACGGAAAGAACAGAAAAAAGTAAGAGTTACGTTAACAATTACGTATTTCTGAGGTTAAAAGCGGGAAAAAATCTCTTTTCATTAACCTGATATTCTCTCGCCGAGAACAATCCTTCCAAGGCACCCTCCGGTACCACGATTATGCGTTTGTAAAAGCAGGCGAGGGATTCCATCTGAGAATGAAAGAATAACTACTCACCTGTTGGGAGTCAGCCTTCCTACAGGATAGCCTATGTTACAATAGTTGTTCATGTCCGAGCTATTATCATTGTCCTCCACTTGAGGGAACGAGGCCGCGGGAAAAGATAAAACACCTGACCGAGTTCGCAGCAGCTTCGCCAGATGTTGTGCAACAAGTAGCTGAGTAGAAAAACGAATGTCTGCTCTCTAAGTATGGACACAATGTTATGAAGCAGAAAAAAACTTATAATAACAATAAATGACGGACAATTAAATATATTCTTGGTCAATTAAACAGCATCAGCAATCTCTCTCGGCGACATGCTCATTAAATTTGATAATTGCATTTTTCAATTATGAGCAACTTGGGCGCAATAACACATTTTTCAAGGGAAGGGTCAGGTGTACTTGACGAGGGGTCCGCTAACACAGCAGGGTCACACAGCCGTCTCAGAGCCGTTTATAAGGAGAGTTTGGCCATTAGGAGGAGCCTAACTTGAAGGCTAAAGCGACCTCCCCCGCCGCGTCATATTGATGCTGATCGTTGTTTACAATCCAAGGAGGGAAGACATGTGCGTCTTTTTCAGTTTGGCAACAAAGCCCTCTTTATCACAGGCGGCTGTGAGGTTATTCCTGTAGAGTACATTCAATGGGGCAACAAAGCATCACGTGACCCTGGAGTAACCACCCTTCGCCGGGAATTTCCGAACGGTCGGAGTCATTCTGCGCTTAAGATGGCGGACGTTGAAGTTTCGATTTGCGCCAAATAAACCTCTACCTGAGAAACGTCAGAATGACGTTGGTAGACAGACTGAAACCGAAACAGATCGGAGAGCCAGGTTCCACGAATGGGCACTTGGTTGCTGCCATTGAAAGAAAAGTAGGACCGACGTTCCTTTCAGGGACTCTCAGGGGTAATCCCCTCAAGACCGCGTGGTTTTCTGGCGCGACCTCGTTCGCCCCATAGCTTCGAGTATAGTTCAACCGTACCAAACCAGTGGCGCTATCAAACACTATGACGTCATTTGTTTACAAACAGGGAGAGGTCTATTGTAACGTGTATTCAGAAAGAGGTATGGGGGCAACAATATGTTTCTATTTTCTCTGGAATTCGGGATGAAATCGTGCGCTATTAGCACTTAGGTGTTGTTACTTGCTCCTGTTACTCTTGTTACATGCTTAGGTGTTTGTTACTTGCTGTATGTCAAGCGATCCTCAGTAAAACTTACATGTATACCTGATGGTCAAGCCTGCGTTCCTCGAGAATTTCTCGAAAGTGTAGTTCGTTATCGGGACTTGGGGGTTTTAAAAACTAGTGAAAGCGTTTGAAAGTTAAATATCGCATATGCGAGTGAAAGAGGGTCATATACGGAAACTAAAAATATAAAAGTAATAAAATAGTGTGGTCTAACCTTTTTTATATGCGTTTGAATAACACAACCTGCTAGAGCAGGGCAACCGCGGCCTTGCTGAGCCTAGCGCATTTGGAAGTTGCCATCCTGTGAAATGTAGGAACCGTCAAGTTAGGTTAGGTTAACGCACCCAGGTTAGGTCAGAGCGCTTATTTTTTTCCTTTTTTTGTGTGTGGGAAGGGGGGTGCCGAGATATTCTCGCCGACACCAGACTGTGCCGCCAAAGTGTATTTGTCTCCTAAGTCCACATGGCGGATTACGTTGTAGAAATCGGAGACACAAGTTAATTTTTATGTGCTTCACACAACCCTATGACCTTCATTCGCTGTAACAATTCTTCAATAATTATATAAATGTTTCCTTGTCCGCTAGAAAAGATCAGTGGTCGATATCTCTGTTAAACTGGTGGACATAAATGTTTTGTGGTGCTCCGATTGAAAATAAACCGCCGAAAATGCCGTCGCACCACAGAAATTGCCAACTGCGAACTCAGACTAACCTGGATAAAGAATGCAAACACCCAACTTGAACTAATCTGATAATAAACTAAGCAACATGCTGTGCCGGCGCGTCCGCCCTGCTAAGCACAAAGGTTGTTAAAATGTGGTTTTCATTCGCTAAAAAACTTCAACTGATATTGAAGACAATATAAACAATATTCGCTTTTTAAACACGAAATGCCATCTTACCCAGCAATCAAGGTAACATCTCATTACGGTAGAAGTCGCATTACGGCCGTAAGTCTCATTACGGCCGAAAATCCTTTAATCCCTAAGTGTCTCATTACGGCCGAAGTCTCAATAAGGCCGAAGGTAGTCTCATTTCGGCCGAAGATGTTTCATCACGGCCAAAAAGAAAAAAGAAGCGCCCCCCATATTAGCAATCGCTGTGTTGTATGCTTCCCAAAGTGTCTTGCGGGTGTGCCCTCACGGCTTGTGTCACACACAATGGTTCATGCACACAATACTGCGAAAGTGTTTCATGCATCCCTCGTGAAAAATGTTTTTATTCCCATACTGTGTCATACGATATTTGTATCCGTTATGCCATCTTCTCTCGGTATTCGAGTAACATCCTACTCATTGGTTCTGTGAGGACACTCTATGTGTGTGTTCTGAAAAGGTTACTCCACAGAAGCATGTACCAGGAGCCACATGATCTGTTCCCCCACTAGCTGCCTTCTACAATGTACGTCCACCTGAAATTAAAAAAAGTACATAAGGTGCTGTATAAAACAACATATGCTCTTGTTTCATGATGCCTATGAGACATATGTTGTCAACCAGACTTTTTTTTTCATATATTCAAGCCATTTCAAGAAATTATGGACAACAATGACAGTTACATCATAATGATGCAGTTGCATAGCCAGAAAAACATTTCAGGAGGTGTTTTATGAGGACTTTACATAGGGTGGAAGAGCTCCCCTCGTTAATTTTTTGGGGTCGTTATACACCTGGGAGGGCGACTGAGCACTCCTCAATGCCACAGTGCAAGCCAGTGAATTATAATGAGGGGAAAAGCCATTAAAGAAACAAGTAAATGACACTAGACGTGTTTGAAATTCAAAATTACAGATTAAGATGGATTCTATAGCTGCACGCAGAGAAACAGATACTCATGGAACGATGCGACAGCACCAGAGGACACGTGTTTCGTCAGCTCTAGGTACCTGCGCATCGTTCAAAATTGGCAAACCAGGGGTCGCTCAGCGAGCGATATACACCTGGGAGGGTGACTGAGCACTCCTCAATGCCACAGTGCAAGCCAGTGAGTTATATTGAGGGGAACAAACCACTAAAGAAACAAGTAAATGACACTAAACGTGTTTGAAATTCAAAATTACAGATTAAGATGGCTTCTATGGCTGCACGCAGAGAAACAGATACTCATGGAACGATGCGACAGCACCAGAGGAGACGTGTTTCGCCGTGTTTGCGGCTCGTCAGCTGTGGGTAGCTGAGCATCGTTCGGAATTGGCAAACCAGGGGTCACTCAGCGAGCGATATACACCTGGGAGGGTGACTGAGCACTCCTCAATGCCACAGTGCAAGCCAGTGAGTTATATTGAGGGGAACAAACCACTAAAGAAACAAGTGAATGACACTAAACGTGTTTGAAATTCAAAATTACAGATTAAGATGGCTTCTATGGCTGCACGCAGAGAAACAGATACTCATGGAACGATGCGACAGCACCAGAGGAGACGTGTTTCGCCGTGTTTGCGGCTCGTCAGCTGTGGGTAGCTGAGCATCGTTCGGAATTGGCAAACCAGGGGTCGCTCAGCGAGCGATATACACCTGGGAGGGTGACTGAGCACTCCTTAAAGCCACAGTGCAAGCCAGTGAGTTATAATGAGGGGAACAAACCATTAAAGAAACAAGTAATGACACTAGACGTGTTTGAAATTCAAAATTACAGATTAAGGTGGCTTCTATGGCTGCACGCAGAGAAACAGATACTCATGGAACGATCCGAGAGCACCAGAGGAGATGTGTTTCGCCGTGTTTGCGGCTCGTCAGCCCTGGGTAGCTGCGCATCGTTCGGAATTGGCAAACCAGGGGTCACTCAGCGAGCGATATACACCTGGGAGGGTGACTGAGCACTCCTCAATGCCACAGTGCAAGCCAGTGAGTTATAATGAGGGGAACAAACCATTAAAGAAACAAGTAATGACACTAGACGTGTTTGAAATTCAAAATTACATATTAAGGTGGCTTCTATGGCTGCACGTAGAGAAACAGATACTCATGGAACGATCCGAGAGCACCAGAGGAGATGTGTTTCGCCGTGTTTGCGGCTCGTCAGCCCTGGGTAGCTGCGCATCGTTCGGGATTGGCAAACCAGGGGTCACTCAGCGAGCGATATACACCTGGGAGGGTGACTGAGCACTCCTCAATGCCACAGTGCAAGCCAGTGAGTTATATTGAGGGGAACAAACCATTAAAGAAACAAGTAAATGACACTAAACGTGTTTGAAATTCAAAATTACAGATTAAGATGGCTTCTATGGCTGCACGCAGAGAAACAGATACTCATGGAACGATCCGAGAGCACCAGAGGAGATGTGTTTCGCCGTGTTTGCGGCTCGTCAGCCCTGGGTAGCTGCGCATCGTTCGGAATTGGCAAACCAGGGGTCACTCAGCGAGCGATATACACCTGGGAGGGTGACTGAGCACTCCTCAATGCCACAGTGCAAGCCAGTGGGTTATAATGAGGGGAACAAACCATTAAAGAAAAAAGTAATGACACTAGACGTGTTTGAAATTCAAAATTACAGATTAAGATGGCTTCTATGGCTGCACGCAGAGAAACAGATACTCATGGAACGATGCGACAGCACCAGAGGAGACGTGTTTCGCCGTGTTTGCGGCTCGTCAGCTTTGGGTAGCTGCGCATCGTTCGGAATTGGCAAACCAGGGGTCGCTCAGCGAGCGATATACACCTGGGAGGGTGACTGAGCACTCCTCAATGCCACAGTGCAAGCCAGTGAGTTATAATGAGGGGAACAAACCATTAAAGAAACAAGTAATGACACTAGACGTGTTTGAAATTCAAAATTACAGATTAAGATGGCTTCTATGGCTGCACGCAGAGAAACAGATACTCATGGAACGATGCGACAGCACCAGAGGAGACGTGTTTCGCGGTGTTTGCGGCTCGTCAGCCCTGGGTAGCTGCGCATCGTTCGGGATTGGCAAACCAGGGGTCACTCAGCGAGCGATATACACCTGGGAGGGTGACTGAGCACTCCTCAATGCCACAGTGCAAGCCAGTGAGTTATAATGAGGGGAACAAACCATTAAAGAAACAAGTAAATGACACTAAACGTGTTTGAAATTCAAAATTACAGATTAAGATGGCTTCTATGGCTGCACGCAGAGAAACAGATACTCATGGAACGATGCGACAGCACCAGAGGAGACGTGTTTCGCCGTGTTTGCGGCTCGTCAGCTCTGGGTAGCTGCGCATCGTTCGGAATTGGCAAACCAGGGGTCGCTCAGCGAGCGATATACACCTGGGAGGGTGACTGAGCACTCCTCAATGCCACAGTGCAAGCCAGTGAGTTATAATGAGGGGAACAAACCATTAAAGAAACAAGTAAATGACACTAAACGTGTTTGAAATTCAAAATTACAGATTAAGATGGCTTCTATGGCTGCACGCAGAGAAACAGATACTCATGGAACGATCCGACAGCACCAGAGGAGACGTGTTTCGCCGTGTTTGCGGCTCGTCAGCCCTGGGTAGCTGCGCATCGTTCGGAATTGGCAAACCACGGGTCACTCAGCGAGCGATATACACCTGGGAGGGTGACTGAGCACTCCTCAATGCCACAGTGTAAGCCAGTGAGTTATAATGAGGGGAACAAACCATTAAAGAAACAAGTAATGACACTAGACGTGTTTGAAATTCAAAATTACAGATTAAGGTGGCTTCTATGGCTGCACGCAGAGAAACAGATACTCATGGAACGATCTGACAGCACCAGAGGAGATGTGTTTCGCCGTGTTTGCGGCTCGTCAGCCCTGGGTAGCTACGCATCGTTCGGGATTGGCAAACCAGGGGTCACTCAGCGAGCGATATACACCTGGGAGGGTGACTGAGCACTCCTCAATGCCACAGTGCAAGCCAGTGAGTTATATTGAGGGGAACAAACCATTAAAGAAACAAGTAAATGACACTAAACGTGTTTGAAATTCAAAATTACAGATTAAGATGGCTTCTATCGCTGCACGCAGAGAAACAGATACTCATGGAACGATGCGACAGCACCAGAGGAGACGTGTTTCGCCGTGTTTGCGGCTCGTCAGCTCTGGGTAGCTGCGCATCGTTCGGAATTGGCAAACCAGGGGTCACTCAGCGAGCGATATACACCTGGGAGGGTGACTGAGCACTCCTCAATGCCACAGTGCAAGCCAGTGAGTTATATTGAGGGGAACAAACCATTAAAGAAACAAGTAAATGACACTAAACGTGTTTGAAATTCAAAATTACAGATTAAGATGGCTTCTATGGCTGCACGCAGAGAAACAGATACTCATGGAACGATGCGACAGCACTAGAGGAGACGTGTTTCGCCGTGTTTGCGGCTCGTCAGCTCTGGGTAGCTGCGCATCGTTCGGAATTGGCAAACCAGGGGTCACTCAGCGAGCGATATACACCTGGGAGGGTGACTGAGCACTCCTCAATGCCACAGTGCAAGCCAGTGAGTTATAATGAGGGGAACAAACCATTAAAGAAACAAGTAATGACACTAGACGTGTTTGAAATTCAAAATTACAGATTAAGGTGGCTTCTATGGCTGCACGCAGAGAAACAGATACTCGTGGAACGATCCGAGAGCCCAGAGGAGATGTGTTTCGCCGTGTTTGCGGCTCGTCAGCCCTGGGTAGCTGCGCATCGTTCGGAATTGGCAAACCAGGGGTCACTCAGCGACCGATATACACCTGGGAGGGTGACTGAGCACTCCTCAATGCCACAGTGCAAGCCAGTGGGTTATAATGAGGGGAACAAACCATTAAAGGAACAAGTAATGACACTAGACGTGTTTGAAATTCAAAATTACAGATTAAGGTGGCTTCTATGGCTGCACGCAGAGAAACAGATACTCATGGAACGATCCGACAGCACCAGAGAAGATGTGTTTCGCCGTGTTTGCGGCTCGTCAGCTCTGGGTAGCTGCGCATCGTTCGGAATTGGCAAACCAGGGGTCACTCAGCGAGCGATATACACCTGGGAGGGTGACTGAGCACTCCTCAATGCCACAGTGCAAGCCAGTGAGTTATATTGAGGGGAACAAACCATTAAAGAAACAAGTAAATGACACTAAACGTGTTTGAAATTCAAAATTACAGATTAAGATGGCTTCTATCGCTGCACGCAGAGAAACAGATACTCATGGAACGATGCGACAGCACCAGAGGAGACGTGTTTCGCCGTGTTTGCGGCTCGTCAGCTCTGGGTAGCTGCGCATCGTTCGGAATTGGCAAACCAGGGGTCACTCAGCGAGCGATATACACCTGGGAGGGTGACTGAGCACTCCTCAATGCCACAGTGCAAGCCAGTGAGTTATATTCAGGGGAACAAACCATTAAAGAAACAAGTAAATGACACTAAACGTGTTTGAAATTCAAAATTACAGATTAAGATGGCTTCTATGGCTGCACGCAGAGAAACAGATACTCATGGAACGATGCGACAGCACTAGAGGAGACGTGTTTCGCCGTGTTTGCGGCTCGTCAGCTCTGGGTAGCTGCGCATCGTTCGGAATTGGCAAACCAGGGGTCACTCAGCGAGCGATATACACCTGGGAGGGTGACTGAGCACTCCTCAATGCCACAGTGCAAGCCAGTGAGTTATAATGAGGGGAACAAACCATTAAAGAAACAAGTAATGACACTAGACGTGTTTGAAATTCAAAATTACAGATTAAGGTGGCTTCTATGGCTGCACGCAGAGAAACAGATACTCGTGGAACGATCCGAGAGCCCAGAGGAGATGTGTTTCGCATTGTTTGCGGCTCGTCAGCCCTGGGTAGCTGCGCATCGTTCGGAATTGGCAAACCAGGGGTCACTCAGCGAGCGATATACACCTGGGAGGGTGACTGAGCACTCCTCAATGCCACAGTGCAAGCCAGTGGGTTATAATGAGGGGAACAAACCATTAAAGGAACAAGTAATGACACTAGACGTGTTTGAAATTCAAAATTACAGATTAAGGTGGCTTCTATGGCTGCACGCAGAGAAACAGATACTCATGGAACGATCCGACAGCACCAGAGGAGACGTGTTTCGCCGTGTTTGCGGCTCGTCAGCCCTGGGTAGCTGCGCATCGTTCGGGATTGGCAAACCAGGGGTCACTCAGCGAGCGATATACACCTGGGAGGGTGACTGAGCACTCCTCAATGCCACAGTGCAAGCCAGTGAGTTATATTGAGGGGAACAAACCATTAAAGAAACAAGTAAATGACACTAAACGTGTTTGAAATTCAAAATTACATATTAAGATGGCTTCTATGGCTGCACGCAGAGAAACAGATACTCATGGAACGATGCGACAGCACCAGAGAAGACGTGTTTCGCCGTGTTTGCGACTCGTCAGCTCTGGGTAGCTGCGCATCGTTCGGAATTGGCAAACCACGGGTCACTTAGCGAGCGATATACACCTGGGAGGGTGACTGAGCACTCCTCAATGCCACAGTGCAAGCCAGTGAGTTATAATGAGGGGAACAAACCATTAAAGAAACAAGTAATGACACTAGACGTGTTTGAAATTCAAAATTACTGATTAAGGTGGCTTCTATGGCTGCACGCAGAGAAACAGATACTCATGGAACGATCCGACAGCACCACAGGAGACGTGTTTCGCCGTGTTTGCGGCTCGTCAGCTCTGGGTAGCTGCGCATCGTTCGGAATTGGCAAACCAGGGGTCACTCAGCGAGCGATATACACCTGGGAGGGTGACTGAGCACTCTTCAATGCCACAGTGCAAGCCAGTGAGTTATAATGAGGGGAACAAACCATTAAAGAAACAAGTAATGACACTAGACGTGTTTGAAATTCAAAATTACAGGCTTCTATGGCTGCACGCAGAGAAACAGATACTCATGGAACGATCCGACAGCACCACAGGAGATGTGTTTCGCCGTGTTTGCGGCTGGTCAGCTCTGGGTAGCTGCGCATCGTTCGGAATTGGCAAACCAGGGGTCACTCAGCGAGCGATATACACCTGGGAGGGTGACTGAGCACTCCTCAATGCCGCAGTGCAAGCCAGTGAGTTATAATGAGGGGAACAAACCATTAAAGAAACAAGTAATGACACTAGACGTGTTTGAAATTCAAAATTACAGATTAAGGTGGCTTCTATGGCTGCACGCAGAGAAACAGATACTCATGGAACGATCCGACAGCACCAGAGGAGACGTGTTTCGCCGTGTTTGCGGCTCGTCAGCCCTGGGTAGCTGCGCATCGTTCGGAATTGGCAAAGCACGGGTCACTCAGCGAGCGATATACACCTGGGAGGGTGACTGAGCACTCCTCAATGCCACAGTGCAAGCCAGTGAGTTATAATGAGGGGAACATACCATTAAAGAAACAAGTAATGACACTAGACGTGTTTGAAATTCAAAATTACAGATTAAGGTGGCTTCTATGGCTGCACGCAGAGAAACAGATACTCATGGAACGATCCGACAGCACCAGAGGAGATGTGTTTCGCCGTGTTTGCGGCTCGTCAGCCCTGGGTAGCTGCGCATCGTTCGGAATTGGCAAACCAGGGGTCACTCAGCGAGCGATATACACCTGGGAGGGTGACTGAGCACTCCTCAATGCCACAGTGCAAGCCAGTGAGTTATATTGAGGGGAACAAACAATTAAAGAAACAAGTAAATGACACTAAACGTGTTTGAAATTCAAAATTACAGATTAAGATGGCTTCTATGGCTGCACGCAGAGAAACAGATACTCATGAACGATGCGACAGCACCAGAGGAGACGTGTTTCGCCGTGTTTGCGGCTTGTCAGCTCTGGGTAGCTGCGCATCGTTCGGAATTGGCAAACCACGGGTCACTCAGCGAGCGATATACACCTGGGAGGGTGACTGAGCACTCCTCAATGCCACAGTGCAAGCCAGTGAGTTATAATGAGGGGAACAAACCATTAAAGAAACAAGTAATGACACTAGACGTGTTTGAAATTCAAAATTACTGATTAAGGTGGCTTCTATGGCTGCACGCAGAGAAACAGATACTCATGGAACGATCCGACAGCACCACAGGAGACGTGTTTCGCCGTGTTTGCGGCTCGTCAGCTCTGGGTAGCTGCGCATCGTTCGGAATTGGCAAACCAGGGGTCACTCAGCGAGCGATATACACCTGGGAGGGTGACTGAGCACTCTTCAATGCCACAGTGCAAGCCAGCGAATTATAATGAGGGGAAAAAGCCATTAAAGAAAGAAGTAAATGACACTAGACGTGTTTGAAATTCAAAATTACGGATTAAGATGGCTTCTATGGCTGCACGCAGAGAAACAGATACTCATGGAACGATGCGTTAGCACCAGAGGAGACGTGTTTCGCCGTGTTTGCGGCTCGTCAGCCCTGGGTAGCTGCGCATCGTTCGGGATTTGCAGACCAGGGGTCACTCAGCGAGCGATATACACCTGGGAGGGTGACTGAGCACTCCTCAATGCCACAGTGCAAGCCAGTGAGTTATATTGAGGGGAACAAACCATTAAAGAAACAAGTAAATGACACTAAACGTGTTTGAAATTCAAAATTACAGATTAAGATGGCTTCTATGGCTGCACGCAGAGAAACAGATACTCATGGAACGATGCGACAGCACCAGAGGAGACGTGTTTCGCCGTGTTTGCGGCTCGTCAGCTCTGGGTAGCTGCGCATCGTTCGGAATTGGCAAACCAGGGGTCACTCAGCGAGCGATATACACCTGGGAGGGTGACTGAGCACTCCTCAATGCCACAGTGCAAGCCAGTGAGTTATATTGAGGGGAACAAACCATTAAAGAAACAAGTAAATGACACTAAACGTGTTTGAAATTCAAAATTACAGATTAAGATGGCTTCTATGGCTGCACGCAGAGAAACAGATACTTATGGAACGATGCGACAGCACCAGAGGAGACGTGTTTCGCCGTGTTTGCGGCTCGTCAGCTCTGGGTAGCTGCGCATCGTTCGGAATTGGCAAACCAGGGGTCACTCAGCGAGCGATATACACCTGGGAGGGTGACTGAGCACTCCTCAATGCCACAGTGCAAGCCAGTGAGTTATATTGAGGGGAACAAACCATTAAAGAAACAAGTAAATGACACTAAACGTGTTTGAAATTCAAAATTACAGATTAAGATGGCTTCTATGGCTGCACGCAGAGAAACAGATACTCATGGAACGATGCGACAGCACCAGAGGAGACGTGTTTCGCCGTGTTTGCGGCTCGTCAGCTCTGGGTAGCTGCGCATCGTTCGGAATTGGCGAACCAGGGGTCGCTCAGCGAGCGATATACACCTGGGAGGGTGACTGAGCACTCCTCAATGCCACAGTGCAAGCCAGTGAGTTATAATGAGGGGAACAAACCATTAAAGAAACAAGTAATGACACTAGACGTGTTTGAAATTCAAAATTACAGATTAAGGTGGCTTCTATGGCTGCACGCAGAGAAACAGATACTCATGGAACGATCCGAGAGCACCAGAGGAGATGTGTTTCGCCGTGTTTGCGGCTCGTCAGCCCTGGGTAGCTGCGCATCGTTCGGAATTGGCAAACCAGGGGTCACTCAGCGAGCGATATACACCTGGGAGGGTGACTGAGCACTCCTCAATGCCACAGTGCAAGCCAGTGAGTTATAATGAGGGGAACAAACCATTAAAGAAACAAGTAATGACACTAGACGTGTTTGAAATTCAAAATTACAGATTAAGGTGGCTTCTATGGCTGCACGCAGAGAAACAGATGCTCATGGAACGATCCGACAGCACCAGAGGAGATGTGTTTCGCCGTGTTTGCGGCTCGTCAGCTCTGGGTAGCTGCGCATCGTTCAGAATTGGCACAAGAGGAGTCGCTCAGCGAGCGATATACACCTGGGGGGGCGGGACTGAGCACTCCTGAATGCCACAGTGCAAGCCAGTGAATTATAATGAGGAAAAAAAACATTCAATAAAGAAGTAAATGACACTAGACGTGTTTGAAATTCAAAATTACAGATTAAGATGGCTTCTATGGCTGCACGCAGAGAAACAGATACTCATGAAACGATGCGACAGCACCAGAGGAGACGTGTTTCGCCGTGTTTGCGGCTCGTCAGCTCTGGGTAGCTGCGCATCGTTCGGAATTGGCGAACCAGGGGTCGCTCAGCGAGCGATATACACCTGGGAGGGTGACTGAGCACTCCTCAATGCCACAGTGCAAGCCAGTGAGTTATAATGAGGGGAACAAACCATTAAAGAAACAATTAATGACACTAGACGTGTTTGAAATTCAAAATTACAGATTAAGGTGGCTTCTATGGCTGCACGCAGAGAAACAGATACTCATGGAACGATCCGAGAGCACCAGAGGAGATGTGTTTCGCCGTGTTTGCGGCTCGTCAGCCCTGGGTAGCTGCGCATCGTTCGGAATTGGCAAACCAGGGGTCACTCAGCGAGCGATATACACCTGGGAGGGTGACTGAGCACTCCTCAATGCCACAGTGCAAGCCAGTGAGTTATAATGAGGGGAACAAACCATTAAAGAAACAAGTAATGACACTAGACGTGTTTGAAATTCAAAATTACAGATTAAGGTGGCTTCTATGGCTGCACGCAGAGAAACAGATACTCATGGAACGATCCGACAGCACCAGAGGAGACGTGTTTCGCCGTGTTTGCGGCTCGTCAGCCCTGGGTAGCTGCGCATCGTTCGGGATTGGCAAACCAGGGGACACTCAGCGAGCGATATACACCTGGGAGGGTGACTGAGCACTCCTCAATGCCACAGTGCAAGCCAGTGAGTTATATTGAGGGGAACAAACCATTAAAGAAACAAGTAAATGACACTAAACGTGTTTGAAATTCAAAATTACAGATTAAGATGGCTTCTATGGCTGCACGCAGAGAAACAGATACTCATGGAACGATGCGACAGCACCAGAGAAGACGTGTTTCGCCGTGTTTGCGGCTCGTCAGCTCTGGGTAGCTGCGCATCGTTCGGAATTGGCAAACCAGGGGTCGCTCAGCGAGCGATATACACCTGGGAGGATGACTGAGCACTCCTCAATGCCACAGTGCAAGCCAGTGAGTTATAATGAGGGGAACAAACCATTAAAGAAACAAGTAATGACACTAGACGTGTTTGAAATTCAAAATTACAGATTAAGGTGGCTTCTATGGCTGCACGCAGAGAAACAGATACTCATGGAACGATCCGACAGCACCAGAGAAGATGTGTTTCGCCGTGTTTGCGGCTCGTCAGCTCTGGGTAGCTGCGCATCGTTCGGAATTGGCAAACCAGGGGTCACTCAGCGAGCGATATACACCTGGGACGGTGACTGAGCACTCCTCAATGCCACAGTGCAAGCCAGTGAGTTATAATGAGGGGAACAAACCATTAAAGAAACAAGTAAATGACACTAAACGTGTTTGAAATTCAAAATTACAGATTAAGATGGCTTCTATGGCTGCACGCAGAGAGACAGATACTCATGGAACGATGCGACAGCACCAGAGGAGACGTGTTTCGCCGTGTTTGCGGCTCGTCAGCTCTGGGTAGCTTCGCATCGTTCGGAATTGGCAAACCAGGGGTCGCTCAGCGAGCGATATACACCTGGGAGGGTGACTGAGCACTCCTCAATGCCACAGTGCAAGCCAGTGAGTTATAATGAGGGGAACAAACCATTAAAGAAACAAGTAATGACACTAGACGTGTTTGAAATTCAAAATTACAGATTAAGGTGGCTTCTATAGCTGCACGCAGAGAAACAGATGCTCATGGAACGATCCGACAGCACCAGAGGAGATGTGTTTCGCCGTGTTTGCGGCTCGTCAGCTCTGGGTAGCTGCGCATCGTTCAGAATTGGCACAAGAGGAGTCGCTCAGCGAGCGATATACACCTGGGGGGGCGGGACTGAGCACTCCTGAATGCCACAGTGCAAGCCAGTGAATTATAATGAGGAAAAAAAACATTCAATAAAGAAGTAAATGACACTAGACGTGTTTGAAATTCAAAATTACAGATTAAGATGGCTTCTATGGCTGCACGCAGAGAAACAGATACTCATGAAACGATGCGACAGCACCAGAGGAGACGTGTTTCGCCGTGTTTGCGGCTCGTCAGCCCTGGGTAGCTCCGCATCGTTCGCGATTGGCAAACCAGGGGCCACTCAGCGAGCGATATACGCCTGGGAGGGTGACTGAGCACTCCTCAATGCCACAGTGCAAGCCAGTGAAGTATAAAGAGGGGAAAAAGCCATGAAATAAATAAATAAATGACGCTAGACGTGTTTGAAATTCAAACGACACTAGACGTGTTTGAGATTCAAAATTACAGATTAAGATGACTTCTATGGCTGCACGCAGAGAAACAGATACTCATGGAACGATACGACAGCACCAGAGGACACGTGTTTCGCCATGTTTGCGGCTCGTCAGCTCTGGGTAGCTGCGCATCGTTCGGAATTGGCAAACCAGGGGTCGCTCACCGAGCGATATACACCTGGAAGGGTGACTGAGCACTCTTCAATGCCACAGTGCAAGCCAGCGAATTATAATGAGGGGGAAAAGCCATTAAAGAAAGAAGTAAATGACACTAGACGTGTTTGAAATTCAAAATTACGGATTAAGATGGCTTCTATGGCTGCACGTAGAGAAACAGATACTCATGGAACGATGCGACAGCACCAGAGGAGACGTGTTTCGCCGTGTTTGCGGCTCGTCAGCCCTGGGTAGCTGCGCATCGTTCGGGATTGGCAAACCAGGGGTCACTCAGCGAGCGATATACACCTGGGAGGGTGACTGAGCACTCCTCAATGCCACAGTGCAAGCCAGTGAATTATAAAGAGGTGGAAAAAGCCATGAAATAAATAAATAAATGACGCTAGACGTGTTTGAAATTCAAACGACACTAGACGTGTTTGAAATTCAAAATTACAGATTAAGATGACTTCTATGGCCGCACGCAGAGAAACAGATACTCATGGAACGATGCGACAGCACCAGAGGACACGTGTTTCGCCGTGTTTGCGGCTCGTCAGCTCTGGGTAGCTGCGCATCGTTCGGAATTGGCAAACCAGGGGTCACTCAGCGAGCCATATACGCCTGGGAGGGTGACTGAGCACTCCTCAATGCCACAGTGCAAGCCAGTGAATTATAATGAGGGGAAAAGCCATTAAAGAAACAAGTAAATGACACTAGATGTGTTTGAAATTCAAAATTACAGATTAAGATGGCTTCTATGGCTGCACGCAGAGAAACAGATACTCATGGAATGATGCGACAGCACCAGAGGACACGTGTTTCGCCGTGTTTGCGGCTCGTCAGCTCTGGGTAGCTGCGCATCGTTCGGAATTGGCAAACCAGGGGTCGCTCAGCGAGCGATATACACCTGGGAGGGTGACTGAGCACTCCTCAATGCCACAGTGCAAGCCAGTGAATTATAAAGAGGTGGAAAAAGCCATGAAATAAATAAATAAATGACGCTAGACGTGTTTGAAATTCAAACGACACTAGACGTGTTTGAAATTCAAAATTACAGATTAAGATGACTTCTATGGCCGCACGCAGAGAAACAGATACTCATGGAACGATGCGACAGCACCAGAGGACACGTGTTTCGCCGTGTTTGCGGCTCGTCAGCTCTGGGTAGCTGCGCATCGTTCGGAATTGGCAAACCAGGGGTCACTCAGCGAGCCATATACGCCTGGGAGGGTGACTGAGCACTCCTCAATGCCACAGTGCAAGCCGGTGAATTATAATGAGGGGAAAAGCCATTAAAGAAACAAGTAAATGACACTAGATGTGTTTGAAATTCAAAATTACAGATTAAGATGGCTTCTATGGCTGCACGCAGAGAAACAGATACTCATGGAACGATGCGACAGCACCAGAGGACACGTGTTTCGCCGTGTTTGCGGCTCGTCAGCTCTGGGTAGCTGCGCATCGTTCGGAATTGGCAAACCAGGGGTCGCTCAGCGAGCGATATACACCTGGGAGGGTGACTGAGCACTCCTCAATGCCACAGTGCAAGCCAGTGAATTATAATGAGGGGCGAATTAATGTAAAAGTTTGCTACAGTGAAAATCAACGCACACAACTTAAAAATACTTTCCCAATTACACACTAAGAATATTTACACGCATTTAGGTGTTGCAGGGGTGTATTTTGCAATTTACACTCTAGAGCCAAAAGCAGAACACCTATCCAGGTGTAAAGAAGTTGTACTGTACGGTTTATACCCTACAGTCAAAATAGCAACACCTATCTTAGTTTAAAAATGGTGTACCGGCTGAGACAAAAGTTTGGGAAACGCACGAGCGGCGTCAACCCTCTACGGAGCGACATCCTGCGAAACAGGGACGCCCATTTGATCAGAGGGGGGCAGTGGCTATTATCACTTGCGATAAGGCTGTACATGCAAACTGCAATGCGGCATATCAACCGAACTGTGTTTAGCATATGCGTAACTGCACTTGCTGTTTTCCTTTTTATCAAGTGGATTTCTTTATCATATCCCAGCTGATTGCTGCGTTTAACTTTTAGCTCATGCAAAGTGATTTTTGATGAGAAAATGACCCATGGTTCCTGTATAAGCTGTGTCTAGTCAGAAAGTCTGTTAAAACTTTGTGTTCATGCCTGAATAGTCACGAACAAATTAATATATTCAAATGCATGCCAGCGTTTTACTTCCACCACACGCATGGTTTTGGGTCCTCTGATGGATGCACGCATAATGGTAGCCTGCTATGCAACACAGCTTCCTCTAATGGCTCTTGATTGTACTCATCCTTGCAGTTGAAGCACAGATCACCATCGGCCTATGCATCTAAAGGGTCTAATTTCTTGCACCCCACCCCCACCTTTTTGAGTGTAAAGTTGGTGTTTGATAACTTGACACCAACTTTACGCCACAAGGGGTTTAAGAAATATTTCAATTTACACTCTTCTAAATGGTGTAGATTCTTACACCCTTCTGACTTTACACCGAATTTGGTGTCAGTTATCAAACTCCAACTTTCCACTCAAAAAGGTGCGATATGTTTTAGTGTGATACTAGAATATTTTTATTAATATCAATAGAGCGATCATCTGAAGCAAGCTCAAAGCAGGATAATGTAAAAAAACCCGAGACTAGGGAACACGAAGGGACAGACACAAACACGAAGTTTGAGACACAAACACTGTTGAGACTTCGTGTTTGTGTCTGTCCCTTCGTGTTCCCTAGTCTCGGGGTTTTTTACATTATGCATCATCTTCACCAGCTCGCTTGCTTCCTAGCCATTTTTTCATTGTCAAAGCAGTAATTAATTGAGGGTAACACTTTCTGACCAAGCAGGGCGATACATCACAGGAACACATCTTTTTCATTCAGAGCCCACTAACAAAAAGAGAGAACGAGTGGGAGAGGGAAGCTGAGCTCCCACGCACTTTGGCCAAGGTTACGCCCCGCAGGGAGTAGGGGGACCCCACAATGGTCGTGGTCAAAGTCATAAACTAGCTCCATTGAGCTAGTGCGTTTAAAGCTCGCGTTTTTCTTGCTCATCACATCTTTTTTGTAAACTGACTTTCATAATTCTCACGACAGGTAGATAATAATAACATTCTAAACACGATCGATAACATAATACATTTTTAATAAATAAAATTAGCACCAATATGATTTAATTAAGTGTCGAGGCACACTACAAAACAGAACAGACAATTGTTATACATTGAAGAGATGAACGGATTTTGTACTCGTTACCATAGGTCATGGGAGGACCTAATAAAAAGCTGCTTCGAAAAGGAGGAGCCTCGAAACGATTCAGTTATCGCTACATTTCAATACGTCCTAGACATGGTCGTATTCGGAGATATGGTGCAAATTATGGAATTCAAGATGCGAGAACTTGTATGCCGAATCCACAATAGTTATAAAAATATGTGCACGTCAACATCGGAAGGACCACTGGGATTGATGGTGGCGTTTTTGAGGTTTGCTAACGAAGAATTGAAATACACTAGACCAAACATAATTGTAATCATTGCAATGGGCATTGCATTAATCAAGAAAGCAATCAGATCATTTTTATCATATACAAGCAGTCTATATCGCACGATTCATTACGGATTTGTTGAAATTACACCTAACAGGTGAAATGGAAAGTACATAAAAATCTTATCACGTGATATATTCCACCCTAGAGCCTCTACACATTTATTTTATTCTACCAGTCAATGATCTCGAATGAACAGAAGTTCAATATTGTCGTGCAAGGTCTGATGTATAATCACTTATTGAAACTCAACAAACATATCATTTGCGGTGAACCACCGGACGATTTGCATCTAATACTCTCTTGTACGCCATTCAAGAATCTTCATACAAAGAAAGGAAACATCAATAAGAGACTGTGCAAATTCATCGCAACAAAGTGCAAGTTGTTGAAGCAATGCAGACACGGCAACAACATATCACCTGTGTTAATCAACGCTGGATTCAAGCGCCCAATAATCAGAATAAACTACTCGATGCCTTCGGAATTCATCAATCAAGACAACAAACGAAAACTTCAGAGTTTGGAATAGAATTGTAATTTATCGAAATAAACTAGTGTATAACTGAAATAATAAATGTATTCTTTGTCATCATTGTAATGTATTCTACACATCGCAACGAAAACAGCTTATGATTAGATTGAAGATTGCTAAGGAGACATTTATTCCACACTATGTACAAGGATCTTCGCATGGAATCAGCGCTGGCAATCAAAGAGATTTTACACGACCACATTCTATACAACACCGACACCCGAAGGAAAGAAATGTAGAGGAATCGCTAATTGAAATTTAGAGGCATGTTACATCAATCTTTCTTTACAAAGATGATCACTAATATGTTGCGAAAGCTTATCTTATGAATTACATTGCACAGTGTATATATTTTCTCAAACGACTGAACTGTTGACAATACTATATTGAACGGAATCTATTATCAAATGACGCGCAGGCGGAGTCTACAATTCTAATCGTCATAACATGCGGCACACAGTTCTAATATAAGAAGATAAGATTTTGGGAGAATCGAATCACACAACTGTCACCAGAAATGTTCAACCACTATACATTGAAGATGAGCACTATGCATAAACACAATGAAAGAATTGTAATTATAAAAGTAAATATTCCGTTTGCAAACTTAACCAACGCAGCACACATAAACATAGCTCCAATTCACAGAATGTACCCGAGGTTTTTCATTAGCCATACTGAAAAACTATGAGTCTATTCATTATGTCACAGCATATATGAGGCACTATAAATGGAAAGGGCATACTTTAATTTTAGAAGATTTTAGCTCATAATGAAACAAAACGCAAACTCCAACACCAAAGGTTCTTGTTTAAATTTTCAAAGTCAAAACTGTACACTCTTTCTTACAATATTTTAATATAGAGATTAAAAAGCTGTCTATATAGTCACACATTGTATACAAGATATGTGTTGTACAATAGTTGCTAAAATTTATCAGATCACATTCCGGAGCAGGGGTGACTATCACACATCAGTAAGTGTTTAATTAAAATTTTAACTGCTGCCGCAATTTACGGATTGAGTTGTAGAAAGTGTAATTTCACAGTTTTAGATGGCTCACTTTGATACGCGAAGGTTTTAAGAACTCTTTCACGATGACAAAGAATTTAATCGAGTGTATTGATATTTTTTATATACTCTATAACGTAATGTGAATTCTTCATGTTAGATAGTAAAAGTTACGAATATTTTTCGAACGAAATTTACTTAAACCTCGAAGAAATGGTCATCCGCGTCGTCGAATGTGTTTCGGCAACACGCCGGGCAGCGTTTCCTGGACACCCTTCCTAAAGGGCAACCTCCATGGAGCGACTTTTTGCAACGAAGTTCGCGCGGCAGACTGCCACGCGCGTTCCGCCGCCAGTTGTTCGCCGGCACCAGCTCCATGGAGCGAAAAACCAGCGGACGGCGTCGGGAAGTCAAGCTGTGATGTCACTGTTGCCAGGGTATAAGCTTAGTGAAATCAATTGCTCGAAAAAGTGCATTTAATGTCACAAATTTTGCAACTAAATCCAGCATCTGTCTGAAAAGATGCGCCCAGTAACGTACCGAAAAGCATATTCACTACTGCGAAAAGAAAACATGTTTCTTGGCAGAGAATGACTCACGTTCTAACGATGCAGTTGGCCAAACAACGAGCAGACGACAGCATCCAGTTGCAAGAAGAGGACGACGACGATGATTCACGAGAGCAGACGACCACGTGCAGGCGATCTGGCGTAGATTCGTAGCGGAAGAGCTCTTTGATTGGTTCATCTGCAGTTGACGCTTCCGGAATCGCGGACGCTGGGAGAAAATATCTGGCATGGGCAGATCGGCGGCGGACGCTCACATTTTTGACGCTCACATTTTTGACGCCTCGCGCAGGGCGTCCGACGCTGAGCGAAGTTCGCAGCTTTTTCGCTGTACATTCGCTCCATGGAGGTTGCCCTTAAACCGAACGCGATTCGGCGCCCAACGCGATTCGGCGCCCAACGCGTTAGCGGGGCATGCCGCGTTAACGCGTTGGGCGCCGAATTGCATCGAATTTTTCAGTATGGCTAATGAAAAACCTCGGGTACATTCTGTGAACTGAAGCTATGTTTATGTGTGCTGCTTTTGTTAAGTTTGCAAAAGGAATATTTACTTATTATAATTACATATCTTCCACTGTGTTTATGCATAGTGCTCATCTTCGTTGTATAGTGGTTAAACATTTCTGGTGACAGTTGTGTGATTCGATTCTCCCAAAATCTTATCTTCTTATATTAGAACTGTGTGCCGCATGTTATGATGATTAGAATTGTAGACTCCGCCTGCGCGTCATTTGATAATAGATTCCGTTCAATATAGTATTGTCAACAGTTCAGTCGTTTGAGAAAATATATACACTGTGCAATGTAATTCATAAGATAAGCTTTCGCAACATATTAGTGATCATCTTTGTAAAGAAAGATTGATGTAACATGCCTCTAAATTTCAATTAGCGATTCCTCTACATTTCTTTCCTTCGGGTGTCGGTGTTGTATAGAATGTGGTCGTGTAAAATCTCTTTGATTGCCAGCGCTGATTCCATGCGAAGATCCTTGTACATAGTGTGGAATAAATGTCTCCTTAGCAATCTTCAATCTAATCATAAGCTGTTTTCGTTGCGATGTGTAGAATACATTACAATGATGACAAAGAATACATTTATTATTTCAGTTATACACTAGTTTATTTCGATAAATTACAATTCTATTCCAAACTCTGAAGTTTTCGTTTGTTGTCTTGATTGATGAATTCCGAAGGCATCGAGTAGTTTATTCTGATTATTGGGCGCTTGAATCCAGCGTTGATTAACACAGGTGATATGTTGTCGCCGTGTCTGCATTGCTTCAACAACTTGCACTTTGTTGCGATGAATTTGCACAGTCTCTTATTGATGTTTCCTTTCTTTGTATGAAGATTCTTGAATGGCGTACAAGAGAGTATTAGATGAAAATCGTCCGGTGGTCCACCGCAATTGATATGTTTGTTGAGTTTCAATAAGTGATGGTACATCAGACCTTGCATGACAATATTGAACTGTTCATTCGACATGGTTGACTGGTAGAATAAAATAAATGTGTAGATGCTCTAGGGTGGAATATATCACGTGATAAGATTTTTATGTACTTTCCATTTCAACCGTTAGGTGTAATTTCAACAAATCCGTAATGAATCGTGCGATATATATGTTTGTTGAGTTTCAATAAGTGATGGTACATCAGACCTTGCATGACAATATTGAACTGTTCATTCGACATGATTGACTGGTAGAATAAAATAAATGTGTAGATGCTCTAGGGTGGAATATATCACGTGATAAGATTTTTATGTACTTTCCATTTCAACCGTTAGGTGTAATTTCAACAAATCCGTAATGAATCGTGCGATATAGACTGCTTGTATATGATAATTTGATCTGACTGCTTTCTTGATTAATGCAATGCCCATTGCAATGATTACAATTATGTTTGGTCTAGTGTATTTCAATCCTTCGTTAGCAAACCTCAAAAACTCCACCATCAATCCCAGTGGTCCTTCCGATGTGGACGTGCAAATATTTTTATAACTATTGTAGATTCGGCATACAAGTTCTCGCATCTTGAATTCCATAATTTGCACCATATCTCCGAATACGACCATGTCTAGGACGTATTGAAATGCAGCGATAAATGAATCGTTTCGAGGCTCCTCCTTTTCGAATCAGCTTTTTATTAGGTCCTCCCATGACCTATGGTAACCAGTACAAAATCCGTCCATCTCTTCAATGTATAGCAGTTGTCTGTTCTGTTTTGTAGTGTGCCTCGACACTTAATTAAATCATATCGGTCCTAATTTTATTTATTAAAAATTTATTATGTTATCGTGTTTAGAATGTTATTAATATCTACCTGTCGTGAGAATTATGAAAGTCAGTTTACAAAAAAGATGTGATGAGCGAGAAAAACGCGAGCGCGAGCTTTAAACGCACTAGCTCAATGGAGTTAGTTTATGACTTCGACCACGACCATTGTGGGGTACCCCTACTCCCTGCGGGGCGTAACCTTGGCCAAAGTGCGTGGGAGCTCAGCTTCCCTCTCCCACTCGTTCTCTTTTTTTGTTAGTGGGCTCTGAATGAAAAAGATGTGTTCCTGTGATGTATCGCCCTGCTTGGTCAGAAAATGTTTCCCTAAATTAATTACTGCTTTGAGTTTGCTTCAGATGATCGCTCTATCGATATTAATAAAAATATTCTACTATCACACTAAAACATATCGCACCTTTTTGAGTGTAAAGTTGGAGTTTGAAAACTGACACCAAATTCGGTGTAAAGTCAGAAGGGTGTAAGAATCTACACCATTTAGAAGAGTGTAAATTGAAATATTTCTTAAACCCCTTGTGGCGTAAAGTTGGTGTTAAGTTATCAAACACCAACTTTACACTCAAAAAGGTGGGGGTGGGGTGTAAGAAATTAGACCCTTTAGATGCATAGGCCGATGGTGATCTGTGCTTCAACTGCAAGGATGAGTACAATCAAGAGCCATTAGAGGAAGCTGTGTTGCATAGCAGGCTACCATTATGCGTGCATCCATCAGAGGACCCAAAACCATGCGTGTGGTGGAAGTAAAACGCTGGCATGCATTTGAATATATTAATTTGTTCGTGACTATTCAGGCATGAACACAAAGTTTTAACAGACTTTCTGACTAGGCATCACATTGAGTATCTGACTAGACACAGCTTATACAGGAACCATGGGTCATTTTCTCATCAAAAATCACTTTGCATGAGCTAAAAGTTAAACGCAGCAATCAGCTGGGATATGATAAAGAAATCCACTTGATAAAAAGGAAAACAGCAAGTGCAGTTACGCATATGCTAAACACAGTTCGGTTGATATGCCGCATTGCAGGTTGCATATACAGCCTTATCGCAAGTGATAACAGCCACTGGCCCCCCTCAAGTTCTCCCATCTTGAATTCCATAATTTGCACCATATCTCCGAATACGACCATGTCTAGGACGTATTGAAGTGCAGCGATAATTGAATCGTTTCGAGGCTCCTCCTTTTCGACGCAGCTTTTTATTAGGTCCTTCCATGACCTATGGTAACGAGTACAAAATCCGTCCATCTCTTCAATGTATAGCAATTGTCTGTTCTGTTTTGTAGTGTGCCTCAACACTTAATTAAATCATATCGGTGCTAATTTTATTTATTAAAAATTTATTATGTTATCGTGTTTAGAATGTTATTAACCACCTGCCGTGAGAATTATGAAAGTCAATTTACAAAAAAGATGTGATGAACGAGAAAAACGCGAGCTTTAAACGCACTCGAACCCTCAATGGAGTTAGTTTATGATTTCGACTACGACCATTGTGGAATCCCCCTACTCCCTGCGGGGCGTAACCTTGGCGAAAGTGCATGGGAGCTCAGCTTCCCTCTCCCACTCGCTCTTTTTTTATTTTTTTGTTAGTGGGCTCTGAATGAAAAAGATGTGTTCCTGTGATGTATCGCCCTGCTTGGTCAGAAAGTATTTCCCTAAATTAATTACTGCTTTGAGTTTGCTTCAGATGATCGCTCGATCGATATTAATAAAAAATATCCAACTAGTTGGGAAAGCATTTTTAAGTTGTGTGCGTTGATTTTCACTGTAGCAAACTTTTACATTAATTTGCATTTCAGATGAGTTGTTTGTTTGTTTGTGGCTTCTGCGTGTAGGAATTACTATTGCAAAGTTATCATAAAACGATGTAATTAAATTTGATTCTCGTTTTCGAATGAGTATTGTTTCTATAAATGAATAAATTTGACTTTCTCTTTTTGTTTCAGATATTCACTCGATTGATATTTTGCGAGTTGAGAATAATGTATGCATAATAGTTGTGTCAGATCTGAAATACATTAAAATGCATCGTTTCTCGTTTTGGTTGAGTATTGTTTGCGCCGATAATATTTCTCATTTGCTTAGATAATGTTTCTCTAAAACCAGTTTGCACTGACATAAAAGTCTATTCTTAGATTTTTTTTTCTTTTTGCGTGCTATTGTTTGTTGATAGAATTCTTATTGTGTTCTTGAGAATCGAATAATTAATGTATATTTGCGATCAATAAAAAATTTCGTCTCTGTACACCGGTCCTAAGAATATTTCGTTTTGGAGGAAAGAATGTGAAAAAGGTTTTCCCACCCCGTAGATTGACAACAGATGTGCGGATTCGCTTCGCTTTGGGCTGTATAGAGGGAGAGAGTGACCCTCAAGTGTAGTTGTACTGTGTAAAGCTTGTCTGTACTGCATGTGTTGGATATCTCCGTCAAAGGTAATGTTTATAGTGCCCGAGTAGGACGAAAATTGTATATTGTTAGGTCGCAAGGATGATTTTATGATAGTTCAAAAGATATATTATTTCCATTTCAGTTTATTAAATTTGTAATGTTTGATAGTTTCTTTCGCTATTATTTTCCTGTGTGTCGTTTACATGTTGGCAGATGCATCGTTCAAAGCGTTTCTCTGCTATTCATTCGTGCATGTTTATCGTTTGTGTACCTCTTGTTTGCTTTGGTGCATTTGTTTGGTTCTCTATTAGATGTTGATTGTATTTCTCATTATTTCATTGCATGTACCTATTGTTTACGTGTGGATGGTGTGCCGTTCAAAGTGTTTCTCTGCTATTCAGTGCTAGCTCCGTGCATGTTACTCATTTTGATAGATTCTTTTTCAATTATTTTCCTGCATGTATCTGTTGTTTACACGTTGGTAGATGCGCCGTTTAGGGTGTTTCTCTGCTATTCAGTGTTAAGTTCGTGCATGTTTCTCGTTTTGATAGATTGTTCTTCAACTATTTATCCTTTGTGTACTTCTTGTTTTCGTGTTGGATTGTGCATTGTTTTGGCTCTCTATTAGGTGTTGATCTTGTTTTGATATTATTTTCCTGTCTATTGTTCACGTGTGAATGATGCACAGTTCAAACTGTTTGTCTGCTATTCAGCGTGAGATCTGTGCTGTATTAAATTCGTCATGTTTCTCGTTTTGATAGATTCTTTTTCAATTGTTTATCCTTTGTGTGCCTCTTGTTTACATGATGGGTTTTGGTTCTCTATTAGCTATTGATCGTATTTCTCGTTATTTCTTTGCGTGTTAGCTATTCACATCATAAGAAATTGATTAATTGTGTCGTGTTGGAATATTCAACTTAGCTTCCCATATTTTTTATTATGTGTATTGCATTCCTTCTGCTTTCTTTTTTGGGTGGGTTTTTCGCCTTCACGCAGAGTTACAACATAATTCCTGCCACTATTTGGCTTTACTATCCTTTGCATGTAAACCGCCTACTGCACACCTATTGTAGTGGGAAAAAATTAGCAATTCAAGTCGGCCCAGATTGAAAAATGACGATGGAAGTTTGTCCAGGTGTGACGGTATCGCCGCCTGGATGGGATGAGAGTGTGCATGTCCCTACTTACATTTAAAATGCCCACGCGCCGCATGAAAAAAATGCGAGCAAAGTCGGCCCAGGCTGAAAAATGCAAAAAGAAGTTGGCCCAGGGTGCACAACCATAAGCGTACGCTCAGCTCTTCGGCCCGCTGGTAAGCACACGGACAGCCCCTCACCTGCGCACCAGCTACCGTGCGCTGGAAAAAAATACTAAAAAAGCGCTAGAGAAGTCGGCCCAGCTTTCGTTCTTGAAGTTACATACATCTATTAGAACTTTGTAATTAAAACTCCACTATGGTGCTCACGTATAATAATGTTAGACTTTTTATAATAAAACTTTTAATTTTGATTGTAATCGTATTGATTAAAAATATCTTTGATTAAAATGTGCTACTCCTTCTGCTTAATTGAAAACTTGCGTGATTATCACTAATAAAAAATTGTTATACCCCTTCAATGCTATTCCATCAGATTTTTGGCTAACTTTTTCTCCTTCAAACAGAGTCATAACACAATTCCTGACACTAATGACTTTAATAAATATATTTTCACTTGTACTTTTGTGTATGGCTATCTTTTGCATGTAAACCGCCTACTGCACACCTGTTGTAGCTGGAAAAAACATTGCGATTGAAGTCGGTACAGATTGAAAAATTAAGAAAGAAGTCGGCCTAAGTTGAGAAATGTGAGCGGGTAAGCGCACGCAGCCCTCCGGCCACGCTCCGCCCACCACAGCAGCCCTCCAGCCGAGCGTCGCCCGCCGGGCGCGGGAAAAAATCCGCGGACGGAGTCGGCCAAGGCTCAAAATTGTCGAAAGAAGTCGGCCCCGGCTGAAAAATGTGAAAGGGTAAGCGCGCACGCAGCCCTCCCCCGCCGATAAGCACGCGGACAACCCTCCGCACACGCGCCGCGCAGGGAAAAATACGCACAGGGCTCAAGGCAGGGCCCAGGGGTCCATAGAACGTACTCGCCCCCGGTCTCTCTCGGCCAGACACAGTACTACTACAACAAAATATCAAAAGTAATTATCATATTACGTCGTTGTAGACACACATTGCCTCGTAAAGCGAAACTGACGATATAGGTGGCGTGCATGTGACGTCACGGCGCCGCTTCCCCTCTCGTTTCACTCTCTCTGGTGATCCATCTCCCAGACGCACGTGTATCCGTTCTCCGTATGTTTTGAACGTTCATGGTCCATCCGCTCGTGCGAATTTTGTCGATTTGTTATGCCGAGTTCCTGGACTGCATCAGGCTACACTGACACGCTCAATGATGTGGACAGAAAGCGGTACGATGAAAAAGTTTTGCTGTGTTATGGTGATCCGTACAAGATGGATCTTTCGGAATTTTCGTTTGATGACAGCCAATACCCTGACGTTGGACTCGTCGAAATCAACAACTATCTAGTCCTTTCAACGAGCTACATATCCAGGAAGCAAATGAAGGCCTTTAGGTCACTAGAAGCGCACAATTATGTGACTAGCGGGCGAGTTAACAAACCTCGGACGAAGATTCTGCCGGACAACAGGATCTTGATGATCTCAGAAGTAAGTAAAAATGCTCGCATTTGCATAGTTTTTCTAGTACTGGAGCAGGGCAGTATAGTGTACTGTATATGTTACTAATGTGCTACATTTTTTATTAGGTCTTCCATTCACAGCGCTTACGGGAGTCACCCCTGTCTGTGTGGATTTTGATTGAGTCTGACGGCGACGTCGTCACTGCTCACTGTTAGTGCATGGCTGGGATCGGTGAGGTGTGTTCGCACGTCGCGGCCGTGTTATTCTACACCGAGGTTTCTGTGCGGGCAAGAGACTCCGTGGCAACGACCGACAGGGAAAACCAGTGGCTACCAGCAGCAAGAAAGGGGTATGTGTCGAAGGCCCCACTGGCAAAGCTGGACTTCTCATCCGCAAAGAAGAAAAAACAAAGGCTTGATGCATCATATTCACTCAGACTTGATGAAGATATCCACCAACCGAGAAGTCCTTCTGTGGCTGCACAGCCTGGCCCCTCACCAGAAAGCTATAACAAGTTCCTCGACAGGCTGCACAAGAGCAGCTCTAAGCCAGTCATACTTTCATTACTGGAGCCGTATGCTGAATCACACATCCCTGAGCTCTCCAAATATCCTGCCGTAATGCTAAAATCCCTTTATGACCCAAACGCAGTGAACAAGAATTGGAATGACCTAATTGCTGAGTGCTCCACACTTGTGAATTCACTGAACCTCAGTAAAAGAGCCCAATCCCAAATTGAGGAGCAAACTCAACAACAACTCGTGGCCAGGCAAGCTCTCACAAATGGTTTGTGTACCGGCTGGGCAGGGTCACTGCCTCGGTCTTCTATGATGTATGTCATGCAAGTGTAGGACAACCACCTATGAGCCTGCTAAATAAGATATGCGAAGTTGGAAAGCCCGTGAATGCCCCTGCTTTAAAGTGGGGAAGAAAAGAAGAGAAGAATGCCAAGGCTGCATACCAGCTACGTGCTCAGTGCCTGCATGACAATGTAGAATTTCAAGATTGTGGCCTACTTGTTTCACTCGATAATGCCTATGTTGGGGCTACCCCTGATGGACTTGTTTCGTGTACATGCTGTGGCAAGGGTGTGTATGAGCTCAAGTGTCCTTTCTCTGCAGTAAATCTGTTATTCGACGAAGCACTTGATCTGCATTCATTCTGCTTGGAGAGGAGGGATGGCAGCGTCTGTGTCAAAAACAGACACAGGTACTTATATCAAGTGCAGCTGCAGATGTTCTGTACTGAACGACTGTATGCAGACCTAGCCGTGTGGACGCCAAACTGGAGCCATGTAGAAAGAGTATACTTTGATCCAGATTTCATAAAGGAGGAACTGGGGAAAGCCAAGGTGTTTTACGTGCAAGCTATTATGCCCGAACTAAGAGTGAAATGGTTTACTCGTCATGGCAAGCCCTCTGCAGACAACATGCCAGCTCGTGTGCTCGCACCAGTGCCACAACCCCAGCAGCTGACTTACTGCAAGTGCAAAGGACCCGAAGAGGGGCGAATGATCTGTTGTGACAGTGACACATGTAAAATTTGTTGGTACCACTTCAAATGTATGGGCCTAAAACGTGCTCCAAAGTCGAAGAAATGGTTGTGTGATGCTTGTCAAGCAGAAACGAAACAGCAAAAGTATAAAGTTTGAATGAGCCACACACATGCTTGTTACCTTGACCCATACAGCTGTCTAGTCCATGTTGTTTTATTAAAGTACTTTTAAAATCAGAACAAAAGTTGTAGCTACATACACAGTAGATTACTCAAACGGCACCACTGACTTACAAAAGTTACAAAATGCACAGCAAACTGTAACTATTTGGTCTAGCACTGTGAGTTCATCACATTCATCACCAGTTTTCATGAACTCAACAGGAAGGCACCCCTTCAAAATTCTGTATTTCCTTCACACAAGTCCAATAACACGTTCGACGTGGATTCTCACATTTGAGATCTCACGTGACTGCTCAATGTCTGCAAATGAGAGCTGTCGTTTGCCGCGTGTAAATGACGGGATTGCCAGGCTGGCCTGCCTGATTCCCACTGAATCGCTTATTAAGAAACCTCGGTCTGCAAGTACAATGTCTCTTGGATGAATGTTGTCCAGGACACCTGAAGTTTCTGTAATTTCAGTGTCACTTGCACGACCACCATAACCACGTGAAATGAAGATTATACATCCTTGTGGTGCAATGCCTAGGAGATATTTTACAGTATTGTGTCCCTTATAGTTGGACCATGTAGCACTTCGTGGATTGAATGATGATGGCCTGTCCATGAAAATTTCAAAACAGTCCAGAATCAAGGAAACCCGTGTCCCAAAACTCTCTCGAAATGCCATAGGCATGGTTCTAGATTGTGTACGTCGATCAGGCCACTGAATGAAACCTTTCAATGCTGTGTACAAGCACGTCAACCACCTGTGGAAATTTCTGGATGCAGCGCTCCGTGATATGCCAAACCTATACCCTATGTCTTCGAAGGGCACATTCAGTCTCACTTTTAAAAAGAATGCAATCAGCTCTTGGAACTTTGTGAGCTTACTGATCTCCGACTTTGGCACAGTGTCGTCAACTAAGTCGTACACTGCTTCTAATATATCATACGATGGAAGTCCTGTGTAGAATTTCACATACTCGTGGTTCTCCTTGAAATGTTCCTGTGTCAGCTCAAGGCTGGACAATTTCTGACGTAGATGAAGAACTTCACATCTTAGTGCCATGTTGTCTTGCTGAAGTTGCTCGATATGTTCTTGATGAAGATCTGTCTGTACTGATGTGCCTGAAAATAAGCCCCGGCAAAAATTAGTATAACATGCAGACCTATGGTGAATGTCATGACAGCACATCAAGGTAATTAAGTGTACCTGTATCTGCTCCCGGGAGGACATCACCACCATCCTCACTGCTTGACTGTAAACATACTAGTCACCAGAAATTTTGAAATGTCATTCACAATCTTGAAAAGTGGTCAACAAAGTGAGGGTATGAAAAAGCTCTAATACCTAGTGCTTTTGTGACTGGATCATCATCATTGTTGTTTTCAGTTCCAATCTCTGTGCTGTCAGAGTGGCCTAGGAGGATTTCAAACATGTAATGAAGCACATAACTTGATAAAAACATTTTCGCTGTGCGCGGCCAGTAGCATCAAGGCTATTCCTTGACAGCGGCAATCAACACAAATCTTACGCACATACTTTCCGCTTTGCGAATGCGGTGTTCACTGCACATAGCTTTGGCACGTCGTTTTGCCCTTTCGTAGCGGCCCACCACAGCTTCAGTTCTCACAGGGCTCCTTTCGTAGCCCATGTTAAGACTGGGTGCCCAGTCCGGACTGATTGTGTCGTGCAACAACGCGGGTTCACCTGCGTAATGAACGTCTTTGTAGCACACGCCGTATCGGCACTCCTCTATCAGCGCGAGCGGCGTAATGACAACTCCTTTCAGGGCACGATGTCAGTAGTATTGATTAATACGGTATAATAACCGTTACGTACAACGACATCCTTTTTCTAATCCAAGATGGCCGATTCTAAGCCAACACAATCCACTTGTAATCCAAGTACGAGCCAAATCCAAAGCCATCTGATTGGCCGCCATTAGCCCCGCCCACTTCACGTTGATTGGCCACCGCGCCCCCAACTGATCTTTGAATGGCTGACCGTAGATCCGCTCCTTTATGCTAATTAGTTGGCTTGGCTCCGCCCAGTTCACACTGAGCGGCCCGTGCTAAGCCTTGACTGATCATTGATTGCTTGACTGTAGCTCCGCCCCCCTTATGCTAATTACTCGGCTCTGCCCCCACTTCACACGCTGATTGGTGCACGCGTATCGCTGACCACAGCTCCACCCCTTTATGCTAATTAACCGGCTCCGCTGATTGGTCCATTCTAAGCCTACTGATCACTCTCCCAGCCGCCGCCGCCGCCGCCCGACGCCCCGCTGCGGATTTATCTCGGATGTTCAAACTTACCCAGGCTAGCGGGTGGCTAGCCTTCACCGGCGCCCGCCAGATGGCAGCGTCTCCACTGCGGCTTTATCTCAGATGTTCAAACTTACCTTGTGGCGTCCGCCCACTTCATGCTGATTGGTCTGATTCAGACGTCTAAGCCTACTGATCACCCTTCCAATGTAAGCCTGCCGATTGGCCCGTTCTGAGCCCACTGACACCGGATGGTGCAACCCTTTACTCGCTCCGCCCACTTCACGCTGATTGGTCCATTCTAAGCCTACCGATGGCTGGTCCTGATTGGTCCACGCTAAGCCTACTGAATGGTGATTGGCTTACCTGTCGCTCCTAAGCAGCTTCAGATAAGACACACACGACAATTGTTGATTTCAACCTTTATTTGGTACAACAGCCTCCTGGTCCAGCTGTGGGTAGGTTCAGCTGCATCAGGGAGATCATTGGTCCATAATTCCATGTGGACATCTCTCACGCTAACTCAGCTCCCTCGGTAGATTCCAACTGTTATTGGTTCATCTGACTGCACGTGGCCGCTCACCCAGCTCCTTATTGGTTCTAGTCGGTCACCGCTCCCTCATAGGCTCCAATTCCGATTGGTCCATCTAACAGCAAGTGGTCACTGCTATTGATCCATTGAACCGCAAGCCACTCATTGGTCACTCACACTCATCTCTAGACGAGATAAATTTAACTGTGGAACTTTTACCATGAGATAACTTTAGCGGGGGCTGGTAGGCTCCAACGGCTATTGGCCCGCGCTAACCGCATGCCTCCACCCATTGGTTCACAACGCGCATGCTCTGACGGCGCCGAAGAAGGTTCCCTGCACATTTAATAGAAATTATGCTATTGGTCCAGCTGCGTCATAGGGCACGGCTTGGTTCTGCTGTGGCTGGCCCTGATGCTACTTACTTCGTGGCGCAACTCTTTAATGGCTCCACCCACTTCGCGTTGATTGGTCCATTTTAAGCCTACTGACTTCTAAGCCAGTCCACGCTAAGCCTACTGATCACTCTACCAGCGCTCTGATTGGCCGCTACCAATTGGCCCTCGTTCTAAGTCCACTGACACCAGATGGCGCAACTCTTCACCAGCTCTGCCTACTTCATGCTGATTGGTCCATTCTAAGCCTACTGACTTCTAAGCCGAACCACGCTAAGCCTACTGATTGTCCCTTCACACCAAAGCCTACCGGTGTCTGGCCCTGATTGGTCCACGTTAAGCCTACTGAACAGTGATTGGCTAGCCTGTCTCTCCTAAACCACAATGCAGCAGCTTCAGACAAGACACACGACAATCGTTGATTTCAACCTTTATTTGGTACAACAGGCAGCTGTGGGTTGGTTCAGCTGCATCAGAGAGATCCCGGTCATCTCTTGCGCTCATTGGTCACTCAGCTCCCTCGATAGACACCATATGGCTCATCTAACTGCAAGTGCTCATTGGCCCATCTGACTACAAGCCTCTCATTGGTCACTTATGTCTAGGGCTCCCTAACAGGCTCCAACTGCTATCGGCCCATGCCTCCATCCGCGGCTGCTCACTGGTTCACAATGAAACTTTTTCACATGCTCTGCCCTACACAGACAAGAGATGGCGCCGCTTGTCTTTGCAAAGATGGACAGCTGCCATTGCATTGGTGACTCATTTCTATCCAACTGGCTCAAGGGAGCCAGCGTTCTGAACAGCTTACATGCCGCCGCCTGTTCACATAGCCACAGTTGGAAATGGGGAAAAATTTTTTTTTCAGGGTACACATCTCAAAACACACTCTACACGAGTAAAGTTGGCTTCCCCCGGTTGCACGCGGGCGTTAGGTCAAGCCCGTCCCATCCGCGGCTGCTCACTGGTTCACAATGGAACTTTTTCACATGCTCTGCCCTACACAGACAAGAGATGGCGCCGCTTGTCTTTGCAAAGATGGACAGCTGCCATTGCATTGGTGACTCATTTCTATCCAACTGGCTCAAGGGAGCCAGCGTTCTGAACAGCTTATATGCCGCCGCCTGTTCACATAGCCACAGTTGGAAATGGGGAAAAATTTTTTTTTCAGGGTACACATCTCAAAACACACTCTACACGAGTAAAGTTGGCTTCCCCCGGTTGCACGCGGGCGTTAGGTCAAGCCCGTCCCATCCGCGGCTGCTCACTGGTTCACAATGGAACTTTTTCACATGCTCTGCCCTACACAGACAAGAGATGGCGCCGCTTGTCTTTGCAAAGATGGACAGCTGCCATTGCATTGGTGACTCATTTCTATCCAACTGGCTCAAGAGAGCCAGCGTTCTGAACAGCTTACATGCCGCCGCCTGTTCACATAGCCACAGTTGGAAATGGGGAAAAATTTTTTTTTCAGGGTACACATCTCAAAACACACTCTACACGAGTAAAGTTGGCTTCCCCCGGTTGCACGCGGGCGTTAGGTCAAGCCCACCCCATGAGAACAAGCTTAGGATCGTTTAGGATGTGTGTGCTTTGCAGTTCAACCTAAAAACTGTTTCAATCAAGCAGAATGGCAAATGATGCAATGGAGCGCGTTCATTCTTGAGAACGAATTTTGTGACAGAACATAAACAAAACAAAGCATTTCAATGTGCAAAAAACTCATCGTGATGCTAATCAGGGAAGCCAGCACGCGTTCGAAATAAGCAAGAAGAAGCACATGATCGAGAAAACAACGATAGTTGATGTTGTGCAGAGAAGCTGGTTTGAGGGAAAACAGCTTGTATGATCAATAAACCCTTGGGCCTGTTTTTATTTTAGACAGCGTGCATTCAACACGCGAAATTAAATAAATCGAGCAGAATGACAATAGCATAGTGGCGCTATGTGGTGAAGCTCAAGACGCACTGACACTCCAACGCTTATCAAACAATGACGTGCGTACTGAAGCTAAAAAGAAAAAGGCAGACTCAACCCAAGCTGAGTATGAAGAAACACAATTGCTCCCATCAGAACATTCTGTTCAAACATAGCCAGTGTACACGACACAGCTCGCAGTCCTGGAAGCACTCTTAGAAATATAAGTCCAAGGCACAACGTCGCACTATGAACGAGTTCACCTCGGAAAAAATGCGCGCTCACCTTCGCAGACGGCATGCCGCAATATCTGAAACATGCGGCGCGTGGACAGCTCACGCGACTTTAGCCAGCCCATGCAGTTTTAGACTTCAACATAAGAAATTAACTAAATCAAGCACAGTGATGCTATGTCGTGACTGACGCTTATTAAACAATGCTATGCAGTGAAGCTTCGCACGTACTCAATGTTAAAAACGGACACTCAACCCAACACTGAGTATGAAGAAACACAATTTCAGATTGCTCTCTCCCCGAACATCCCGTGCACCTCCGCGTTCCTTCTCTATACTGGAAGCAGCAATATTAAGATCGTCGCACTATGAACAAGTCCGGCTCATAAAAAAAATTGGCTTACCTCATCAGACCGGTATGACGTACGTAGATTCTTGTAGCGCGACGCGCTACAGCAGGGTAGGGAAACACGGCCGCGTGGACAGCTCACACGATTTCAGCCTGCCCGCGCACACCTCACAACATGCGACGACACACCCAACATGTCGACCACTTACCGTGCCAGCCGCACGGAAAACTTGATAGCCGAAACACAGACGCGCAAACACCCCTCTGGTTGGGACCATCTCTTTTATATCAGTGCTCGCTCGTTTCCGCAAGGTTGCAAGCCCGAGAAATTGGGTCACCTTGAAGATGAGCCATCTGTTTTATATCAAAACGCACTTCATGGCCAAACTTTGCGACGGACCCTAGCGGAAAAAAATGTTGCGTCAAGGTGATGTAACGAGAAACTGGGTCACCTCGTAAATCATGTTTTCCGAGGCCGCACGTATTAAAACCAGTGATCACACCACGCTATGCGAAGGAAAAAAATATCCCTATGAATCCACCTGCTCATTGCCGAAACAAGCTTTCTCCAACCGATAGAACAAAGGGTTCGCTTATGCAGTTTCCAAATGTCCCTCGCAGCTAACGGGCCCGCATCACGGGCACGATTGTGTAAACAAAATCGCACCACCCTCCAAGGGCGCATTTGAGTTCCGTCCGTCGGTCGACTCTGGGTTAAGCGCACAACGAGGAAGATGAGGAAAGTTTTCAGTTCATTCGGCAGTATCTCCTGTTTTTAGGAGGGAAAATTCTGTGTTGTGTGATGGAGACGCTATATAGATATAGGTGATAAGGAGAAGGATTATATAGCACGTACTCATCGACTAAGCGAGTATAGTTTGTGGAGAGCGCCACGCTATTTTAAAGTAATTTTATATCATATCCCAAACGTTCTGCGCGATCAAACGGAAAGAAGAAAACCGTTTCACGCATCACGGTGCGTGCGCGTGCTCAAACAAGTTCTGGCTATTAGTAAAATGTTTCCAGCGCATCAGGCAACAACGTAAACTGTTCTGCGCGATCAAACAAGTCCCGCTCCAACGCGCGTACCATATCATAACTTGTTTCAGCGTGCTCAAACAAGTTCTGGCTTTTGTGGTCGTATGATGGTGCAGATTTGTAAGAAACACTGAAGAGAGTCAAGGGTGATCCTCCGACATGAGAAAAGTGATGAGCAGCGACTTGACAACCGCGAAACTGCGAAGCCTCAGTGTGTCGTGTGAGATGGATCAGTTCGTATGCAAACGCATGCTGGCAGATTTACAATGCCTACACAACTTTTTAAATGGACACGGAGAAGAGAGTGATTTTAGTGACATTTTGAGAGCTATTCCCGTGCGGAGTACTCATAAAATAAGACAGTTTGTGAGGTACAAGTTGGAACTGCTGGAGCGATATAGAAACGGAGAACCCATCGACGAGACAATCATAAATGCCGAGTTTTCCATCCCCGTGGTGCGCGACTACTGGAAAAAGAACCACACGAGCTTGGACATTACCGTCATCGAGGGAAATGAACGTGTTGTCTCCACGTTAGAAGACATCCTCGCTAAAGTGTTGTGAATACAGTGTTTAGCAGTACCGCGGGGTCTCTATGAAGCTTTCATCGGGAAACGATTCACCACCATCGATAGGGTAGACGATGCTGTGGACGAGATCCTACGAGTATACCACGAAATTGAGCTAGAAAAAGGAGATGCGAACCTATTCATGATATCACGCGAAGTCCTAAAGAGATACGGCTACAGAGACATCGCGGGCATAGATATTCTTCAAGCTCTTCATCTGCTGCACGTCTTAGTTTACCCGAGTGAAACAGAAGAAGAAAAGGCGTCTTTGACGAGCAACCGATTGGAGTGCGGAACAAATAAATAAATATTTTGTCAACACAGTTGTCCGTTTGTATGACTGGATAGGAAAAGCACGATATTTCTTGCATTTTTCTAAAGATATAGATTAAAAAGTTGTGCATATACTCACACATACTATACAAGATATATGATTGTGGATTAATTGCTAAAATTTATCGATCCACATTCAGGAGAAGTGGTGACTACCACACATCAGTAAGAGTTTAATCACAATTTGAACAAGTGTTGCGATTTATGATCAGTGTTGTAGAATGTGTAATTTCACAATACGCAAGCTTTAATTCGCTCACTTTGACGAGCACTCTTTCACGATGACAGAGAATTTAATCCAATGGATTGATATTTTCTATATACACTATAACATAATGCGAATTCTTTATGTCGTGGATATTAAAAGTTACGAATATTTTCCGAATGAAATTTACTTAAAACTCGAAGAAAGGGTCACCCGCGTCGACGAAGACGTTTCCGCAACACGCTCGCGTGCGGTACCGCGTTAACGCGTCGGGCGCAGAATCGCGTTCGGTTTCGGGTACGGCATTGGGGAAACGCGACCCGGCGTGTTGCCGAAACGTCTTCGTCGACGCGGGTGACCCTTTCTTCGAGTTTTAAGTAAATTTCATTCGGAAAATATTCGTAACTTTTAATATCCACGACATAAAGAATTCGCATTATGTTATAGTGTATATAGAAAATATCAATCCATTGGATTAAATTCTCTGTCATCGTGAAAGAGTGCTCGTCAAAGTGAGCGAATTAAAGCTTGCGTATTGTGAAATTACACATTCTACAACACTGATCATAAATCGCAACACTTGTTCAAATTGTGATTAAACTCTTACTGATGTGTGGTAGTCACCACTTCTCCTGAATGTGGATCGATAAATTTTAGCAATTAATCCACAATCATATATCTTGTATAGTATGTGTGAGTATATGCACAACTTTTTAATCTATATCTTTAGAAAAATGCAAGAAATATCGTGCTTTTCCTATCCAGTCATACAAACGGACAACTGTGTTGACAAAATATTTATTTATTTGTTCCGCACTCCAATCGGTTGCTCGTCAAAGACGCCTTTTCTTCTTCTGTTTCACTCGGGTAAACTAAGACGTGCAGCAGATGAAGAGCTTGAAGAATATCTATGCCCGCGATGTCTCTGTAGCCGTATCTCTTTAGGACTTCGCGTGATATCATGAATAGGTTCGCATCTCCTTTTTCTAGCTCAATTTCGTGGTATACTCGTAGGATCTCGTCCACAGCATCGTCTACCCTATCGATGGTGGTGAATCGTTTCCCGATGAAAGCTTCATAGAGACCCCGCGGTACTGCTAAACACTGTATTCACAACACTTTAGCGAGGATGTCTTCTAACGTGGAGACAACACGTTCATTTCCCTCGATGACGGTAATGTCCAAGCTCGTGTGGTTCTTTTTCCAGTAGTCGCGCACCACGGGGATGGAAAACTCGGCATTTATGATTGTCTCGTCGATGGGTTCTCCGTTTCTATATCGCTCCAGCAGTTCCAACTTGTATCTCACAAACTGTCTTATTTTATGAGTACTCCGCACGGGAATAGCTCTCAAAATGTCACTAAAATCACTCTCTTCTCCGTGTCCATTTAAAAAGTTGTGTAGGCATTGTAAATCTGCCAGCATGCGTTTGCATACGAACTGATCCATCTCACACGACACACTGAGGCTTCGCAGTTTCGCGGTTGTCAAGTCGCTGCTCATCACTTTTCTCATGTCGGAGGATCACCCTTGACTCTCTTCAGTGTTTCTTACAAATCTGCACCATCATACGACCACAAAAGCCAGAACTTGTTTGAGCACGCTGAAACAAGTTATGATATGGTACGCGCGTTGGAGCGGGACTTGTTTGATCGCGCAGAACAGTTTACGTTGTTGCCTGATGCGCTGGAAACATTTTACTAATAGCCAGAACTTGTTTGAGCACGCGCACGCACCGTGATGCGTGAAACGGTTTTCTTCTTTCCGTTTGATCGCGCAGAACGTTTGGGATATGATATAAAATTACTTTAAAATAGCGTGGCGCTCTCCACAAACTATACTCGCTTAGTCGATGAGTACGTGCTATATAATCCTTCTCCTTATCACCTATATCTATATAGCGTCTCCATCACACAACACAGAATTTTCCCTCCTAAAAACAGGAGATACTGCCGAATGAACTGAAAACTTTCCTCATCTTCCTCGTTGTGCGCTTAACCCAGAGTCGACCGACGGACGGAACTCAAATGCGCCCTTGGAGGGTGGTGCGATTTTGTTTACACAATCGTGCCCGTGATGCGGGCCCGTTAGCTGCGAGGGACATTTGGAAACTGCATAAGCGAACCCTTTGTTCTATCGGTTGGAGAAAGCTTGTTTCGGCAATGAGCAGGTGGATTCATAGGGATATTTTTTTCCTTCGCATAGCGTGGTGTGATCACTGGTTTTAATACGTGCGGCCTCGGAAAACATGATTTACGAGGTGACCCAGTTTCTCGTTACATCACCTTGACGCAACATTTTTTTCCGCTAGGGTCCGTCGCAAAGTTTGGCCATGAAGTGCGTTTTGATATAAAACAGATGGCTCATCTTCAAGGTGACCCAATTTCTCGGGCTTGCAACCTTGCGGAAACGAGCGAGCACTGATATAAAAGAGATGGTCCCAACCAGAGGGGTGTTTACGCGTCTGTGTTTCGGCTATCAAGTTTTCCGTGCGGCTGGCACGGTAAGTGGTCGACATGTTGGGTGTGTCGTCGCATGTTGTGAGGTGTGCGCGGGCAGGCTGAAATCGTGTGAGCTGTCCACGCGGCCGTGTTTCCCTACCCTGCTGTAGCGCGTCGCGCTACAAGAATCTACGTACGTCATACCGGTCTGATGAGGTAAGCCAATTTTTTTTATGAGCCGGACTTGTTCATAGTGCGACGATCTTAATATTGCTGCTTCCAGTATAGAGAGGGAACGCGGAGGTGCACGGGATGTTCGGGGAGAGAGCAATCTGAAATTGTGTTTCTTCATACTCAGTGTTGGGTTGAGTGTCCGTTTTTAACATTGAGTACGTGCGAAGCTTCACTGCATAGCATTGTTTAATAAGCGTCAGTCACGACATAGCATCACTGTGCTTGATTTAGTTAATTTCTTATGTTGAAGTCTAAAACTGCATGGGCTGGCTAAAGTCGCGCGAGCTGTCCACGCGCCGCACGTTTCAGATATTGCGGCATGCCGTCTGCGAAGGTGAGCGCGCATTTTTTCCGAGGTGAACTCGTTCATAGTGCGACGTTGTGCCTTGGACTTATATTTCTAAGAGTGCTTCCAGGACTGCGAGCTGTGTCGTGTACACTGGCTATGTTTGAACAGAATGTTCTGATGGGAGCAATTGTGTTTCTTCATACTCAGCTTGGGTTGAGTCTGCCTTTTTCTTTTTAGCTTCAGTACGCACGTCATTGTTTGATAAGCGTTGAAGTGTCAGTGCGTCTTGAGCTTCACCACATAGCGCCACTATGCTATTGTCATTCTGCTCGATTTATTTAATTTCGCGTGTTGAATGCACGCTGTCTAAAATAAAAACAGGCCCAAGGGTTTATTGATCATACAAGCTGTTTTCCCTCAAACCAGCTTCTCTGCACAACATCAACTATCGTTGTTTTCTCGATCATGTGCTTCTTCTTGCTTATTTCGAACGCGTGCTGGCTTCCCTGATTAGCATCACGATGAGTTTTTTGCACATTGAAATGTTTTGTTTTGTTTATGTTCTGTCACAAAATTCGTTCTCAAGAATGAACGCGCTCCATTGCATCATTTGCCATTCTGCTTGATTGAAACAGTTTTTAGGTTGAACTGCAAAGCACACACATCCTAAACGATCCTAAGCTTGTTCTCATGGGACGGGCTTGACCTAACGCCCGCGTGCAACCGGGGGAAGCCAACTTTACTCGTGTAGAGTGTGTTTTGAGATGTGTACCCTGAAAAAAAAAAAATTTTCCCCATTTCCAACTGTGGCTATGTGAACAGGCGGCGGCATGTAAGCTGTTCAGAACGCTGGCTCCCTTGAGCCAGTTGGATAGAAATGAGTCACCAATGCAATGGCAGCTGTCCATCTTTGCAAAGACAAGCGGCGCCATCTCTTGTCTGTGTAGGGCAGAGCATGTGAAAAAGTTCCATTGTGAACCAGTGAGCAGCCGCGGATGGGACGGGCTTGACCTAACGCCCGCGTGCAACCGGGGGAAGCCAACTTTACTCGTGTAGAGTGTGTTTTGAGATGTGTACCCTGGAAATGTTTTTTTTTTATTTCCAACTGTGGCTATGTGAATAGCGGGAGGCGGCGGCATGTAAGCTGTTCAGAACGCTGGCTCTCTAGAACTATGAGCCAGTTGGATAGAAATGAGTCACCAATGCAATGGCAGCTGTCCATCTTTGCAAAGACAAGCGGCGCCATCTCTTGTCTGTGTAGGGCAGAGCATGTGAAAAAGTTCCATTGTGAACCAGTGAGCAGCCGCGGATGGGACGGGCTTGACCTAACGCCCGCGTGCAACCGGGGGAAGCCAACTTTACTCGTGTAGAGTGTGTTTTGAGATGTGTACCCTGGAAATGTTTTTTTTTATTTCCAACTGTGGCTATGTGAATAGCGGGAGGCGGCGGCATGTAAGCTGTTCAGAACGCTGGCTCTCTAGAACTATGAGCCAGTTGGATAGAAATGAGTCACCAATGCAATGGCAGCTGTCCATCTTTGCAAAGACAAGCGGCGCCATCTCTTGTCTGTGTAGGGCAGAGCATGTGAAAAAGTTTCATTGTGAACCAGTGAGCAGCCGCGGATGGAGGCATGGGCCGATAGCAGTTGGAGCCTGTTAGGGAGCCCTAGACATAAGTGACCAATGAGAGGCTTGTAGTCAGATGGGCCAATGAGCACTTGCAGTTAGATGAGCCATATGGTGTCTATCGAGGGAGCTGAGTGACCAATGAGCGCAAGAGATGACCGGGATCTCTCTGATGCAGCTGAACCAACCCACAGCTGCCTGTTGTACCAAATAAAGGTTGAAATCAACGATTGTCGTGTGTCTTGTCTGAAGCTGCTGCATTGTGGTTTAGGAGAGACAGGCTAGCCAATCACTGTTCAGTAGGCTTAACGTGGACCAATCAGGGCCAGACACCGGTAGGCTTTGGTGTGAAGGGACAATCAGTAGGCTTAGCGTGGTTCGGCTTAGAAGTCAGTAGGCTTAGAATGGACCAATCAGCATGAAGTAGGCAGAGCTGGTGAAGAGTTGCGCCATCTGGTGTCAGTGGACTTAGAACGAGGGCCAATTGGTAGCGGCCAATCAGAGCGCTGGTAGAGTGATCAGTAGGCTTAGCGTGGACTGGCTTAGAAGTCAGTAGGCTTAAAATGGACCAATCAACGCGAAGTGGGTGGAGCCATTAAAGAGTTGCGCCACGAAGTAAGTAGCATCAGGGCCAGCCACAGCAGAACCAAGCCGTGCCCTATGACGCAGCTGGACCAATAGCATAATTTCTATTAAATGTGCAGGGAACCTTCTTCGGCGCCGTCAGAGCATGCGCGTTGTGAACCAATGGGTGGAGGCATGCGGTTAGCGCGGGCCAATAGCCGTTGGAGCCTACCAGCCCCCGCTAAAGTTATCTCATGGTAAAAGTTCCACAGTTAAATTTATCTCGTCTAGAGATGAGTGTGAGTGACCAATGAGTGGCTTGCGGTTCAATGGATCAATAGCAGTGACCACTTGCTGTTAGATGGACCAATCGGAATTGGAGCCTATGAGGGAGCGGTGACCGACTAGAACCAATAAGGAGCTGGGTGAGCGGCCACGTGCAGTCAGATGAACCAATAACAGTTGGAATCTACCGAGGGAGCTGAGTTAGCGTGAGAGATGTCCACATGGAATTATGGACCAATGATCTCCCTGATGCAGCTGAACCTACCCACAGCTGGACCAGGAGGCTGTTGTACCAAATAAAGGTTGAAATCAACAATTGTCGTGTGTGTCTTATCTGAAGCTGCTTAGGAGCGACAGGTAAGCCAATCACCATTCAGTAGGCTTAGCGTGGACCAATCAGGACCAGCCATCGGTAGGCTTAGAATGGGCCAATCAGCGTGAAGTGGGCGGAGCCAGTAAAGGGTTGCACCATCCGGTGTCAGTGGGCTCAGAACGGGCCAATCGGCAGGCTTACATTGGAAGGGTGATCAGTAGGCTTAGACGTCTGAATCAGACCAATCAGCATGAAGTGGGCGGACGCCACAAGGTAAGTTTGAACATCTGAGATAAAGCCGCAGTGGAGACGCTGCCATCTGGCGGGCGCCGGTGAAGGCTAGCCACCCGCTAGCCTGGGTAAGTTTGAACATCCGAGATAAAGCCGCAGCGGGGCGTCCTGCGGGCGGCGGCGGCGGCGGCTGGGAGAGTGATCAGTAGGCTTAGAATGGACCAATCAGCGGAGCCGGTTAATTAGCATAAAGGGGTGGAGCTGTGGTCAGCGATACGCGTGCACCAATCAGCGTGTGAAGTGGGGGCAGAGCCGAGTAATTAGCATAAGGGGGGCGGAGCTACAGTCAACCAATCAATGATCAGTCAAGGCTTAGCACGGGCCGCTCAGTTTGAACTGGGCGGAGCCAAGCCAACTAATTAGCATAAAGGAGCGGATCTACGGTCAGCCATTCAAAGATCAGTTGGGGGCGCGGTGGCCAATCAACGTGAAGTGGGCGGGGCTAATGGCGGCCAATCAGATGGCTTTGGATTTGGCTCGTACTTGGATTACAAGTGGATTGTGTTGGCTTAGAATCGGCCATCTTGGATTAGAAAAAGGATGTCGTTGTACGTAACGGTTATTATACCGTATTAATCAATACTACTGATGTCTTACCTTGCACGAAGTGTAGACTGCATACTCTTGCGTTTTTTATCTTCTTTTTGGTCAAATCCGACCGCTTGATGCGAGCGAGCCACAGCCTACGTCTGTCCGCGCTTAGAATCTCTGCTGCCTTTCCTTCCTTTTCTACGACCTTTGGGATCCTAAAAAAGCGCACCTTCTCGACTGAACCGGTCTTCTGTCGGCTGCTTCTACTGGAGCAATTCACGACTGTACAGAAACCCATATCGACTACAGCCGCAGTACTCCGTCAGATCAAGATTTGCAGCCGATACGGGAGAAGCAGGAAACACAAACAAGGCACTAATCATGGATCACCACTATGGCGGCGCCTTCCCACAATACATTGCGTCGTGACGTATATATTTTTTTTTTATTGGGTGTTAGCGCCGCGAAGCAACTGTGGCTATGAGCGACGTACAGATGTGGACAGACGGAGAGAGGATAGCAGGAAGGAGTGGGGGACAGGGGGGGTTAGTATGCGTCCTGGGCCGCGTGACGTATATGCACACCACCTATACAACCTTACCTTAAATACTGTCACCTAGTATGGAGCAGCACATTACAAACATGAAACGTGTTATAATCGTGTGCGTTTATTTCCAGATCTATATTACGTCTTCCTCTTCTTCCTCAGCATCGTCTGCCAGCATTGCCATCCTCAAACGCCTCTTCACTCTTCTCTCGAGCCGTTTTTCCATTGACGACCTTTGCACGCTTTGTGTATCCATCTCTTGCTGCACCATTGACCTCAAGTCTACTTGTCTGCACAGAGACCCGATCTGTTTGGGGTCGAGAGGGCGCACTTCATACTGAGGTTGCAGCTGAGTTTCTCCTTCAGATGACGACGAAGAGGACGAGAGGTTTAGGACAGCAGGAGGAGGAGGAGGTGGTGGTGGTGGTGGTACAGGGTACGGTGGTAACCTGATGATAATAGGTGGCGGCGGCGGAGGCGGGGGTGGTGGCTGCTGCTTCGGTAATGCCGCCAAAATAGCTGCAAGGAAACCCGTAAAACCCGTTGGAGCAGGAGGAGGTGGAGGTGGTGGTGGAGGTGGTGGGGGTGATGGTGGAGGTTTCTTCTTTTCCCTCGTTATGACAATATTGCCTCGTTTGAATATCACTCTGTCAGACTCGGTTTTTTGCTCGTCAGTAGTAGTCGACGTCAACTGGCTGCCATTGTTGTCTTCGGCATCACGATTTCTGGTCGCTTTCCTCGAGTTGGATGATCTCCGTCGTGGCCTTCGGTCACCGTCCTTGTAGCGTTTCCGTGATCTGCCTTTATCGTTGATATTGATGTTGATTTGCTCACTAGAGCTACTCCCGTGGACAACATTGGGTCCGGACAGCGTTTGTGTCAGTCCCGATGTGGGCTGGTTACCGCTTGCAGGGTGGAACTCTTCGTACGTAGCAGTCGACTGCGGCTGTTGTACAGTCGATACTCTGCGGGTAGCAATGTTAGTAACAGCAGGAGACGTCGGGCGGGGAGGAGGCGACGAACATTCCAATCGATTCTTCGGTTTTAAGATAAATGTTGAGGCGCTTTCGTACCGCAACCTCTGAAATTCGCAAACAAATTGGAGATGTATCGCTAAACGCTATTAAACTCCGCGTCAATATTAATATAGGTTGAATCAACCAGGGTTAATCTAGGTGGAATGGCTTATACCCCTGTCACACGGGCATTTCGATCCTTTCGACACATAACTCAGTTTATAATTCTCAAACAAACCTAAGATTTCAGGGGTGGGTAGTTCCGTATCGGGACCACTCGTTTTTAAAAGTTAGTGAAAGCGTTGGGAAGGTAAATATTGCGTGGAAGGTCATATACTGAATGTAAAAATGTAAGAATTATAAAATTATGTGGACTACAAGTTTTTATATGCATTTCAACAACCCCTCTGATTCACTTTTAGCGCAGGACAAACATAGGAATGCTAAGCCCAACGGACTTGCCATCTTGCAAGATGTAGGGTCGTTGAATTGGGCTAAATCAACTCAGTTTAGTGAGGTTAGGTTCTACAGACAGACCCCCAGGCACGCACTAAGTGGTGCGGACGTCGAAACTGTGTCTCGGGTTAGAGGGTCCTCAGTAAAGATGGCGGATCGGCTTCAAGAAACGGGCGATAAAAATTACGTTTCACACAATATACGAGGGTCATTCCTGTTTAATTTCGTTACTAATTAGATCCTCTTTCACGTAAAAGCGTTTGATTTTTGTTTTTATTCTTTTTTTTTTTTTTAAGCCAGTGGTCCCGATACGGAACTACATCCGATTTCAGCTCACTCACGTTTCACAACGGGGTATCACCTACGGGGTCTACACATCAAGAACAGATTCTTTTCCACCAGCTTCACACAGTGGGACTAGCACAGTAGACTACACAGTGGGACTAGCGTTAGCAGGATTAGTCAAGTTCACTACCTTTCTTTCGCGTGTGACATTCATGTAGAAGTCTAGAATTGCCACTGCCTTGACAAGGAATGATACCGAGAGTGATGGGCAAAGTGACTTGAGTTCGCGGTCGTCTTACGTGAAACGAATTAACATAACCCAAGAGGCAAACAAACGTACCGTTCTCTGTGGCTCCCCCATTGTAAGACAGGGTGACTCCACTTGGATAATTTTGAGTCAGCCCTCTTCCATCGTCAGAGTCCAGAACGCTGAGGATGTACTTCCTCTTCTTTCTTTTATGCTGGATGATATTCATGCATGGGCGGAAATGACGACCTTTGTTTTTGCATACATCGAAGAGAAAAACAACTTTATTTCGAGATGATGGTTGAATCACATCGTAGAGAGTGATTTAACTTGATATTGAATATTAGTAAACGAAATGATGTAGGACACCGAAAACTACGAGATGACATGTGTAATGTTTTGTGGTATGTTCATGACATTGTGTTGCTCGATACGAACGAGGGCGCATCGCTTTCAGCCCCATTAATTGTCTCTATTACAAGAGTCAATCAGGCCCCATAACGGTTTAAAAGCTTTCTAGTGAGTGTGATGCACTCAACATTTAAGTCCCCATCTTTATTTGAGACACTTAGTTAGTCACCAAGTCGCACTTCCGCATCAAGTTTTGCATTTATGCTGGTTGCATATTAATTGCTTCCAGAAGGAACGCGTTGTTACAATTTCTGATCGCTACGGAAGCCTTATACCGTGGATAGAAAAAAGCTAAATCCACTTATCGGGCACTGGAATAGCCCGCTGCTTCTCAATGTTAATAGCAAATGGCATTTACTCATTCCAATGTATCTTCGAGACGCGTCCCCCTCTTCAGCGTTATCTACTCGGAGGGCAGTTGATCTCATCTGCACATTAAAGTGTCAAATTACATCTTTACTGGCTGCATTCGCCTCTTCCGATTGACACAGCATGTTTCCTAACCTTTCCACACAGCGTTAGCTCACGTCAACAACGTTTCGATCTGCGGGAAAATTACCTCCACAAAAGATAACCAAACATCTAACTAGTGTCACCGTTTGTGTGGGAACTTGGGGTCGTCAGCCCTCGCCCCCACCCTCCTGGAAATTTAAAGTGAAGGGCCAGGCCTCCTCCGATAAGTCTACTCTGCTGACAGTCAAGATGAACGTTGAAAGATGGCAATTTGAGGCTTTGTACGTATTTGTCCTTTCTGTGCTGTTCCAGCCTCAGAACATGAGTTCTCTCATGTTCTCTCAAGATGAAAGTTATGAGGGATGTACAACAAATCGGAATTTTCACGCGAATGAACTCTTTAAAAAAAACGAAAAAAGAGCCTCATGACACTCCGCTTGACCCTGTGCATGAAACGGGGCCTATGCTTATCGTCGCTATGCGATTTATGGCTCACTCTATTCGGTGAGTAAACCGATATTTTGTCTCGGTTTTTCCTTTACTTGTATCGTGTACGGTAGGGGATCAAGGATTTTCTTCTGTCGTTTGGGTTTCGACCTTGAACACCATGCTACTGGCCTCGTGCGTAGTTTCCCACTGTCGTCGTTGACCGCGCTCCTGTATTTTCCCTCCTCGACGTTGAATATTCTTCTCCGCAGTAGTTTTGGAATTGAGCACTGCTGTTGCTGTTTGAGTTCTGTAAGTCCGGAAACTCCATCACGCACGAAGGGAAGTTTCGGGTCAGCGCGAAATATACCTGCCGTGTGTATCATTCATTGAGTGCTCCTGCTAGGGGACCGGGCGAGCAGCCACCAGGGGAGGAGCATGGAAGTGATCCCCCAATTTTCTTTCTCTTTTTTTTGGCTGCGACGTCCTCTGCAATAAAAAAAAAATGAACACCTGCGAGAGAATGATGAGCGCAGGTGACCTACAGAGCACGCGCAAGGCTCTGTTCTCTACACCTTTAAAGGGACTGTAAAGTGAAGAATATTGCCAGCTATCGTGCACGACAACATTGTTTGATAACACAGTTCGGCATATTTTTTACGTATAAATATTTTGAAGATTGCCAGAACATGGACGGTGCACACCTGCCAACGAACGGCGACAAAGAGCAACTTCGATTTCGGGTCCAGGCCTCCCAGAGATTGGTCAACCCTTGCCACGTGAGAGTTAATTTTGTAGAGAACCAAGTTGACGCACATTATCTTACAGCTAAACGCCATTTTAAAAATGACGCTCACTTCCATAGTTTCTACGTTAATAAAGCATTCAGCTACTTCGCCGCTAAGAGCTACGATCTGCCGCGTCATCTGCAAGAGCGTCTATGTTATCGCGTTTATTGTCTACGTCGTGGGTGGTCACGTTGGTAGCGCGAAGCAGAAAATGGAAGTGAATGGCTAGTGGTGGAAGTCTGTGGCTACTGTGTCACGTATTCAAGAGAGCTACATATGCCTGGTGTAGTTTTGGTGTTCGGGGATGCAAGAATCATCTTCGTTCATCTTCGACGACGGGCGTTTTCTACCACAAGATTGTACAGGAGAGTGCGCGAAAATTACCGCCGTATTCTTGAACGAGCCTCGACTCGAAACTCGACTCGAGCTGCTCCTCGAGGCCGGTTTTGCGCTTCATAAATCGACCTTGACTCGAAACGCTCCTCGAGTGGAGGAATTCCTCCGTGCATTCCTCGAAAATCTCGAGGTAACATCGGTGCTACCTCGAGAACGCTCCTCAACTCGAGTTTGGCTGGTGTCATGGCGGAAGGCAGGTCGTTCGCTGCGTCCATCGACTGCGTTTTGTGCCACGATGGCCTTTAACTGGGTGCTGACAACATTACCACTGAGCGACAACGTTCAATAAGGGGCCATCAAACTCCTTTTGACCATTTTGATGATCACGAGTTCCTCATATGGTATACGGTACCGCTTCATGAAGAAAACCGTACGAAGCCTTTTGGATACATTGCCAGTGGAGGAAAATGTGTGCAATCGTGGGCTGCCTCTACCTCCTGTGCTACAGCTGCCCGTCGTCATGTGATTTTATGGCGTTAGGACTTTTCGAACTGCCACGGGAGGCATTGTGAATGTGTCAGAAACGACGGTGTGCCGCGTTGTGGAAAAAATCCCACACCTTCTCGCAAGCACACTTTTCAAGACAAGGTGTAATAGATTTTCCTTCTGTCGCGCTATTTAGCACAAAAAGGTGTGTTTGAAGGATGTTTTCACGCAAAAAGTGGTGCAAAAAAAGAAACAGTGCATTGACTGGACATCTAAAAAAAATAAACATCTGATCTGCCTCCTCAATGTTTTTCCGTAATCTTTATACTGTATCAAGCTGGCCCAACCCCTGCTCCAGCTATCACCGAAACGGCTCAACAAATCTTCCATTCATGTTTTTTTTTTCTCTCGTTTTCTTTTGTCTTTTTTTGCAGTTGTTGTTCCAATAGTACGAATTCCATTTGTTGGGTGGTATAACAGGCTCCACCGTTTAGGCAGAGCGCGATTGAGGGCCAGTTCGTACGACATGCTCGCGGTGACTCCCCAAGAATGGTCTCCCCGATTCTTTGCTCGGGATGTTGTTGTAAAATCTGTTTTGTTTGTTTGATTGTTTATAGCTACCCTCAAGGCGTTGGGTAAACGTACCCATCCGCTAACAAACAGTCATTCACGCCACATATTCTAACATAATAGAAGAGTGACAAGCAGTGACATCATCCTTCATATTATTTGATACGAGGTGACCATGCCATTAAACTAGCTGCTGCCGTTGTGGTTGTAATTGCCAGACCAGAAAACTAGGAAACCTATCAGTCTATTTTCCTGTTCGAAACACCTGCACCCTTCTTCAAACACTTGCAGACCTTTGTGTTTGTATATGTAATGCACGTTGGTCGAAATAAAGTAAAGAATTACATTTATTTTTCATGCCATAAGTGTGTTTTTCGAGTGGTCCCGAAAGACGGCTGGGGACGAGATTACAGCTTTATTCGAGGACGGTTTCTCGAAGAGCGCCTTGGCGGATGAAGCGGGTTCATGAAACGCTCTTCGAGTGGAGCAGCCCCACTTTCCTCCACTCGTTGGAGTCGAGGCTTGTTCAAGCACTCGGCTATTAGATACAGCATTCGTGTCGTGTATGCTGAGCTCATTTTGCTGCCGATGACTACGAAGATGCCGTAGAAGTCCAACTGCCAAGACGTCCGAAACGAAGCTACTAGCTTCTTTGAAGGCCACGACCATCTGCCCGCTGGGACCTTCCATCATCGCCGGTCAGGACTCATGTGGAGGAAGACCATCATCCTCTACACGGGCATATGCTTCGTACCCTGAGAGAGACCATGATCAGACGGTTCCGGCATGTATAACGTCTATCCACAGCAGCGACTTGGCTCTTGGGCTACGACCCTGCTGTGATCAAATGCCCTCGCGATTTTTCCTCACCTCACTGAATTTTTCTGAAAAATTTTCCTCACCTCAACCTTCTTTCTGAAGTATTTTCCTCACATCACCTCAACCTTCTTTCTACCAGTGTTGCGGATTTGGCCGCTCACATCGGCTTGCGCAAATCGCGCAAAATGCGCAAATCCGCATTTTTTTCTGAAGGCAAATCAAGTCCGGATTTAATTTTGACACGTTAAATCAAATCCTTTTAAATCCGGATTTGTTTTTCCGGACCTAAATCAAATACACTTTTAAATCTGGATTTATTGAATCTTTTGACAAATCCGGGAGACAAAATTCCTGCAGTAGCATTACTAGACCGATAACCGTATCTACAAATTACTAATACCGCACGTGTTCACTAAACAACGCTTAAATAACAGCGTGACGTGGCACAAAGAGCAATAAATTTCGTCTGATTGACGAGGATATAAAGGGCCAACCTATCAATCCGCTGGCCGAAATTTTATTCATATTTTAGGACATTTTTTTAGTTTAGGAAGACAGTTTCGGTTACGCCTGCTCGGCGTGTACCAGACTATCAGTCACCACGTATCAGCCTGTGTCAGGGGCGGATCCAGACGCTCGGTTTGGGGGGGGGGCGGTTTCTTTGTCGGAGCGCGTAGTGGGGGAGGGGGGAGAGAGAAATTCAATGTATAAACTGACGTTTTTGGGGGCGGTTGGGGGGGAGCAATTTGGCGAGTTGCTTCTACTTACAGCCGCCTACTCGCTCTACCACAGGAGTTATATAAATGATGTCTATACCATTCGATAGAGAATGAGTTAGCGGTTCTAATGAATCTACCTTCAAGGGAATGCGTGTACTCGCCCAGGAACAATAAAAGTTCGAATTCGTATATTTTATGCCCGAAGTGCTGTGTTCGAGAATTTTTTCGTAGCGCCCCTTTAAAGTAGGAGTCACGGGACTTTTTCCGCGTGCTGTCTTGAACCCATAGTTTTTATCAGCCAAATTTGAAGGATGTGGTCAAAATAAGAAGCGCGTTGCTATGAGGTCAAAGTTGGGAAAAAATTCGAACCAACATTCGCCGCCGCTTCCTTCCGCCTCTCCATATCGGAAACGGTTCATCGGATGGAGCTCGAAATTGTTGCATTTGTCATCAATCGAGATGCTATCTAACATATATTTTTTTCATGAAAGTTAAAAATTGTCAATTTCCCAATTTAAAGCAGAACTACCCAAGAGTGGACAGAAGGCGACCTCACTGCGTTCGCACGCCCCGTGCGGGCAACGGGCATGCCGAGCTCTTAAGGCTGGTTCACACTGCCACGTTCGCGGTTTCGGGCTACGGGTTGCGCTTACGTAGTACCCACCTCGTTGCCAGCTGCGTTCCTCCATCGTAGTGATGGGCGATACTATCGAAACATTCGATACTATCGATACTTTTTGACTATCGATTGTCCAACTATCGAGTGAACCGGAATATCGATAGTATCGCGATAGCTTTTCGGACTATCGATAGTATGGTGACTGGTGCGCCTGGTGCGTCGGTGGTGCACTTCACTGAGCTTCACGTCGCTTAAAGGGACTCTGACCAGAAGTTCAGCAAATCTTTCGGTTGCATCTATTACGAAGGTATAATATGCCTCCAAGCTACACGCGAAATATTTTGGCTGTGCGCGGAGGCAAAGTTTGCCAAATGGGGAGCTGAAAACCCGCTTGGCTTTTCCTCCTCAACTCACGCAATCGGCGCCGAAATCTAGCCTCTTTGTAGGGGATATCCGCCAATTTCCGTGTGCGTGACGAAAACATGAGGTTCATGTTTCATTGGCCGCCCGGACCGGAAGCTCTGCTGTTAGTTTGTGAGAGCGGCGGCATCCGGAAAGCGATCTTCAATATGGACGTCGAAGCAAGGAATGCGGAGACTTCGAGCCCGAAACTTTTTTCTGACCTTTCTGCGATGGAGAAGGAAATTCTGTGTGCTGAACAGTTCGGAAGCCTCGCTTTCGAAACGTCGCCGATGCCGCAAATGCGAGCCGAAGTCAACGCTCTACGAACATCGGTCACAGATGAAGCAAACAGGATCAGTTGCCTGTCTTCGACAGACAGGTAAGCGATGAGCTTTTTAACGCACACTGTGATCAAACATGTAAACGTGTTCTCTGAAATTTTGTGTCCTCATATTTAATGCGTACTTCCTGTTTAAGGTGCCGGTGCGGCTGGTGTGTCATACTGCCGAAGGAGATCGAATATGCTTGTGCTGCAAGGAGCTCGAAAGCGCAGCCGAATTACAGCAGTATGAGTGCATTACAACCCACGAAGATTTGTAACTTCTATGCCTCAATACGACTGTCCTGAAGGTGGATATTGAATTCCGTGGGCAGCGCGAACGTATGAGCGACCATATTCACAAGTAAGTCACATTTGGCCCTGTCGAACGATGTTAAAATTTGGGCGCTCGAAATTGGTTTGGTCCTGCATTAAGGTCGCTAAAAACCCCAGTGCAGGGCGCACCACATAAAAGACGACATAATACAGAACTGTGAACTGGAGAAAAGCAGTATTAGGCAACTGTGTAATTGTCAAGGTGATATGTCCTAAATCACCTCTTTGTGTATTGCCCTGTGTTTATGTTTTTAGCGTAGGCTTTTAGCGATATTGAGTGTTCTTATTTTCGATTGACTGAAGAGTAAAAAATGTTAGTTTCTAAAAGAATACAGCATGTGTAGTAATATACAGGGCGTGTGCAGATAAATTGCAGTCGCTTTCAAGCAGGGGCAGATCTAGGATTTTTCCTGAAAGGGGGGGGGGGGTCCGCTATGGACAAGTGCCAGGTGCATGCTGGGATTGGTCCATTGAACCCTATGTTCAAGTCTGGAATTGAGGGGGGTCCGGACCCCTGGACCCCCCCAGATCCGCGCCTGCTTTCAAGTTGTGGACGCCACAAGGGGGCGACGTATCTGTACAGCAGGGAAGGGCGAGAGCCGTGACCCCCTCTCCCCGGAACTGCTTAAAAAGAAGCGAGCGCGGGAAAAAGACAGAGGTGTGTACGCCGGAGACTGGAGCTGAACTGCTGATAAGCATGTAAGGAATAAAAGTTGGATTGCTGCATTTCTTGGTTGTGTCCGTGTTCTCGGGAAGCTGTAAGACGGAACGGCAGGGAAACCCCGGTGGGGTTTAGGGAAGGGGATCCCACAAAGTACATGTAGAAATGCCACGACACACACCCTGTACTGTGACCGGTTGCCTATTTGCATAATCTATATTTTATGTACACCTGCGTATGCGATATGGATATACTGCATATCGCCAGTTCGCAACGTGTTTTTGCCACAAGCTTGGGAAAAACAAGAACATCGTCATCCCAGCCTGTGCAGTGAACAGGATCTGGCGAGTCTTCCACACAGAAAGTGCCACAGGCTTCAAGTACCCAACACCCTAACTGGAGGCAGCTCTTCGCACAGCTCGTCTATCACATTTAAACTAATTCAGCATCTGTATTTAGGATTACTTATAGCTCTCAGGATGATGCATGGTTCATCAGTTCAGTATGTTGTGTCCTTTTTAATGAGTCTTGCTGAAGGGTAGATGAGCACTTCTTTCGTCGTGACATTGTGTACCGTTGCTACAATTTCTTGAGCAAAACTGATGAACAAATGAAAAGCAGCGTCTGTCTTTCAAATATGTATGTTCCTTGTAAATTCTGTATTTGTTAAGTGACCCCCTCATGTAATGCCCGCAAGGGCCTTTGAGGTATATTCATGAATAAATAAATATCAAAACCAGAAAAAGGTGTAACATCTATTGTAATACCTATCCTCTCTGTGTGTACAATACATAAACATTCTCAGGTTTGTTGTCACACTTTGCCTCATTGTGCCTAAAGAATAATTCCACCTCTTACATCACCTCCACATCCTCAATCTCCAAAGCCGTAAAAGGCTAAATCAGGTACTACATAAAAAAGGGGGAAGGAGGAAATTAAAAGCTGAACATCTAAATTCAAAGAAACCTGGTGCTTTCTTGGGGCTACTCATGTCTCTGTCCTGGATGAGATCCACATAGAAAACAGCTTTTCTGAGCCTCAGTGATTGATTCCCTTGATTGCCCTGACTGTGAGGAAATACTCATCGGCTTGGTGGCAAGTGGGCTTGTTTCTGATAGTAAGATTTGGAAGAAAGGGAGCAAGGAACATCTCTCTACGGTCTTAAGAAGGATATCAACATAACCTGTCAAGGCATAGCATTTCATATTGCTTTCAGTAAGTACAACACTGCTCGTAGAAGTTGCGACCATTCATGTTGGGAAACCCAGAACAGGGAGTCAGGTTCATAGAGAGGACCTTATGAGATGAATAGCGACAGTGCCCAGCGAAGACACTCCAGAAATTTTGTGCAGGTTTAGGGGGTCACGCCTTTTAACAGTTTTGATGGAAAGCAGGGTGTGTGCAACACTGAGCTCTGGTGTATGAGTTCTTGTTATCTACAATCCGGTACCTGTGTTCTAGTAATCTGGAAAAGCCTTAGCTCTCTTGCAGGAAATTGTTATGAATCGGAGTGTCTTCTGTGGAAACACATCATCATCATCCATTCATCTATGTTGTTGTTGTTCTGTGGAAACAGGTTGTCATTGTCTTTCTATCCACCCTTCTTAGTTGCCCTAGCAAAAGCAAATATGTAATGCTGCAGACAATATCTAATTCTAGCACACTAGTTGCTTTGAGTGTTCTCAGGCTCCTGAAATGGAGCTACCTTGTGCGTACGCTGTGCCATGTTGGCAAGAACATAAATCAGATTGCCTTTGCTTTTGAAATTGGCCCTTCAGTGCTCCACATGACTGCAAGAATGGTATCCCCTAAACAATAGGCAACAAGAATGATTTCTACAATGTAATGAGCTTTGTAAAACAACAACGTTATTTGAAAACATATTCCAAACGCCGGGTGACGACCTTACAATGTAGCATCCTTTACTGCAAACACCGCTTAACATAACGACTAAAAACGGAGCGTAAACGTTTTGCCGCCTATCTGGGTGGCATCATCAGTACAACAATGGCCAAAGACAAGCCCCTCAGCCTACTTATCTAAGAGGGCATCATACACATCCGATAGGGGGCCACCGTTTGTATTACAGGCTGATGCATCACGTCCGATAAACCAGGACTCTAAGCACTTTCTAAGGCCTCATCGCTAGTCATGTGCAAAGGATACCGCACCATCAAAATTTAATACATGTTCATCAGGCCAACAATAGTAGACTAATTTGGTCCTGGTTTCAATAGCATTAGTAGCCTTGGGAACGTCCCTTGTGTGCTCTTTTAGTCTTTTCCCACGTCTTTTGTCTGTCTTGCCAATGTAGGTTGTGTCACAGTCTGTGCACTTAACTTTATATGCACAGTCTTAATGCCTGATGGGCACAGTTCCCTTCAAATGGCCTATCAACACCTTGGATGAAAGGAATGCACACCACTGATTTGACTCCGTCGATGTTGTTTGTGACTGTTCTCTGTTGTAGCGATGATGCCACCCGGATAGGCGACGAAACGTTCACTCTCTTTGTTCTCAATTGTTGTGTTAAGTCGGTGTTTTCAGTAAAGGATTCTGCATTACAAACTTTGTGTGAATGATGATTAGTGGCAAGCTTCATACCCTGGGCCACTACTCTAACAATTGTTTGCGTTAATGTGGTGAAATGGGGTAATCAGCCTTGTAAACAATTTACTTGGCAATATATTTATTTATCTGTCATAGGTTGAAGAACTGTGTGGTGTTAAATAACGGAGGGACGTGTAATTATACAAGACCGATCACCTAAAGGCCTTGCTTCACACTTGATTAAAATGTGATGCATATGCAACCCGAGGAATGCTGCATGGTGGCGATATGATAGGTTCTCCTCACGAATTGTTGGCAGGGTTGCGGTTAGTCAAGAAACTGCATATCCAGTTAATGGTAGCAAGATCAAATTTTGATGGGGCTAGTTTGGCCAACAAGCAAGCATAAAACACAGTGCCAAAAGCCCTCACAAAATAAAAAAAAATACTGCATCTACGTGAACCCAGAAATCAAGACAGTTTAAAATGCTGTGACCGAATTATGTTACTTTTGTCTAAATACCCTTTTCTAAAGCCATGCTGGAATTTTTAAAAAAAATTTATAGACTCAACGTGGTTAACAACGTGCTGGTATATGATGTGTTCAATTAGCTTACAGGGAACCCTAAAGTGGAGCAGGTTAGTAGATAGAAAGAGCATAGTTGACACCTCTTATGAGGACAGAAATTTGCTTGTGACCTACGGCCATGACTCAGACACATACAAAACACCTTTCACACAGATTAACGCATCTTCGTTCCAGCACTTCCACCTTTCATCACTGCTGTTCATCACTGTTGAGTGGTCTGTCATTCTTGTAACACAGATCTTAATTGAAATGCAGGTGCATAAGGGATGCTCTGAAAGAAAAGCGTTTGGTGTTAGCCCTCTTAATGTTTCCGAAAACAAACTTCACAGTGACTATTCTTCTGAAATGAGCAACTCCGGAACGAAAGGAACTATCTCTGGCCACATCATTGTATCCAACTGAAACATGACACTTCAATTGAATAATGGCAGTTAAAGATGATGATGATGATTCAATTTTAATGGAGCATACACAACTCAGGCTATAGTGCACCATAACCATGGGAAAATTGTGACTATTAAAAATCAGACGATTATACTAAAATAATATTATAATAAAAACAATCAGTGGAAGAAAATGCATAAATAATTGTTTGCATTGTGTGACTGGTGTCGAGTTTTCCACACTAGGTGTTCAATAATAATGTACGTAGATATGCTATAGCATCAAAAGTACAGCGATATACACACTCAATATGTGGTGGGGATATGTGAAACCAACATAACACATACTTATATTTCAAACTTCCTTGAAAAAGGCAGTCCAGGCACGTCGGATTTGTTAGACTCGATGCAAAGCCAGTAAGCACAGTGTGGAATGACTGATTCATCTTTCGAAAGCAGAGGTGCAGCCCCCACGACCTTTCGCCATCTCAATGCTTCAGAGCGGCATAGCCTAGTCAGGAGCCATCAGATGGGTCACATAAAGTATAACTGGGTTTCTGAAGCGGAGGGTTCTGTGGGATACGTATAAGAAAGCATACGTGTTACAGAACAGCTACGAGAATGATCGAATGCACTTGTATTGTTTTGAGTGCGTGGACTTGTAACTGAAAAATAAATGCGCTAACCTTGTTGAAACTGCTTTTCCGTCAGAACCACACGAGAGCACACTTTGTTTCTTTAGATGAAGGTTCAAAGAATTGAACTTCAGCATTTGCAGTACATCATCAGGTCCCGATGCTCCTTTGATATGCAGCAAACAGAATCTCGCTGAGGCGAGTGACTGTCGTAGCGGTTCGTTGCTTTGCAGCAGATCAAGAACAGTACGCCGCAATGATAGGTGAAACGTTCAGGTTATGGCGAGCAACTCTAACACCAAATACAACGACCCGAAAAAGGTAGGATGAGCCGGGAATCACACACTTTTGCAAGCTCGTCATATGACTTGGCCTTCGGGAGAGGAAAATCAGTTGCGCTGCGCATGCGCTAGAAGTGATGTCACATGTTTCTCTTTGCCGCCGCCGTGCCGTCTGCTCGCTTCGCGTGCGCATGCGCTAGCACACAGCGGTTTGTTTGCTTGAGGATGAGATTTGTGGTTTGTGGTAGCGGTGAAGCAACTTTGCCAAATATTCCGTTCAAGTTCCTCGCTGGATGTCCCGCTCGTCCGTCGATGTTCAACAGGTGAGGGAATGTTTCAGCAACGCCTGCGAGTTTCATGCTCGCGGTTCAAAAGGTGAGGGCGTCTGTACAAAATTGTAAAATGGGCCACTCTGTTACTACAGATGTAACAAGTGCCAGTCCACTTTTTCTCAGCTGCACCCTCTCAGTTCAGGCAGCAGCAGTACCAGGTGTATGTACATAACTTCCAAGACACACGAGTGCAATTCTGAAGCTGGTAAGTACGTCTCATGCTACACACCATTCGCGTTCAACGCTCTTATTTTGCATGTGTTGTAGCAAATGATTCAGTGGCATAAACCGGTAGACTGGTGCGTAATGTACACCCATAGTGCCAAGTTGGACTAATTCTGGTGACGTGTTCGTAAAATCTGTGTAATCGGACTGTCTAATTGTCACCTGTTCTATCTTAACGCCGAAGTCGGTATATGAGTAAGAAATATCGTGGTTTCGGCAATTATCAGTAATCTTTCGTTGTGCTTAATGATTCCTATTATTTTGTATTTGCGTTTTTACTCAGAATTATCATTCTATTCTTAACTGGAGCAACAAAATTACGAAACACGTGAGGATTGTGTTGAAACTGAGGACATTGCTTATTTTTACTGATTTCAGATTTTCAGGCATGGAGAGAAGAAATGCAGGATGCAGCCAAGAGTCATTTTACTAAAGGCACAGGGGTAAAACGATTGAAAGATGGAGGTTTAAAGTGTTATTATATTTGTAACTGATTGGGTACTTTTATAGAGAGGACACATCAAAGGAAAAGGTCCATCAAATCGCAAGGTTCCGTCAGGCGTGGGGACACCTGCCTTGCTGATATGTCTGCAATGTTCCAAACTGGCAAGGTCTCGTTTGTCTTCCAAGCTTCCTATTATGCACATGATTTTGGGGCTGTCCTACACCCCACTTACAAAAACAGAGGAAGATGTAATAGAGGCAGCCCATGCAGGGGGGTATATGTTTATTCACACAAAAGGAGATGTCAGCCAGGCAAGTGCCAGCTTGCTACTCCTTAAAAAAAGAAAAAAAAAAAACAGGTGCGGGAGAAGCCGCGATGGCAACGATGTGCTGCGGGCGTACAGGCACTTGTAAAACACTATATTGTACTGGAATGTCCTTTTTTACCTTCAAGAAACTATTTGTTTATGTTAGGGAAACGTGACGGCATTGCACTCAGCGTACTATGCAGCTCAGTATTCGGGGTGTGCTGGATGGCACGTTTCAAAGGATCCAATTCACCTCACTACAAGGCAGTACCTGTACATCACCATGAGGGACTATAATATATGTTACAGTGAGAGGAAACACGACGACAATCAAACCAGTGTTGCCTTGTTGGTCAGTTCTATCAGAGCCCAAACAAACAGTCCAGTGCTTTCCCTCACACACAAAGGCAAGAAGGATGATCCTACTGTCTTTCAACGAGGAAATACTGACTTGTTGCAAGATGAGGATTTCTTGCTAGTTCTCATGACAGGCATGCAAAAACAGCTGTTAAGGCATTTGGGCACCAACAAAAGTGTGATGAACACAGGAGGAGCAGGAAAGCTAGCTGGTGTTGACTTGATGTTAATGCCGAAGTGTACACTTTCTTTTTACCCGTCTCTCCTTCACTTTGTGTATTAAAGCTTCATTGCTGGTTCGTGTGTTTGTGTTCGTCCTGTGCTTTCCCTCAAGCTCAAGGCAATGTTAACATCAAAAGAAAAGTGTGCATAGATTCTACACATAGCACCACAGATGGGTCATTCTATGTGATAGTTGTGTACTGCCACTTCATACATTTTGGGTAATGGTTCAGGTGAAACACTTTACAGCCATGCATGCTCTCCTGCATTGACTTTTCAACTGAAGACAATATGCCCCATTTTTAGCTTGGTGTGGGGTATATTACAGCAGGTAAATACATTTAAGTGTGGTGATATACATACACATAACACACATAATTGGCAATTTGTATATCCTATAAAGTGCTCTGACCTGAGAAATGTTGTAGAAAAAATTGTGTTAATATTCTGCCAATAAGAAGTGGAATAAACTTTCCACTCACTGCACTAGGCAGTTTGTTTTATTCCGTGTGTTTATATCTCGCCAGTACTCAGTACTCTCTTGCAATATAAGGAGACAACTGCCCCTGACTGATGGTATTGTTTTCTTAAGCTGCAACAGATGCTTTTTACCATGAAAATACTAACATCAGTTGGCATTGCATAAAACCTTGGTGAGCTCAAAGCCGCTGTGTGTATTCTTGTGAATGATTTATCTAAGGAAATGTACACCCTTCCAACATCCATCAGCAAACTCTTCATGACTATATATAATGCATAATTATTTAATTAGATTAAAGGAAAAATATATTGGCATCACACCAGCTCAATTGCAGTCTTTCGTTATCATCAAAAATATGGTGGCCGGGGTACATGACTCTCATCAACATTTTGATAATGTAATTCGCATACAATGCTCAATCATTTTAAAATTCTTCATGCACACCAGTACGCCTTGTATATTCAAGTTGGCTTCTACTTTGTCTCATGCTAGTGTTGGCTATCCGTGCGGTAGCCAGAAAATATTATGGGGGGTTCTATGGGGACCTCCCAGATGCACTAGTAAAGGTACAATCTTGGCTATGCAATGCTAAACCTGCTGTGATACTACGGAACAAAAATGCCAAACAAAGATGCAAGGAGTTAAAACGGGTGCAGCTATGTGAAAGCCAACCACTGCAGAAATGCAAATAAGAACAACAGTTCTAGAACTGGATGTTCGAACAGCTACTGGGAATTCAGAAGATCATACTATGTGCGTGAAAATAACTAGCACAATCACATATGTTTGTATGTTCATGTGTCTTGCCTCAGCAAATGAGTTCCAATGTATGCTTGATTGCATTTATTTAGCATTTGTTACAAGAGAGCAAAAGTCCTCAAGATATTGCAAATCTATATTGTAAATCTACTCAGTATTGGCCAGTTAGATCACACAACTTGGTTGATTCATTTTATCAAGCTTTGTTTCACACCTCAAGGAAACGTAGCTCCTCGGTAATCTCAGTGAGCCAAACACGCAGTCCAGGTCCAGTTTTGGATATTTTTACTGGTCTCGTTAGCAATACATCGTTCCAAAATACCACAAATTCCAGCTGGACACTATATCAATGAGCCTGTTGCCTTGCACCTCATCGGAGCAGCCCCCTGCTGGCTAGCAGGAAGATATCAAATAAGAAACAGGTGACTGGCTGTTCTGTCCACCTCTCAGTGTGTGTGGCCACTCCTGTTTGCTGCTAGAGTGTCACTCCCATGAAGAAATGCAACACCCTGGTCCTCCATAAACGTTTGTCCCAATCTGTTTGAATATTGATGCACAGATGGTGTGAACAAAAGCCATAGTAGCAGGGCAGTTTTCAACCAGATTCCAAGAGTGTGCCAAGCAGCAGGAAATACACCCAGCCAGAGGATTTCTGTTGAATTCATGTTTAAGGACCTTCACATCTACATCATTTACTCATGAATGCAACACTGTCATGTGACAACACATGACAGTCCATTAATGCTTTGAACATGAATTGAGCTTTACCCTCTGGTTGGGCATGAAACAATGAATCTTTCAACAGCTCATGACCCACAGTTTGAGAAACACTGGTGTACGCATTCGTCCCAACAATAATCTGGCATCCTTCAAAAACACCATCAAACAGGACTTTTCTGCTGATACATAGGGTGACATGCAATTACTTTTTGATGATTTGCATTTATCTGCTGTGCAATATCTTTGCTATTTGTTTCTTATACTTGTCATGCGTTCTTGGTATTTCTGTTCCCCTCAAATTGTGTAGACATTTGCACTGACTGTGTCTTGGACTGTTCAACAGGGCTTGCCCACTATCAGTATCAGTGTATACTGTCATGGAATAACAATAAAAACCTGAAAAAAGAAAGAATCTGAAGCACATCTGTCTGACTGATTCCTATAACAATCTCCTGACAAATGCTCGATGAATGATAGTTCATGTCACCACTCCTTGTGGACAGAAACAAGCTGAAACAGGCCGAGGAAGTTTAGATGATTTGGCGAACCTACGAGTTTGTTGTTGCCTTGAATGGGCAATCATCTCAGAGGTAAAACTTACTTATGTTGACTACTGCCTTCAAAGTCTAACTATAAATTATTTGTTCTGAACTTGTCTTGGTACACCGGAGTTCACCCAAATGACTTGCTTAAGCATTTTTGCAAGAGCAGCCTTTTGGGAAGAAATAGGCAGCAAAATCTCAAATTGGAACACTGACCTTACCGAGCAGTGTTTGTTAGTTGTCGGGGTTGTACGATGTACAGCTTGGTACAAATCTTTACGGACCACCATGGTGTCACATTTCTCCATTGGAGTGACACCCTAGCATCAAACATGAGTGGATGCACATACTGAGAGATAGACCCGTTTCTTATTCGATCTTTTGCTGGTAGCTGGCAGGGGACCGCTCCGATGAAGAAAGGCGTAGTGCCGTGAACTTTTGTCTCGGGCTGTACACGCTGTTGTGTTGTACTCATACAAATTCTGAAATGCATGCCACTTCTTAGAGAATCTTTGGAAATTTGATACCATTATGCCTTAATTGTCAGCTCTGATCATGAGCGAGATGGTAGGGGGCCCCTGAGGAATGTCCCGTTGTGTCCTGGAACCTTGCCAGTCTGGAACAATGCAGACAAATCATCAATGCAGGTTGCCCCATGCCTGACGGAACCTTATGATTTTATGGACCTTTTTCCTTTGATGTTCTTCTCTGTAAAAGCACCCGATCAGTTACAAATATAACACTTTAAACCTCCATCTTTCAATCTTTTTACCCCTGTGCCTTTAGTAAAATGACTCTTGGCTGCATCCTGCATTTCTTCTCATGCCTGAAAATCTGAAATCAGTAAAAATAAGCAATGTCCTCAGTTTCAACACATTCCTCATGTGTTTGGTAATTTTGTTGCTCCAGTTAAGAATACAGTATGATAATTCTGAGTAGAAACACAAATACAAAGTAATAGGACCCATTAAGCACAACGAAAGATTACTGATAACTGCCGAAACCACGATGTTTCGTGCTCATATACCGCGACTTCGGTGTTAAGATAGAACAGGTGACAATTAGACAGTCCGATTACACAGATTTTACGAACACGTCACCAGAATCAGTGCAACTTGGCACTATGGGTGTACATTACGCACCAGTCTGCCGGTTTATGCCACTGAATTATTTGCTACAACACATGCGAAATAAGAGCGTTGAACGCGAATGGTGTGTAGCATGAGACGTACTTAACAGCTTCAGAATTGCACTCGTGCGTCTTAACTCACTTGGAAGCTGTGTACCTACATTCACCTGGTGCTGCTGCTGCCTGGACTGAGAAGGTGCAGCTGAGAAAAAGTGGACTGACACTTGCTGCATCTGTAGTAACAGAGCGGCCCATTTTACAATTTTGTACAGACGCCCTCACCTTTTGAACCGCGAGCATGACACTCGCAGGCGTTGCTGAAACGTTCCCTCACCTGTTGAACATCGACGGACGAGCGGGACATCCAGCGAGGAACTTGAACGGAATATTTGGCAAAGTTGCTTCACCGCTACCACAAACTACAAATCTCATCCTCAAGCAAACAAACCGCTGTGTGCTAGCGCATGCGCACGCGAAGCGAGCAGACGGCACGGCGGCGGCAAAGGGAGACACGTGACATCACTTCTAGCGCATGCGCAGCGCAACTGATTTTCCTCTCCCGAAGGCCAAGTATGGTGGGCTAGAAAGACTGGTGTGCTTACCGCCATATTCAATACATGGAATGCGCGATGCCCCTGTTTTGAAGCCAAGCTCCTGAGCTCCGGCGCTATGCGCTCGCTGCGAACCAAGCGGGTTCTCGTTGAACTAGTCCAACATGTGCCGTGTGTGACGGTGTATGTGTGCTTGACTATTTTTATAGTGAATATATTTGGACCAGCACTACGTTGGTTTGCAGCACTGACTGTTTACTAGCATCCGCAGTTCTTTGTAACTAAACCACGTGACATTTGCTACCGTCACGTCTGCCTAGCCGACGATCCCTGCAAGCGAAAGATATCGGAATGTTGCGAAGCACGTGACCGCATGTCTTATCTTCGTTGGATGATGACAGACGGGTCGAAAAACAAAATAAAGAGCGGCTACTGCGTTCGAGAGCTCGCCTCCTTGATGGTTTCTTTCTCTTCACTCTTTCTTTTCAGCCTAGATTATCGAGTTGCTGCGTACAGGAAGCTGGGAACACTTTGTCACGGAACATAGGCCGATGGTAGATTGTTCAACTAAATTGTCATTTAGCTAAACTATGGCGCTTTCTATACAGTGTACCTCGCCGCACATTTTAGTTGTTATGTAATTCCTTTGCTCCCTATGTAAACTATAAAGGAACATGGTATCGGCCATAAAAAACGAAATTGTAGCACCGCTGTAGTATTCTCTCTACACGCACGGTTTTATTGTTGACCAGTAGAACGACCGAGTCATATATATATATATATATATAGCGCGAAAGATATATTCCTTATTTCCTTGCTCCTTCTTCCTTGCTCCTTATTTTGTTGCAGATATACATGTGTATATATATAGAGAGAGAGAAGAAAAAATGCCACACTTGTATTATTAACCGCAAATGCTTGAATGGAATTGATGTTATACAAAGGGTTCCTAGAACATCATGTTAAACTCATTTTATCCACTGATTGAGCGGCCTAAGAGCGCTGCTAGCGTGACATTATACAATAACAACGAATACACTGATGATAATAAATGGGGAAATTCGCCACCTGGGTTTGTGGCCCACAACCGACAGCCTTAATGCCGTCATTATAGATTATAAGGATTCAAGTTGAAAAGCGTAATATACATGTGCCCTATGACTTGCGAAGTGCCCGCTTAGTGTGCCCTCCCCGCCATATTACTTGTGTCATACTACCCTCACTCGTTCTGAGACCTTTGTCTTACATTTTGAATTGATCCGTTCACCGTTTGTGCATCTGCATTTTCGTCGCTTGTAGGCGTCCTGGGGTGGTCCCGACTCTGTCGCGACACATATCGCCATCTTTTTCTGTTACCTCATCACCGCCATCATCAGGTTATATTAAAAAGGGTGTAACATAGTTACAAATGAAACCTATTGACATTGAACACGGTTAAGGATATAATGTCATGATTGTTCAGTATATGGTCCCATGTAGAAGTGTAAATTAGGAAACCCCAACCCGAGTTTGAGACCTCATAAATGAAAATGCACTACTTGATATTGCCTTTTGCTATGAGGTATACTAGAAGTCAAGAGTCTTCTGCTTCAATACGTTATCTGTTCCTGGTGCCTAAAACCCTTCACTGGAAATGGGACTGCCAATTACTTGGTTGACATTCAGATCACAAGATGGTTCTTGAGATGCACCATATAAAATTTAAGCATGACAGACCTGAAATCCAGATATTCCACGATATTCCTTGGGCAGATCCTTGTACAAATTTTAACTGGATCTGTAGCATCTCGAGAAATGTTAAAATGGCCTGAAATTTTTTCAAGGCCACTGTACACATGTCCACAAGAAAGTTCGTGTCCAAGAAGCCTTACAGGGGGAGGGTGGCAATATGTTTATTAAGAAAAAAAAAGAAGGAAAGGCTAGCCAGGCAAAGAGCCGACTTGCTATTCAAAAAAAAAAGGGAAAAACGAAAAAGAGAAGGAAGGAAAGATAAAGGAAAAAACGGGGAAAACGAAAAAGACAAGGTTTACACTCAAAGACCATGGCTTACACGCGAAGTTTAGCATCTTAAACGTCGCATAAACAAAATTAGACGGCGATGGAAACTAACCCTGGTTTCAGGTTTGACGAAGGCACTGAAGGAGGAAATGAGGAAATTAAGTGAGACTAAAAAGAAATATTATAGCTACGTCTTTGTTGCGTACTCCCAGCAAATTTGGCATATGACTACTCAAAGTATCGAGCAAAAGAGGAACAAAATGACGCACAGCAGAGAACAGATTATATAGAAGATGAGGGAAACTCCTAATAGATCTGTCACCGTTGTCGCACAACTTAAACTCCCGAATTATTATTATTAGTATGACATTACTTTAAAGCAGCACTTGTATCTCTATTTCTTATTACGCCACTGTGGGAGGTAAATGTGAAGAAGTCTTCTGCGGGTAGATTGGCAAAGGAAACAAGTGGATATGCTAGTCCAAAAAGTCTCGGGACTGATTACTTCAGGACGCGATATTGTGGTCTTCTGGGCAAGACAATATTCCGAATGATTTTCTTAGAAGGTACGCCGAGTAAGCTGCGCAATTCCTCAAAATTCTTTCCAGATATCGCTGGACGAAGGGACGCCCGAACGAATGGAAATGTGCTCGTATAAAACCGATACGTAAGGCAGGAGTCCCGACTTTGGTTTCGAATTTTCTCTTCTTTCCAGCTTTTGTGAATTGCTAAAGCACATCTTTTCCAAACAATTAGCATCATGATCAAGTAACAGCATTCCTTGCAGCATATCTTTCGTGGGGGCTACTCCGCTGTCATGGCCCTGTTTGATTTCATCCACGACTTTGCATTGCTTTATATAATAACCTACAAGTTGAAATATTGGTTTTGCATCTCTCCAAGACATTTGACCGTGTACGTACCCTATAGAAAGCTGACACGTAATACCAAGATCATGGATTGGCTTCGGGACTGATTCCCTGTCTGATCGAACCCCATACACCTGGGGTATACGACAGGAGCCAGTCTTGAGACTTTTGCCGTTTCTTGTCTATATGCACGATATGTTAAGTAACATTAATTTTAAAGCATGTTTATTCGCTGATGACTGCGTAACATATCGCGCGATATATTCTTTTTTTTTCTGTGTGCTTTGCTTATGGCTCACCTTGCTCGCCTTATATTACGCACATTTGCAAAGCAGTTTAGAACACATCAACGAGTGGTGTTACAAATTGCAAATCAATTTGAACACCGACAAAACTGTGTCTATGCTGTTATATGTAGAACAAAGGCTTTGCCAACATCACAGAATACTTGCAAGGGATCGAGCTTAGTACAAATATCTTGGGGTCGCCGTCCCGTCCGACTTCAGATGGAATTTTCACGTGCGCTTAATAGGCATCACAGTCAAGAGAAAGCCTCTTCTATCTCAGAAGAACACTTCATTATGCTACTGCTTAGGTCAGACTACCGGTATAGAACACTCGTGTTACCGATCGTCACGTTCGCGAAGGTAACTTGGGACCCCTTTGCTGCGTCTCTTTTGCGGGTTTCTTTCGAATTGTCGCCACTATACGAGTGTATTATGTAAAAAAATATATAATTAATGTACGTTCCCTAATCCTTCCCAGGTTCCTTCTGGGACCAGTATTCCGAAATAAATGTATAAATCGTTATATTTTCGTGTCGTCCCCTGTGTCTTCCGGATTCTTTCCCTCTACTGACTGCTCATATGCAGACTGTAATCGGCAATTCTATCGCTCCGTTGGTTAGCTGCAGTTAACGTATATCTCACGCTTATAACCCACCACCGACTTAAACATTTCTATCACAATCCCCCGTCACCGGACCTCGCAACCTGGAAGGTAAAGGCCGCTCAGATGAAGGGAACGATAAGCACATATCACGAATATCACTACCCAAAGGCAGAACCGGCTGCTCGAACACGTCTTTATCGTTATCAAAGTACACGTGTCCCAGACCCGAGGGCTGATAGGGACGCGCCGACGAATGTCAGCACTGATATCTAGGTGTGCCATTCGTTTGCTCATGCAGGTGACACTCAAGGGACATTTTGCGTGTAGAGCAAAGAAAAGGCACGCTCATGGGTTAACGGCAGGTGTGTAATCACGTGACGAGTAGCACTGAAATGAGCCGCGAGAGGCGATTAGATCGCATAGCGCCGAGATACGCTTGGCGCCATCTCTCGGCAGGAACATCGGCGGGTACATATGACAACCGCCGAAGGGCTCACCAGTCCTTCTAGCCCACCATAGGCCAAGTGTCATATGGCAGCCATTACAGCTGACCGGATACGGAACCATATGGAACGCAGGACAACATCAACGCAGATTGAAAAAGCAATCGCAAAACCTACTGCATGTGTTAAATGCAAGGTATATTTTTCTTTTTGAGACTCTGTAACAAAAACATATTAACATATAAATGACATTTCATAAAGGGAATTGACAGAGTTTTGTGTGACCATGTGACGCGTTTGAGCCAATTGTGGGTGTTGCGAGTGGCCCTCATGTTGACGTCATGTTGATGGTGGGCCGTGGTGGATACTCTGTATAAACGTATGTTTTCTCGGTTTGACGCTAGGCGTGCTCTACTCGGATGAAGTCGAATGTTTAAAGGTACTGTAAAGCAGCAGCGATCAAATGTCATTTAGTGTGGCTATTCGATAGTCCAAGCCACCAGGACAAAAACTGTGCAAGTTTCATTCCAATCGACGGTGCAGTTAATTAGAAAATTACAATTAAAGATTACGGGCAACACTGTGCTAGGTATTCGAAATGAATCCGTACTTCTGACACATACGGCGGGAACCACATTGCATGCGTATAACACTGGGCCCGACATAACAATCCACCACAATCCACCATAAAATCCACCCCTGCAATCCACACAACGATCCACATCTGAGGATAAACGTACAGTGGCTAGTAATAAACGGATAAGCGAACTGAAATGAAATGCTGAGCCGTTGAAAAAAATGTGTCAGACGTTCAAGAAGCCAGACAGCGTCGGGACTTGTTTGTTCACAGAGGTTCACAGAGAGAGTTTGTTCGTTCGAAAGAGGCCGCGAACAAAAGGAGCGCGCAGGCGCAGCAGAGAAGTAGGGAGAGCCCCCATCGAACAGCGCGGCCAGCACTGGGTTACTTCGCAAAAACAGGGATTAACAGGTTAAACTGTTAACAGGGGTTTAAGAATGCATAGGTAAACCGGAAAACTAATACTAAAATAACGACTAAAATAACGAAGTTCCGATGTCATAGTGTGTAATACCAATTTTCAGTGTTGCCCGCTGTACAGGGGGTTGTTTGACACCAGGCGTCGCACCGCTCCACTACGCCGCATCTTTCATGGCAAATTAAAAATATTTATAGCGCGTTGTCGGCCGTATGGTTCCGCATATGGTATTTAGAAGCAACAAAGTCTCTAGTCACATCACCGGCATATCATGCTTGTCTACTGCTTTACAGTACCTTTAAAATTCGAGTTTGGAGAAACTGTGGGGTTTTAATGCGTGAATTTTCGCATGGAGAGTTCGTGTTGGGTGCTCTATCGACTGCAAGTACGAAAGAGCTCCCACAACTTCTGGTCAGAGTCCCTTTAAGCCAAGCCAGTCCAGCACTTCGCTTCTGCCTGCAAACTTTTCGTACTTTATTCAGTCCGAAGTTAAAGTTTTAGCTTGTTCCTTTTGAAAATGACACTTTATGCGAAATTTCCGTTTCGCTCCTGCAAACAATCAATAGTTTGTTCACTCAGAATTTAAAATTTTAGCATGTTCCTCTTCAAAACGAAACCTTTTGAATTCGCGTTTCGCTCCTGCAAACTATCAATAGTTCGCTCAATCCGAAATTATATTTTAGTTTTTCTCTAGCAAACTATCTGCACTTGGAATTTAAAATTTGAGCAGGTAACGAAACTTTCTGAATTCGCGTTTCGCTCCTGCAAATTGTCCATAGTTTATTTATTTCTAATTTATGATTTCAGCATGTTTCTTTTGAAAACGAAACCTCCTGAATTCACGTTTCGCTCCAGCAAACTATCAATAGTCCGCTCACTGCGAATTTAAAATTTTAGCAGTTTCTTTTGAGAACGAAACCTTCTGAATTCGCTTTTGTTCCTGGAAACTCTCAATAGTTTGTTCACTCAAAATTTAAAATTTGAGCAGGTTTCTATTGAAAACTATACTTACTGACTTCGCGTTTCACTCCTGCAAACTCTCAATAGTTTGTTGACTACGAATTTAAAAATTTACTCATGCTTCTTTAAAAAAACGTATGAGTTCGCGTTTCACTCATGCAAAGTATCGTTTAGTCACTCGCAATTTAAAAGTGAACATATTTCCATCGGAAACAAAACCGTATGAATTCTTGTTTTTCGCATGAAGTTTGACGATCGCGTTTCGCTCGTGATTGATAATTACCTCTCGGGGGGAGAAAGAAACATGATCATGAAAATAAAATATGAAGTTCACGAAATATGAACTATCGGAGTATACATCTACACACTTCTATAAAGTTGGCATTTCTGAGGAGGAATTAGTGGCCCTTAATTGTCACAAACCCGTATTACTGTGACAGTAACATAAACTAGTATCAGTTTGACAGCGTATGCGGCTGCTCTGAATAATATTAACCAGACGCATAGCGCATAACAACCCACGAAATCTCTTTTTCTGCTTTGTTGGCTTAAGCAGAGCACAAGTTCCCGTCCGTTTTTCGGCTCCTTATATAATCGTTTTTTTTTTTCGTGCTAACGGTGCGAAACTATTTGAAAGATATCTGCTGTGTAACTATAAATAAAGGTATTTGATTAGATTGATAAATAACTCGAAGCAGTGACTTCTACATTTTTGCAGCAAGCGGGTTTGGTATGTGGCCAGCTTACTATCGATAGGTGAAACGAAGGTGAAGGACAACGGAAACGAAATTTGTCCATTGCAAAAAGGGGACCGAACAAAATGTAAATATTATGTAAAATTATGGTGCCACTAGTATTTTGCAAGTACGGTGTGCGGATGGCCATATTTCTGATGATTACGAGAGCGCTGGGCCGCCCACTCGACACGATCGCTCATGGAGCGCGCCAAGCATTGCGGGAAAATCTGAGGAGCGCGTGACGTCAAATATCTCTCGCGCTCCATGTGCGGCTGCACGGTACAAACACGGCGAATTCTGAATAACGCCTGAAGATGTTTGATTCGGAGTGGTGGTGGGTGGTGAAAGGGCTTGCCGTTGTCGGCCTCACGTAGGTGGGCAACGTCACGACTGACGCCGTGGGGGAATGTGCGTCCTGGGCCGACTTCTAAGGGAACTGTGCCGACATATGTCTGAAAGCGTCTGAGGAAAACCCAGGAAAAACCCCAGACAGCACAGCCGGCACCGGGATTCGAACCCGGGTACCTCCCAGTCTCGACGTGACATGGCCAGCACGCTAACCACTGAGCCACGGGAGCTGGTTTGATTCGGAGATCTCGTGGAAGTCTGAAGACAATATATCCTATGAGAGATGGGTTCGTACATGCTTCTTCGTCTTCGTTCTTTACCCGTAGCAGGAATTAGACGTACGCCGAAACACCAAATGAAATGAAGCGCAATGAAAGTCAGGAACTCCAACAGGAGAGCCAACGTGCGTCACTTCCGTGGTCTGCTACGGCGGCGCGGCGACGCTCACCAGGGGCTCAGCGTGCTCTACGGCCGAATTTTATATCGCGATTGTGGCGGCGTTTCAACTAATATACACAAATCTAAGTCGAATTCCGGATTGTTTTGGTACACATCGCAATATGAGGCAAATAGCTTTGCAGCCTATTTTCGTTTCCGTCGTCCTTTAAATGAGTAGTCATCTCAACCATCGATAGTACTATCGATAGTGTTTGGATGACTATCGCCCATCACTACTCCATCGTTCACATTACTACGTTTCGGCGCTCCGTTCCTCCAATGAGGAGCGGCCTCCTAGAGCGCCATCCTTCCGAAGAAAAGTGAAATAGAGCCACAGAGTAGCATGGCGTCCAGCGTCCAGCACCCCAGTGCTGGCTGCTTTGGAAGACAACCAGGCAGTCCTTGACGATGTTCTTAACTGTTAACTGTTAATGTTCTTAACTTAACGCCATCGTCGACAGTGCAACGTACAACTCGCTACTTCGGACAGAATCATTGAGTGAAGATATCACCTGACAGACCCACTGCTATGCTGATTGTCATCCATGAGTTTTCTTTTTTCGTGGAAACTTCTCAACTCGGAGAATAAGAGCTTCTAAGACATCCAATGTTTCCGCCATCTTTGCAAGGAGACGCGCGAGACAAAACGCTTGCGCGGCATCCGAACTTTTCTGCTATCCTATTGGCCAGTGCGCTTACGGTTATGGAGCTTGTGGGAGAAAAGTTGAAGTTGCCTCAACTCCTTGCGGAAACAATCTTGCGGGCGCCGTCTCTTCGTCGTCATGGCAACCCCCACCGTAAGCGCCCGTAACCCGTGTAGCCGCAAGCGTAAACGTGACAGTGTGAACCATCCTTTAGACGTTGAGGACGCGCAGCTATTTCGTTGGGATCATTGAATGTGGATGTTGTATTTCACGCACGACCAGTCGCCGTACGATTAGCTGGAAGCTAACACCGGCCGCGTTTTGGAGGGCATGAGTACTTCCCCCAGGGCTAGGCAGTCCCGAGCATTGCCCGAGCCCAGAGCTGCGTCGGCTTGCAGTGTGATAGCATTAGATTCCTCCTCACGAAAAAAAAAGTGTGCAGATTTCAGACAAGGTCACATCAATTCGCGTAGAATGCGGCGCTTCACTCAATTTCAAATCCATGCATCTTGCGAGGGAGCTTGGCGAAATCCACGCGCAAATCCGCTGAAAAAGGGGCGAATTAATCCAAATCATTCGTGGAAAATGCGATTGAATCCAAATCAAAACCCTGCCCATATTTTTTTGCGCAAATCAAATCGCAAATCAAATCCGCCAGCCCTCCGGTGGATTTAAATCAAATCTGCTTTCTACGATATATTCACCTACTTGTTATAATTTTTGCTCTGTCATTTAGGAGTGGCGTCGCTCATAGCCACAGTTGCTGCGCGGCGGTAACACGGAAAGTATTAGGAGGTGTATACGTTGTAGTTGGCTTTTTACTGCTTCGTTCATCGATTCATTGCCTTACGTCCTTCTTGCAACAAGTATCCACTACACGTACGATCAGGAAAAAGGGTACACGGGTAGAGAAGTTGCACAACCCGAACGATTTTCATACTGGCAAAGCACCTTTTATCGAGTATCTCTCGAGCGAGAATAATAATGGAGCTGCGGAAGTCGTTTTCGGAATGGTATGCAGCTATACTTCCAATTACTTGTACATTTTGCATTCTGGTCTGTTATGACTTTATATGATCGATCAATATTATTTTCAAGTTGCAGACGTGTTCATTTGTAGCCGGAATTCGGGGACCTTTTCTTCGAGACCCTCGTTTTGAAGCAATCAGGTAGACGTGCTGTGCGGATTACCAGTGACTTATTCCTTTTCACCTAACTCCATTGCCCTACTAAAACCTCCATGGTTCAACTTGCGGCAATATGGAATATATGCCAGTATTTGCTCTTATTGCACTTAAAGCGCGTGTTGTTGCCTCCATTTCTTACATTAGCCTCTGGTAAGGTCGTTGGTTGTCATGTACTGTATCGATCCAAATAATACGCCAAAGACATCTGCTTACTGACTGACTAGTTTGCCTTTGTTCAAGTCAAGCCACTTGAAGCACACAAACTATATTGACTTGTTCTGACTGTTTGGTCTGTCCACATAACAAAACGCCGTCCCTCCAAAAAGTTGCGAAAGTGGCGCACGGCCGAATAAGCTGCCAGCAGTTCCTTGCCGAAAGCGCTGTAGCGGGCCTCGGTTGGAGACATCTTGCGTGAAAAAAAGCCAAGAGGTTGGGTGCAGTGATCGACTTCTTGTTGAAGAACAGCGCCCAAGGCCCGGTTGGAGGCATCCACCATCAACGAAAAAGAAGCATCGGGACGAGGGTGAGCAAGAAGTGTCGCGCGCGCGAGGGCCCTCTGCCCGCGGAAACTTGGCCGCACCGGAGTAGTAGAGAGTGGTTGAGAAACAAGCCCCATGAGAAACTACGACCCCCCCCCCCCCCTGCCCCGAGCCCTGCGCGTATTTTTCCCTGCGCGGCGCGTGCGGGGAGGGTTGTCCGCGCGCTTATCGGCGGGGGAGGGCTGCGCGTGCGCTCATCGTAGCATATTTTTCAGCCTGGGCAGACTTCTTGGGCTGACTTCACATATTTTTTCCAATACAATAGGTGAGCGGTTTACATGCAGAGACATGCAAAGAAGGGTCATACACAAAAAGTACAAGTCAAAATATATTTATTAATGCCATTCAAGTTGAGATATATTTATTAAAGCCAATAGTGCTGGGAATTGTGATGCCAATCAGGTGAAGGAGAAAAACCCAACCGAAAAAACCTTCACCACCTGTAACACGGCGGTGCTCGAGTGGAGGGTTGCTGTGGTGGGCGGAGCGTGACCTGAGGGCTGCGTGTGCTCTTACCATTCACCCTGGGCTGACTTCTTTCAACATTTTCCTACTTGGGCCGATTTCCTTCCCGTGACAGGTGGGCGGAGCGTGACCGGAGGGCTGCGTGCATGCTTACCATTCACCCTGGGCTGACTTCTTTCACAATTTTCCTACTTGGGCGTCGCGTGGCCGGAGGTGCTGCGTGGGCGTTTACCATTCAGTCTGGGCCGCCGACTTTCGTCATTTTTCAGCCTGGGCCGCCGACTTCACATATTTTTCCAGATACAACAGGTGTGCAGTTTACATGCAAAGGATAGCCATACACAAAAGTACAAGTGAAAATATATTTATTAAAGTAATTAGGGATTATGTTATGACTCCGCGTGAATGGGAAAAAAATCTGAAATAGAAGGAACACAATACACGTAACAATACTTATTACAGGTACTAGCATTGAATAGGTATCACAAATCAAACACAATATTTTTTATTAGTGGAAGTTTTCAATGAATCAGAAGTGATAGCGCATTTAATCAAAGAATATATTCTTAATCAATACGATTACAATCAAAATGACAATTTATATTATAAAACGTCTAATATTCCTATACGTGAGAACCATCAGTGCAATAGCGGGAAGTTCTGATAGTTGTATGCAGTTAAATGTGAACAGCAGAGACTCTGGAGGACTATGGGACACGAACACAAGAGGAAATAAAATCTATACCAATACAAAGAAGATATTCCACATAGACATGTTAAAAATGAACTTCACCACATAGCACGCTCATAGCCAACAAACAGAACAAAGAACGACACGAACACAAGAGGAAAATCAGAAGAAACAATCAAACTCATCAGAAAATAGATATGTTAAAAACGAACTTCACCACATAGCACGATCCTAGCCAACAATCAGAACGACACGAACACAAGACGAAATAAAATCTATACCACTACAAAGAAGGTATTCCACTTCACCACATAGCACGCTTCTAGCCAACAAACAGAACAAAGAACGACACGAACACAAGAGGAAAATCAGAAGAAAAAATCAAACTCATCAGAAAATAGACATGTTAAAAATGAACTTCAACACATAGCACGCTTCTAGCCAACAAACAGAACAACAAGAACACAAGAGGGAATAAAATCTATACCACTACGAAGAAGATATTCCTAATCAAAACAACACAGTAATCTATCATTCAGAAAATCAAACTCATCAGAAAATTAATATTCCTATACGTGAGAACCATCAATGCAATAACGTGAATATCTGTCATAACATTTCGAGCGCAATAGGGAATCTCAGTTTCATATTCCAACATTACTCAACTTTTAATTTCTTATTAAGTGAATAGAATAGACGTAAGGAAATAACGAGAAACAACACAATCAACAGCTACAATTAATAGAGAGCCAAAACCTGCGCACCATCCAACACATAGAGAAATAATAGCTAATCATTCTATCAAAGGCGAAATAGCACAGGCTTAACGCTGAAGAACAGAGGAACACGCGGCGACACGTAAATATCAACAGAGGAAAATAATCTATCATTGAACCATCATAAAATCAATCAATATACAATTTTCATTCTAACAAACATTACGAACCTTGATGGAGGTATCCAAGACGTAGGAAATATGCACGGTTTTCACTCTTTTCCTCAAAGCCGGGAGACTTTATGTCTATATCTATGTGACCATAGCACAGCGCATGCTTTATCACTCAGAGGGTTAGGGGCTATATTACTTTGTCCAGCAAACGGGGCGCTCTAGAGGTCAGATAAGAGAGTTCAAAGGCGATATAGTTTATTGTGCAGCGCAAATAGATGTCGATATCACTCGCTGGGGTCACTATCTTTTCGCATCCTTTCCCTGAAACGGAAATCTTTCGTCAAAGTGGTTGACAAGTCGGCTAAGTTTGTAGAGATGCGATATTGTTATTGAAGATGTAGAGAAAGTCCAAATTATTAATTGGTAGCAACGATACTCAATCAAAAACGAGAAACAAATTTAATTACGTCAATTTTTGTAATATCTTGCAACAGAAATTTCTAATGAACCACACAGAAATATCAAAATGCAACTCAGAGTTATGAGGCATTCCCATCTTAGAGGTACTTACTTATGTCAATCGAGTGAACAATTGAAACAAATACAAGACAATAATTATCTCGAGCGGTAAGTTCACAACTCATAGAATATCAGTCGAGTGAATACTTGAAACAAAATCAAAACAATAATTCTCATGACAGGTGGAGATTATAGCATTCTAAATCAGATAATAAAATTTTAATCAATAAAATAAACATAGATATGCTTTTAATTAAGTGTAGATGTGCACTTGAAAACAGAAGAGACAATTGCTCTACATTGAAAAGATGGACAGATTTTCTACTCGATACCATAAGCCATGGGAAGATGTGATAAAAAACTGCTTCGAAAAGGAGGAGCCGCGAAACGATTTCATTATCGCTGCATTTCAATACGTCCTAGACATGGTCGTATTCGGAGATATGGTACAAACTACAGAACTGAAGGTGCAAGAATTTATATGCCGAATCTATAATACTTATAAAAATATTTGCACATCAACGTCGGAAGGGCCATTGGGATTGATGGCGAAGTTTTTGAGGTTTGCCAACGAAGAATTGAAATACACTAGACCAGATGTAATTGTAATCATTGCAATGGGCATTGCGTACATCAAGAAAGCAGTCGGATCAAATTATCATATACAAGCGGTCTATATCGCACGATTCATTACGGATTTGTTGAAATTACACATATCTGAGATGGAAAGTACATAAAATCTTATCACGTGATATATTCCACTCCCACGGCAACGCAATTATTTTCTTCTACCAGTCTCTGCAACGATGTCGAATCAACAGAAGTTCAATATTGTCGTGCAAGGTCTGATGTATTATCACCTGTTGAAACTCAACAAACATATCAATTGCGGTGGACCACCGGACGATTTTCATCTAATACTCTCTTGTACGCCATTCAAGAACCTTCATACAAAGAAAGGAAGCATCAATAAGAGACTGTGCAAGTTCATCGCGACAAAATGCAAGTTGTTGAAGCAAAACAAACACGGCGACAACATAGCGCCTGCGTTAATCAACGCTGGATTCAAGCGCCCAATAATCAGAATAAACTATTTAATGTCTTCGGAATTCATCAATGAAGACAACAAACGAAAACTTCAGAGTTTGAAATAGAACTGTAATTTATCGAAATAAACAAGTGTATAAGTGAAACAATAATTGTAATCTTTGTCATCATTAAAATGAATTCTTCGCATCACAATGAAAAACACTTTACATTTAGCATGGCTAGACTGAGAACAATGATCGCTAAGGAAACGAATATTCCACAATTTGTGTAAGAATTCTCATATGGAATGAGACCTGACCACCAAATAGGTTTTACTCGACTACACTCTGTACAAATTCAACACCCAATGGATAGAATTGCCGGAGAAGGATCGGTCATTGAAATTTAGAGACATGGTACATCGGTCTGTGATTACAAAAAGGATCACTAATCTCATGTGAAAACTTATCATATTTCATGAATTAAATTCCACAGTGCATGTATATTTCTCAATCAGTTGCACTATCCCAGACTTAGTAAAGAAGAAAAGGCCTCTTTGACAAGCAACCCGATTGGAGTGCGGAACAAATAAATAAATATTTTTGTCAACACAGTTGTCCATTGTTTGAGTAGGAAAAAGGAGCCGTCCAAGGCTTGCAGTGGGGGCCAAGATATGGCAAAACGGGAAATAAGGCAAGATAACTGATTGCGGCGGGTCGTTCGCGACAACTTTTACAATCGCATTGGAGTTCACTGCCTGGGAGATAATACGAAGCCTTCGCGAAAAGCGAATCTATTATCAGATGCGACAATGCAATCGAAAGATTTTACGAGCACGACGTACAGGCCAAGTCTACGTTTCTAATTACGTAGTCTTCGTAACACACGACACACAAATGTATATGAAATAATTTCCAAGTGGCAATCAGATTTTGGGAGAAGCGGATCACACAACAGCCGTCAGAAGTGTTTAACCAATGTACAATGAAGATGAGCGTTATGCATAAACACAATGGAAGATATGTTATATTAATTATAATAACCAGATCAGCGCAGGTCACACATAAACGTAGATCCAATTCACAAAATATACTCGAGATTTCCCGTAACCATACAGAAAACCTATCACATTATTTTAGTGTCATGGCATCTGGGCACTACAAATGGAAAGGCCATACTTTAATTTATAAGTCTTTAGCTCATAACGTTGTAACACGCAAAATTCCACACTAAAGATAATTTTATTCTTTAAATTTTCAAAATCAAAACTGCACGCTATTTCTTGCATTTTTCTAAAGATATAGATTAAAAAGTTGTGCATATACTCACACATACTATACAAGATACTTGATTGTGGATTAATTGCTAAAATTTATCGATTCACATTCCGGAGAAATGGTGACTACCACACATCAGTAAGAGTTTAATTACAATTTGAACAGGTATTGCGATTTATGATCAGTGTTGTGGAATGTGTAATTTCACAATACGCAAGCTTTAGGTCGCTCACTTTGACGAGCACTCTTTCATGATGTCAGAGAAGTTATTCGAATGGATTGATATTTTCTGTATACACTATAACATAATGCGAATTCTTTATGTCGCGGATATTAAAAGTTACGAATATTTTTCGAACGAAAATTTACTTAAGACTCGAAGAAAGGGTCACCCGCGTCGTCGAAGACGTTTCGGCAACACGCCGGGTCGCGTTTCCATAATGCCGTACCCGAAACCGAACGCGATTCTGCGCCCGACGCGTTAACGCGGTACCGCACGCGAGCGTGTTGCTTTTTCTGGAAACGGGTTCGTCGACCCGGGTGACCCTTTCTTCGAGTCTTAAGTAAATTTTCGTTCGAAAAATATTCGTAACTTTTAATATCCGCGACATAAAGAATTCGCATTATGTTATAGTGTATACAGAAAATATCAATCCATTCGAATAACTTCTCTGACATCATGAAAGAGTGCTCGTCAAAGTGAGCGACCTAAAGCTTGCGTATTGTGAAATTACACATTCCACAACACTGATCATAAATCGCAATACCTGTTCAAATTGTAATTGTAAAAGTTGTCGCGAACGACCCGCCGCAATCAGTTATCTTGCCTTATTTCCCGTTTTGCCATATCTTGGCCCCCACTGCAAGCCTTGGACGGCTCCTTTTTCCTACTCAAACAATGGACAACTGTGTTGACAAAAATATTTATTTATTTGTTCCGCACTCCAATCGGGTTGCTTGTCAAAGAGGCCTTTTCTTCTTTACTAAGTCTGGGATAGTGCAACTGATTGAGAAATATACATGCACTGTGGAATTTAATTCATGAAATATGATAAGTTTTCACATGAGATTAGTGATCCTTTTTGTAATCATAGACCGATGTATCATGTCTCTAAATTTCAATGACCGATCCTTCTCCGGCAATTCTATCCATTGGGTGTTTAATTTGTACAGAGTGTAGTCGAGTAAAACCTATTTGGTGGTCAGGTCTCATTCCATATGAGAATTCTTACACAAATTGTGGAATATTCGTTTCCTTAGCGATCATTGTTCTCAGTCTAGCCATGCTAAATGTAAAGTGTTTTTCATTGTGATGCGAAGAATTCATTTTAATGATGACAAAGATTACAATTATTGTTTCACTTATACACTTGTTTATTTCGATAAATTACAGTTCTATTTCAAACTCTGAAGTTTTCGTTTGTTGTCTTCATTGATGAATTCCGAAGACATTAAATAGTTTATTCGGATTATTGGGCGCTTGAATCCAGCGTTGATTAACGCAGGCGCTATGTTGTCGCCGTGTTTGTATTGCTTCAACAACTTGCACTTTGTCGCGATGAACTTGCACAGTCTCTTATTGATGCTTCCTTTCTTTGTATGAAGGTTCTTGAATGGCGTACAAGAGAGTATTAGATGAAAATCGTCCCGTGGTCCACCGCAATTGATATGTTTGTTGAGTTTCAACAGGTGATAATACATCAGACCTTGCACGTCAATATTGAACTTCTGTTGATTCGACATCGTTGCAGAGACTGGTAGAAGAAAATAATTGCGTTGCCGTGGGAGTGGAATATATCACGTGATAAGATTTTATGTACTTTCCATCTCAGATATGTGTAATTTCAACAAATCCGTAATGAATCGTGCGATATAGACCGCTTGTATATGATAATTTGATCCGACTGCTTTCTTGATGGGTAGAAATCCAGCGAACCGCTAGAGATGTAGGAAGGAAGTTGCCTCAGGACAGAAGCCGCCGATATTTCGAACAGAGACTGTTCTTCTTCTGGGCACCGTCCTCATCATTGGCATGGTATTTAAAGGGTTAGGTGTGACGTATTTAAAGGTTCATGCGAATTGTGGGTCAACAGCCCGGAGGGAAGAAAGGGTCCCTGCGGGCTTCTACGGCCGGAGTGAATGGCTGCTTTGTTAGGGTGTGGAGGGGATTATGTGAACGTAGTGATCTAGGCTATAGACCGGTTACAGAAAATGGAAGGTTCACGAACACGTGGACGAAACGGGACAACAGGCAAGAATTGGCAAGCATAGCGAAAGATAAGGAGGTTAGTGGTTACGTGGGGAAAATTCCAGAACAAGCAATTTTTTTTTAAAATAATATTTGTAATACAAAGTTGTGGCATGCAATAAAGAATGCAGAAAGCAGTGGCCATGCAGAACATAACAGATGATGATGGGGGTAAAAGGGAAAAGCATATTTTATTTGTGAAGTGTTTCTAGGGTGCCTTGTGATTTGTTGAAACCGGACGGGTGAAGAGCGTTGAACTTGTATATGAGATAGGACTCCCTATCACGTCTGTCACGTGTGGATCTAAACCCGGTTTCTAGAATATATAGTTTAATGTTGTCAAAATTGTGACCAGGAACGTTAAAGTGTTCGGCGACTGCTTTGGGGAGTTTGTTGGACGTGTCGGTTCTGTGTCCGGTAAGGCGGTTGTTCATTTGTTGGCCGGTTTCACCAATGTATTGCATAGAGCAGTCGCCGCATTCAATGCAGTATATCACATTGGAGCTTGTGCATGTGAATGCGTGGTTAACGGGGTGGGTGTAATTGCTCGCAGTGCTTTTGATGGAGTTAGCGTGTTGAACGTGCTTGCATGTTTTGCAGCGCGGGAGGTTGCAGGGCCGTGTTCCCGTGTACGGGGCGCTTGTTTTGCTGATTTTGGCATTGACCAAGGAGTCTGCTAGGTTTTTTGCGCGTCGGTATGTCACCTGTATGGGATGGGTGAATATATTGCTAAGTCGGTCACTGCTTTGGAGGAGGGGCTCGTGCTTCCGCAGAATGGCTTTGATGTTTGGAAGTGCGTTGGAATATCTTGTGATGAAGCTTATTTGGCACGCGTCAGGATTTTTTCGGTTTTCCAGAACCTCGTTTCGATCGAGTGTGAGTGCCTTGCGACGGAATTCGGTTAGGAGGGAGTCTGGATAGTCCCTTTGGGCAAGTGTACTGCAGAGTTCGTCAAGCTTCTCAGCGTAATCTGTGTCGTTTGAACAAATTCTGCGTAGTCTTACACTCTGCCCATTAGGAATTCCAACCTTACAGTGACGCGGGTGGTGACTCTTGAAGTGAAGGTATTGTTGTTTGTCAGTCGGCTTTTTGTACAGGGTTGTGATGAGGTTGCCGTTGTCTAGTGATATTGTGGTGTCGAGGAAGTTAATTAAGTGAGTTGACTGTTGTGATGTGAACTTTATGGTGCTATGCGCGGTGTTCAGTAGATCTACGAACTTTTGAAATTCATGTTCCCCGTGTTCCCATATTATCAGTATATCATCTATGTATCGAAGGTACACAGTGGGTTTTAATGAGAGGGCGCTGAGAACTTTGTTTTTCAAGAAACCCATGAATATATTTGCGTATGTGGGTGCAACAGGTGTGCCCATACTTGTACCGTGTACTTGTAGGTAGTATTCGCCATTGAACTCGAAGTAGTTCAGTTTAAGGACCAAGTCCATTAGAGCGAGTATGGTTTCCGTGTCTTTTCTGATGTTTGTTGTAGAAAGGGTATTGCAGAGGGCTGTGATCCCGTCGTTGTGTGGGATGTTAGTATACAGTGATGTCACATCCAGCGTGGCTAGTATTGTGTCCCTACCAAATGTACGAGTGTTCTTTATATCTCTGATTATTCTGAGGAGGTGGGGTGTGTTTTGTACATGCGATGGCAGTGTTGTCGGAATATGGTTTAAATAGTGGTCCAGGAATTTCGAGAGTCTTTCTGTTGGTGTGTTGTTATTAGATACAATTGGCCTGCCGGGGATGTCAGCCGTATAGAGCTCGTTGGCGTGTACCTTGTGGATTTTGGGCAGTAAATAGAAACGACCTGCGCTTGTGTTTGATGGGGTGAGATACCTGAGGTCATCACGTGTGATGAGCTTTCGTTCGTGGAGGTCCTGTATGGTATGGGTTATTAGCGCGGTGTACTCCTTTGTTGGGTCATGGTCCAGTTTGAGGTAGTGTTGCGTATTGTTGAGTTGCCTATGAGCTTCAGAAATATATTTATCTGTGGGCCAGATGACGATACTCCCACCCTTATCTGCGGGCTTGATAATGATATCATCTCTGTCAGCTAGCGCTTTGGTGATGTCACGCTGTGTTTTAGTGAGGTTGTGACCACGCGAGCTTTGGGAAATACTGCGAAGGATGTCGTTGCTTACTTGTTTAATGTACAGGTCTAATGCGGGTTCTCGGCCGTGATTTGGTGTCCAGGTTGATGGTAGTCGGAGGTCGTTGTTGTTTTCTTGTGTTGTATCAGCGAAGAATTCTCTAAGGCGTAGCCGTCTCGCAAAGTCTGATATGTCTTTGTGGATTTCGTATTCGTTAACAGAATTGAGTGTAGGGCAGAATGTTAACCCCCTAGAGAGGACTTGTAGTTCGTCGCTGGTTAGTGAACGTGATATATCTATTACGGTGCTTGCGTCAGCGTTTTCTCGGGGTGAGTCAGCAATGTTGCGGAGAGTTGTGGTTGTGGTGCTGGAAATGATTTGTTCGGCTGCTGCGTGTGTCATGTTAGTGGGTCCGGTATTCGTGTCGTTGTTGGAATTAGGTTTTCCGAGTTTTGAGTGTTCCTTGTTAGCTAGATCGCGGTTGAGTTGTTGAATGTGTAGTTCGAGAGTGTTTGCCTCCGCGTCGGTGAGACTGATATTGTTCATATGGGCCTGGATCGTAGCGAGTTGCGCGTGGCACTGTTTCTTTAATATTTCTAGAAACGTACGGGCTGTGTTGCTAAGGGTTGATGCCCACTCTAGCTCTAGTTGAGGTGTTAGTTTTCCTAATGCAGGGACTGTTTTAGGGGTGAGGCCTTTAGGTACTGTGTTGTGAGCCAGGTGGTGGGTGTAGATCTGTAGATGATGTAGGTATCGGCTACGTTTCTCCATGAGTTTTCGCATTCGTAGAAAGTTCGTTGACTGCATGGTAGGCTGGTGATTAGATAGTCAACGGTGTTTTCTGCGTGATGTGCGCGTGAGTCGTGTCTGTGGGGTCGGTGGCTGTGGAGACTCGCTGTGTTCCTCGATGTCATCTGTCCGTGTTTGCGTGCTTGTGGTCTTCCGTGTCACAGTTTGCGTGAACTTTGTGTGTGTGCGGGTTGTGTTTGGCGTGTTCTCGTTTGCCGCGTGTGTATGTGTGGGTGCAGTGGTCGTTGTGGTCCCCTTTGATGCCATCGTGTGTTCTGGTGTGTTTGCGGTGCTGGCACTTAAAGTGTAAGCTGGTTGAGGATGTTGTGTTTGAGCGTTTGTCAGTGCAGGACGGCATCTATGGACCATTAGGTGTTTGATGTTGTGTGCCATAGCTCGTACGCCTGCGTGGTTTGGGTGGATGCCGTCCCGAGCGAGATGTGCTTCAGCGTGGTATTCGAAAGCTGCGTGTGTGATAACCATAACGTTGGTGTGTACCTGACGCATGTGGATGAGGTGGTTGTTGACAGCGTGCGCCTTCCTGTTGAACTCGTGTAGCCATGTGTCCTGGTATATGTATGCTCGGTGTTTGTTCTGTCTTCGGGGAAGTATCGTTGTCAGTACTATTTCAGCGCCTGGTCTGTTGTTTGTGATGAAGGAAACTAGTGCTTCGAATTCCTGGATGACATGTTGTGCTGTCGACCGTGCGATGTCGTTGGTCCCTACGTGGAGTATGAAGTGCGTGATGTTCGGTGGGGCAGCGGTTACATGTGTCATGATGTCTCGTATTCTTGCGCCGCTTGAGAAGTGTATGTGAGGTCCGTGCTCTCCGTGCGGGATGTGTTCGTGTATGTACTTGTAACAGCTATCCCCTAGGAGTGCGACATGTGAGAAAGAGAGGACTGGTTGCTTACCTCCTGAGGCCATCGGATCGTCAGTAGCGAACGTAGATGGGTAGAAATCCAGCGAACCGGTAGAGATGTAGGAAGGAAGTTCTGAAGCTCATAGGCAACTCAACAATACGCAACACTACCTCAAACTGGACCATCACCCAACAAAGGAGTACACGGCGCTAATCACCCATACCATACAGGACCTCCACGAACGAAAGCTCATCACACGTGATGACCTCAGGTATCTCACCCCATCAAACACAAGCGCAGGTCGTTTCTATTTACTGCCCAAAATCCACAAGGTACACGCCAACGAGCTCTATACGGCTGACATCCCCGGCAGGCCAATTGTATCTAATAACAACACACCAACAGAAAGACTCTCGAAATTCCTGGACCACTATTTAAACCATATTCCGACAACACTGCCATCGCATGTACAAGACGCACCCCACCTCCTCAGAATAATCAGAGATATAAACAACACTCGTACATTTGGTAGGGACACAATACTAGCCACGCTGGATGTGACATCACTGTATACTAACATCCCACACAACGACGGGATCACAGCCCTCTGCAATACCCTTTCTACAACAAACATCAGAAAAGACACGGAAACCATACTCGCTCTAATGGACTTGGTCCTTAAACTGAACTACTTCGAGTTCAATGGCGCATACTACCTACAAGTACACGGTACAAGTATGGGCACACCTGTTGCACCCACATACGCAAATATATTCATGGGTTTCTTGGAAAACAAAGTTCTCAGCGCCCTCTCATTAAAACCCACTGTGTACCTTCGATACATAGATGATATACTGATAATATGGGAACACGGGGAACATGAATTTCCAAAGTTCGTAGATCTACTGAACACCGCGCATAGCACCATAAAGTTCACATCACAACAGTCAACTCACTTAATTAAATTCCTCGACACCACAATATCACTAGACAACGGCAACCTCATCACAACCCTGTACAAAAAGCCAACTGACAAACAACAATACCTTCACTTCAAGAGTCACCACCCGCGTCACTGTAAGGTTGGAATTCCTAATGGGCAGAGTGTAAGACTACGCAGAATCTGTTCAAACGACACAGATTACGCTGAGAAGCTTGACGAACTCTGCAGTACACTTGCCCAAAGGGACTATCCAGACTCCCTCCTAACCGAATTCCGTCGCAAGGCACTCACACTCGATCGAAACGAGGTTCTGGAAAACCGAAAAAATCCTGACGCGTGCCAAATAAGCTTCATCACAAGATATTCCAACGCACTTCCAAACATCAAAGCCATTCTACGGAAGCACGAGCCCCTCCTCCAAAGCAGTGACCGACTTAGCAATATATTCACCCATCCCATACAGGTGACATACCGACGCGCAAAAAACCTAGCAGACTCCTTGGTCAATGCCAAAATCAGCAAAACAAGCGCCCCGTACACGGGAACACGGCCCTGCAACCTCCCGCGCTGCAAAACATGCAAGCACGTTCAACACGCTAACTCCATCAAAAGCACTGCGAGCAATTACACCCACCCCGTTAACCACGCATTCACATGCACAAGCTCCAATGTCATATACTGCATTGAATGCGGCGACTGCTCTATGCAATACATTGGTGAAACCGGCCAACAAATGAACAACCGCCTTACCGGACACAGAACCGACACGTCCAACAAACTCCCCAAAGCAGTCGCCGAACACTTTAACGTTCCTGGTCACAATTTTGACAACATTAAACTATATATTCTAGAAACCGGGTTTAGATCCACACGTGACAGACGTGATAGGGAGTCCTATCTCATATACAAGTTCAACGCTCTTCACCCGTCCGGTTTCAACAAATCACAAGGCACCCTAGAAACACTTCACAAATAAAATATGCTTTTCCCTTTTACCCCCATCATCATCTGTTATGTTCTGCATGGCCACTGCTTTCTGCATTCTTTATTGCATGCCACAACTTTGTATTACAAATATTATTTTTAAAAAAAATTGCTTGTTCTGGAATTTTCCCCACGTAACCAACCTCCTTATCTTTCGCTATCTTGCCAATTCTTGCCTGTTGTCCCGTTTCGTCCACGTGTTCGTGGGTTACGCCCCATTTCGTCCAAACGTTTATTTCGTCCAAGTGCTCACAACGTCCAAATATTTAATTCGTCCGAAAAAGATCGGACGTACTGGACACTTGGACGAAATGAACAGGCGAGGAGAAACTTGCCCAGCGCGTCCAATACCCGTACCGTCCAATAGCCCGTTTCGTCCAAATGGGGGAATTCCCAAAGGCTCTGCTCCTTTCGGCAGGCGACTGCCTGGCTGCAGTCATGAAAGCACAGGCCATTTTGACACTGGGTGAATGGCAGGTGACTGTATTCATGAAAGCAAATGGATTATCGATCAAACGGGGAATCACAGAAAACACAAACCCGTTCACAGGACCGCTGACCTACAGTGACCGTCCAGTTAACGATGTGTTGTTTTCTATAACTGTGTTCTCGCTACGTACCGCGTTTCCCAATGTCAGTGATCTTTCTTGGAAACATCTAGGGATCTGAAAGGAAACTTGCGGCCCTTTGCCTTTACGTAGACTACTTCGAGCGGCAGTGGCTTACCAACGTTCATCTCTGGAATTAGTTTGCGGATGAGGACGATCTCCGCGCAAACAATCACGCCGAAGGGTGGCATAATTCGCTGCGCATGAAATTCAAGAGCCAACCCCACATCAGACTTGTGCCCGTTACCCAAAAAAAGGAACTAAATACCGTTACCCGTTACTTCAGAAAAAAGTAACTAAATACGTTACTCGTTACCGACATACAAAAGTAACGAGTTCTCGTTACTCACAGGTAACGAGTTACTTTTACGTTACCGCGCATAGTTAAAGGTACTGTAAAGCAGTAGACAAGCATGATATGCCGCTGATGTGACTAGAGACTTTGTTGCTTCTAAATACCATATGCGGAACCATACGACCGACAACGCGCTATAAATATTTTTAATTTGCCATGAAAGATGCGGCGTAGTGGAGCGGTGCGACGCCTGGTGTCAAACAACCCCCTGTACAGCGGGCAACACTGAAAATTGGTATTACACAATATGACATTGGAACTTCGTCATTTTAGTAACCATATTATTAGTTTTCCTGTTTACCTATGCATTCTGAAACCCCTGTTAACAGTTTAACCTGTTAACCCCTGTTTTTGCGAACTAACACAATGCTGGCCGCTGTTCGATGGGGGCTCTCCCTACTTCTCTGCTGCGCCTGCGCGCTCCTTTTGTTCGCGGCCTCTTTCGAACGAACAAACTCTCTCTGTGAACAAACAAGTCCCGACGCTGTCTGGCTTCTTGAACGTCTGACACATTTTTTTCAACAGCTCAGCATTTCATTTCAGTTCGCTTATCCGTTTATCCTCAGATGTGGATCGTTGTGTGGATTGCAGGGGCGGATTTTATGGTGGATTGTGGTGGATTGTTATGTCGGACCCAGTGTTATACGCATGCAATGTGGTTGTCGCCGTATGTATCAGAAGTACGGATTCATTTCGAATACCTAGTACAGTGTTGCCCGTAATCTTTAATTGTAATTTCTAATCAACTGCACCGTCGATTGGAATGAAACTTGCACAGTTTTTGTCCTGGTGGCTTGGACTATCGAATAGCCACACTAAATGACATTTGATCAGTGCTGCTTTACAGTACCTTTAAAGGATCCAACAGACAAGCCGCCACACGTGTCAACGTGATTAGTGACCCTTCGTTTTGTCTTGTTGCCCCTCTGCGTCGCGTCTTGGGTATGGGTCATTGTAATTAACCTTTTGCTGAGTCTGATAATGTGTCGTCCGTCCTTCGTGGTCCGTGTCTCTCGGCCCCTTACCATGAGTCTATATCAGCTTGCCTGGACCCTTCCTTCTTTCCGAAGTGGGGGTGATCGGAGACTATGAAGACACAAGAAAAGACACCGGTTTTCGTGCCACCGATCACCAACGGTTCCCGAAAACAGATGAGGGGCTGCGTCATAATTTAGGGCGCTCAGAAGCTTAGTAAACACAAGAAAAGGCTAGAAGTCGAAACGCGTTTTTTTGTAGCCATAACAGTGCCCATTCTTGGGAAGGAGTGATGGTCGGAGATTACGGAAACAAGAGAAAAGACAACACATCCAGCCAGGGATTGCAATAATACTTTGAGTCACACGTGGTCGTGGGTCACGCAGGTCAGATCCGCACGCATTGCGCCACACGGAGTGCCGAAATGTGCTGCCCCGCGCTGAAGAAAAGGAACGAGTAACGTCAGTAACGAGTTACCAATTTTTGTAACTGATTCCGTTACTATTACCATATTTTAAAAAGTAACTGAATCGTTACTTCGTTACCAAAAAAAGTAACCGTTACCAAGTAACGAGTTACTTGTAACGAGTTAGGCACAACTCTGCCCCACATGACGTTTTCGAAGTTCGTCGTCGAATTTGAGTCAACCGTACACAATGTAAGCACAACCAGGTAAGCAACAAATTCGCATAATCAGGGAACACCATCATGATAATTAATAGAATATAGCATATATACTTCCTCGCTTGCTCTCTTTGTATTCATGCCTCGTACCGCCATTTGCACGTACGCATTCGGCTGCTGTTGAACGGGGCTTCGCCAAGCAGGAGACGATACAAGAGGCTCGCTCTTCCTTCTCATGGGCGTACGGAAAATACAGCTCAGGGGAAATGATGCTGGGAAACGAAGCACCCTTCACAGACGTAACACAGCAGTTTGCTCATGTCATCAAGGCATACCTGCAGCGCATGTCCCACTTGCTGGGCCATGCTAACTAATAAGTCAGTTGTTCAAATGAAAAAAAAAAATGAAAAAAAGAACAACTAAACAGAGCAGGCTGAGCATTTGTTTCTCGTTTTACTCGGTGTATAACATCTTTCAGTGGGAATGTTTAAATCTTACCTTCAACTAATAAGTCAGTTATTGGAATGGAAAAAAAAAAGAAAGAAAAATAAATAAACAGAGCAGGCTGAGCATTTGTTTTTCGTTTTACTTGGTGTATGGCATGGCATCTTTCGGTGTGAATGTTTAAATCCTACCTTCAATCGTAAACGAAGCAATTGTTCACTCGCATTCGGAGATCCCCCTCCCTTTTCGGACGAAACAAGCGTTTGGACGGTACGGTTATTTGGACGGGTTGGGCAAGTTTCCCCCCGTTTGGTTCAGTTCGTCCAATGCCCACTATGTCCAATTTTTTTCGGACGTGCTGGGTACTTGGACGTTGTGAATGCTTGGACGAAATAAACATTTGGACGAATCGGGGTGCTACCTGTTCGTGAACCTTCAATTTTCTGTAACCGGTCTGTAGCCTAGATCACTACGTTCACATAATCCCCTCCACACCCTAACAAAGCAGCCATTCACTCCGGCCGTAGAAGCCCGCAGGGACCCTTTCTTCCCTCCGGGCTGTTGACCCACAATTCGCATGAACCTTTAAACACGTCACACCTAACCCTTTAAATACCATGCCAATGATGAGGACGGTGCCCAGAAGAAGAACAGTCTCTGTTCGAAATATCGGCGGCTTCTGTCCTGAGGCAACTTCCTTCCTGCTTTCTTGATGTACGCAATGCCCATTGCAATGATTACAATTACATCTGGTCTAGTGTATTTCAATTTTTCGTTGGCAAACCTCAAAAACTCCGCCATCAATCCCAATGGCCCTTCCGACGTTGATGTGCAAATATTTTTATAAGTATTGTAGATTCGGCATATAAATTCTTGCACCTTCAGTTCTGTAGTTTGTACCATATCTCCGAATACGACCATGTCTAGGACGTATTGAAATGCAGCGATAATGAAATCGTTTCGCGGCTCCTCCTTTTCGAAGCAGTTTTTTATCACATCTTCCCATGGCTTATGGTATCGAGTAGAAAATCTATCTTTTCAATGTAGAGCAATTTTCAAGTGCACATCTACACTTAATTAAAAGCATATCTATGTTTATTTTATTGATTAAAATTTTATTATCTGATTTAGAATGCTATAATCTCCACCTGTCGTGAGAATTATTGTTTTGATTTTGTTTCAAGTATTCACTCGACTGATATTCTATGAGTTGTGAACTTACCGCTCGAGATAATTATTGTCTTGTATTTGTTTCAATTGTTCACTCGATTGACATAAGTAAGTACCTCTAAGATGGGAATGCCTCATAACTCTGAATTGCATTTCACATTTGATATTTCTGTGTGGTTCATTAGAAATTTCTGTTGCAAGATATTACAAAAATTGACGTAATTAAATTTGTTTCTCGTTTTTGATTGAGTATCGTTGCTACCAATTAATAATTTGGACTTTCTCTACATCTTCAATAACAATATCGCATCTCTACAAACTTAGCCGACTTGTCAACCACTTTGACGAAAGATTTCCGTTTCAGGGAAAGGATGCGAAAAGATAGTGACCCCAGCGAGTGATATCGACATCTATTTGCGCTGCACAATAAACTATATCGCCTTTGAACTCTCTTATCTGACCTCTAGAGCGCCCCGTTTGCTGGACAAAGTAATATAGCCCCTAACCCTCTGAGTGATAAAGCATGCGCTGTGCTATGGTCACATAGATATAGACATAAAGTCTCTCGGCTTTGAGGAAAAGAGTGAAAACCGTGCATATTTCCTACGTCTTGGATACCTCCATCAAGGTTCGTAATGTTTGTTAGAATGAAAATTGTATATTGATTGATTTTATGATGGTTCAATGATAGATTATTTTCCTCTGTTGATATTTACGTGTCGCCGCGTGTTCCTCTGTTCTTCAGCGTTAAGCCTGTGCTATTTCGCCTTTGATAGAATGATTAGCTATTATTTCTCTATGTGTTGGATGGTGCGCAGGTTTTGGCTCTCTATTAATTGTAGCTGTTGATTGTGTTGTTTCTCGTTATTTCCTTACGTCTATTCTATTCACTTAATAAGAAATTAAAAGTTGAGTAATGTTGGAATATGAAACTGAGATTCCCTATTGCGCTCGAAATGTTATGACAGATATTCACGTTATTGCATTGATGGTTCTCACGTATAGGAATATTAATTTTCTGATGAGTTTGATTTTCTGAATGATAGATTACTGTGTTGTTTTGATTAGGAATATCTTCTTCGTAGTGGTATAGATTTTATTCCCTCTTGTGTTCTTGTTGTTCTGTTTGTTGGCTAGGAGCGTGCTATGTGTTGAAGTTCATTTTTAACATGTCTATTTTCTGATGAGTTTGATTTTTTCTTCTGATTTTCCTCTTGTGTTCGTGTCGTTCTTTGTTCTGTTTGTTGGCTAGAAGCGTGCTATGTGGTGAAGTGGAATACCTTCTTTGTAGTGGTATAGATTTTATTTCGTCTTGTGTTCGTGTCGTTCTGATTGTTGGCTGGGATCGTGCTATGTGGTGAAGTTCGTTTTTAACATATCTATTTTCTGATGAGTTTGATTTTTTCTTCTGATTTTCCTCTTGTGTTCGTGTCGTTCTTTGTTCTGTATGTTGGCTATGAGCGTGCTATGTGGTGAAGTTCATTTTTAACATGTCTATGTGGAATATCTTCTTTGTATTGGTATAGATTTTATTTCCTCTTGTGTTCTTGTCGTTCTGTTTGTTGGCTGCGAGTGTGCTATGTGGTGAAGTGGAATATCTTCTTTGTATTGGTATAGATTTTATTTCCTCTTGTGTTCGTGTCCCATAGTCCTCCAGAGTCTCTGCTGTTCACATTTAACTGCATACAACTATCAGAACTTCCCGCTATTGCACTGATGGTTCTCACGTATAGGAATATTAGACGTTTTATAATACAAATTGTCATTTTGATTGTAATCGTATTGATTAAGAATATATTCTTTGATTAAATGCGCTATCACTTCTGATTCATTGAAAACTTCCACTAATAAAAAATATTGTGTTTGATTTGTGATACCTATTCAATGCTAGTGTATCATACCTGTAATAAGTATTGTTACGTGTATTGTGTTCCTTCTATTTCAGATTTTTTTCCCATTCACGCGGAGTCATAACATAATTCCTAATTACTTTAATAAATATATTTTCACTTGTACTTTTGTGTATGGCTATCCTTTGCATGTAAACTGCACACCTATTGTATCTGGAAAAATATGTGAAGTCGGCGGCCCAGGCTGAAAATGACGAAAGTCGGCGGCCCAGACTGAAAAATGACGAAAGTCGGCGGCCCAGGCTGAATGGTAAACGCCCACGCAGCCCTCCGGCCACGCGACGCCCAAGTAGGAAAATTGTGAAACAGGTCAGCCCAGGGTGAATGGTAGCATGCACGCAGCCCCCCGGTCACGCTCCGCCCACCACAGCAGCCCTCCGGTCACGCTCCGCCCACCTGTCACGGGAAGGAAATCGGCCCAAGTAGGAAAATGTTGAAAGAAGTCAGCCCAGGGTGAATGGTAAGAGCACACGCAGCCCTCAGGTCACGCTCCGCCCACCACAGCAACCCTCCACTCGAGCACCGCCCTGTTACAGGTGGTGAAGGTTTTTTCGGTTGGGTTTTTCTCCTTCACCTGATTGGCATCACAATTCCCAGCACTATTGGCTTTAATAAATATATCTCAACTTGAATGGCATTAATAAATATATTTTGACTTGTACTTTTTGTGTATGACCCTTCTTTGCATGTCTCTGCATGTAAACCGCTCACCTATTGTATCGGAAAAAAATATGTGAAGTCGGCCCAAGAAGTCTGCCCAGGCTGAAAAATATGCTACGATGAGCGCACGCGCAGCCTTCCCCCGCCGATAAGCGCGCGGACAACCCTCCCCGCACGCGCCGTGCAGGGAAAAATACGCGCAGGGCTCAGGGCAGGGGGGGTCGTAGTTTCTCATGGGGCTTGTTTCTCAACCACTCTCTACTACTCACCGGGCCCTGAGGACTGGAGGAGGTCTCCAGTGGCCGTAGTATCGACGCGCAGGATGGCACAAAACGCCGATAAAAGTTGACCAAGCCGAGGAAGCGGCGCAGTTGACGGATTGAAGTGGGGGGCCGGGAATTCTGCGATGGCCTGGATCTTCTTGGGCAGGGGGGAGATTCCAGGTGATGGCCCAAGAAATCAAGAGAAGGCTTGCCAAACTCGCACGCCGTGGTGTTCGAGGCGGGCAAAGGCTTCGCGAAGGGGGTGGAAATGCTGCTCCTTTGTTTCGCGACGATGAGGAGGTCATCCATGTACGCGAAAACGAAGGGGATGCCTCGCAGTATCGAATCAATAAAACGATGGAACGTCTGCGCAGCGTTCCTCAAGCCAAAAGGCATGCGCAGGAATTCAAAGACCCGGAAAGGTGTCACAACGGCTGTTTTCGAAACGTCCTCTGACGCTGCGGTAATTTGGTGGTATGCCTTAGTTAGATCGATTTTGCTGAAAATACTTGCCCCGGTAAGGTTCATGGTGTAATCCTGTATATTGGGCAGCGGATAGCGGTCGGGTTTCGTAGCGATGTTCAGGGCGCGATAATCCCCGCCGGTTTTCTTTGGGGACCATATGTAGGGGAGTTTCCCAATCGCTGGAGGAGGGGCGGGCGATGCCGATAGCCAACATATGGTCGAATTCGCTGCGAGCGATATTCCACTTCTCAGGGGCGAGGACGACGCGGGCTTGAAGTGCACCGGGGGGCCCCGACGTGTTGATGTAATGGACGACGTCGTGGCGAACAGGCCTTCGTCCATTCAGGTGCTGGGACAGAGAAGGGAATTCGCTGAGCACGGCAGCGAAGGGAGACTGAAGGGACGAGATGGCGGGCAAGGAAAATGCGGGGCGTTAGATATCCGAGCGCAGGTCCCGTGTTCGAGTCAGGAGGGCCTTACGACGCACATCGACGGCAAGACCAAAATGCTGCAGAAAATCTGGTCCGATAATAGCCTGGTCAACGGCTGCGATTTTGAAGATCCAGGGAAGGAACGACGTAGGCCGAGGTTTAGTGTCAGTGACTGCTCTCCGTAAACGGGAAATGCTTGGTGTTGTTGACAACGGTCAGGTGGTAACTCGGAACTTGCACTTGTTCGCCTTGCTGGCCGGGAGAGATACTAATTTCTGCACCAGTATCCACAAGGAAGCGTCCAGACGAGATGCTAAGTCGGCGACGAAGAACAGGCGACCCCGATGGACAGGAGGGGTGGGGGCGCTCGCCGCCTTTAGCGCTCCCCGGGAAGGTTTCCGCGGACAGGAAACACGGCGGTTGGCAATTGTGAGCTTGAGCACCCGAAGGACCAGTGCGGTACCAACAGAATGGCGAAGGGTTGGCCACGCGCTGGAGAAGGGGACCTACGAAATTGTCGGATCTGTGAACCGCGTCGAGGGGAGGCAGGGCCACGGTTCGTCTGCGTCGAGGCGATGAGGGCACGGAGCTCGTGAACGTACGTCCTCGAAAAGCGGGCAATTTCGTTTGTTGGCTCGGCAGGACGGAAGGGAGGCGGAGGGGCAGTCACCGAAGTTGCAGGGTGCAGACACGTGAGCGAGCAATCGGGAGGGTGGCCTGCATAACGGCTTACTGCGCCACATCCAGAATCTTGTCCGCATGAAGCGCCACGCTCTGTGATCGAAAGGTTGGTTGTAGTGGCCAGTGTCATCCGCACGAGTAGATGGAAGGCGCTGTGTAAGAATAGCTCCTTGAGGAGTGCTTCGTCAAAAGTGTAGGCGCGGTCCACCGAGCAGGTTCTGCATATGCCGTAGAAAATTGGGATGGTCGCCTGTCTCCGAAGATCTGCAGCGGAGAGAAAGCTGTTGGGAAAACGCTTCCGGTCGGATGCCATGTGCGCTGAATATAGCAGCCTTAGTGTGTCGTAGGGCCCGACGGAGCGCAGAGAATGTCGGTCACACAGAAGCTAACCTCGGGTGGAAGAACGGAAAACGGACGTGCTTATACTTGGTCGCTTGCGTGGTGATGCCAGCCAGTTGGAATTGGCATTCGACCTGTACGAACCAGATGGTAGGGTTCGCAGGCCAAAATGGCGGTAGTCTCACGGCGAGACGACTGACGTTGCTGGTGGCGATGAATCCTGCATGGCAAGAGCGATCAGCCGAGGGCATGCAATTGGATCAGCAAGGGTCTAGTTCGGGTCACCAATTGTGGGTTGTCGCGACGAGAGATAATGAAGGGACAACCACACAGGCTGACGGTTTGCCCATGATAATGGTTTAATGGCGGTTGGAGCGAAGCTTGGATGCGAAGTTGGGTGCGCTCAGGCGTTGCGGCCGGCAGCGGATGCGAGTTGAGATGCGAAATGAAGCGAGGTTTGGTGAGTGTGCCGGCTGGGCCGTGGACAGCGCAGGTCGGTCCCTGGATGCCGTGAACCGGTGGGCGGATGCGATGGTTAGTGAGCGGTCGGGTCGGTTGGATCGACAGCTGATCGGTAGCGCGGACAGAAGCGGTCGGCGTGTCGGGCGAGAGGCGAATGGCGTTCGGGATATGACCGTGATGAGCCGAGTAATGATGATGGCTTCCAGGCATAGCGTGCCGTGGTAGTGCTCGTGGAAGGTGTGGTCAGAAATTGGGGATGGTGAAGGGCCGAATTGCGCTGAACATGATGTTCATCGTTCGGGTCACCAAATGTAGAGAAGTTGTTGTTCCTCTACATGAGCCCCGACCGACGATGATGGTATGCCACGGAGAGGCGATGACGGTGGCCTGTCTCCAGGACCGCGCCGGTGGAACTGAAGCCAGGCGTGTGGCCATCTTCGTGGTTGTCCACGGCCCGCTACACAATCATCCCTCCGTCACGGAGAGACGATTCCTTCCTTTTTTTGTCACAGATGAGGCATTTGACACACTGGCTACTAGGTACACGCTTCTCTGTTCCCCGCACGACGACAACGTCGACGATTTGCGACTCTATCTACCGAGCATAGCTCCAGTAATCACGCGTGTCCTCGAAGCATGTCCCATGCCTTTCAAATTTTGTCTGTGCTCGAAGCGCTCATGATTAAGGACGGAGCCGATGGGTTTTTCTCATCTCCTTCACGTGAACCTTCACTTGAGAGTGGTTCATACCGCCAAGAAATCGAAGGCGCGATAAATGCTGCCATCGCAGAGTCCTCGCAACGCGTAAAAACTATGCGAGAAGGGTCTGGTTTCACCTCGAACGACGTCCAATGTGTCGACTTAAAACTAACGCGCTTAAAACCGAAGCGGATTGGGTGCACGATCGAGCTTCCCGAAATGCTGAAAAGAAAAACAAGACTCTCACAAACGTCAAACTTCCACCGAATCACGAAAACGAGTGTTTCAAGTATAGCGTGCTGGCACTCTTGCATCCGTTGAGGAACAAACCAAACGATTATGCCAGATACCGCAAATACATGAATCCTTCGAATCCGGAGACGCGCGTAACGTACTGGCCGCCCTGCTTCCAGTCACTTACGAAGACATTCCCTGTGGGAGAGAAAAAACAAAATCTCCGTGTACATCTACGTGTTCGACGAGCAGACGAGTTCGATATCTACGGACGGGTTCCCTGCACGCTCTATAAAGATAAAGTCCACTGCTCGAGGTTAGAGAGCATTTCTATGGAATCAGAAAATTTAGCACTTTCATGGGACGAAGTGACTACTTTTATTGCGAGAAATGCACGCGGTTACGGGACGAGAGAGGCATTGCAGACGAACGTCTGTGTCGAGACGTAAACGAAGTGATTCTCGAAATGCCAAAAGCGGGGGAGTGTGTCTCCTTCAACAAGATACAGTACATGCATCCCTATCCCTATTTCGCGGTGTTGGACACGGAGAGCGTTTGGAAAAGGACGCGCTCGTTAAGGACGCCTGAGTGTGCACAGGATGAGCTCGTACTGCATCGTTGTAGTGAGAAGTTGGACGGAAAAATACTAGGCCTAGATGGCTATTTGGGACCCAACGCGGCAGAGAAATGCTTGCTCTCGCTCAAGCGATTTAGCGATCAAATCGATAGGTTGAACAGTTGTCCCTCGCCGTTGGTCATGAGTATGGAAGACCACTTTCGGCACGAGCGCTACGCACTGCGAATTTTGTGGAATCGAATTTAACCGACATACGCGGAAGGTGTCGCATCACGACCACACCGCTTCGTAGAGCCCGGTTCTTCGAATTTTGTCGCGACGCTGTGTGATACGTGTAACCTTACGTGTCGTAACCAAAGAACTCGTCGTGTGCGTGCACAACCTGCAGTACGATTTGAGCTCCCTTCTCCGCCACATGCACGTTCTAAATCTGGGCGAGCCGTGGATCTTAGCTTCGAGTACGGAAAAGATAAGAGGGTTCAACATTGGCGATCTCCATTTCCGCGATACCACGCAGTTTTTCAACCTCTCCTTGTCGAACCTGGTGGAAACCCTGCTCAGCGGCGGTGAGGGCGCGTTTCATTGTACCCGTCAAATGTATGGTGACCGTTTCCGCGCCTCCTCAGGAAGGGCATTTACCCGTACACCTTCGTCGACAGTTTCGAAGCGTACAATTTGCCCGCACTACCGCCAAAGGAAGCTTTCAAAAGTGACCTGAACGACCAAGAGATCACGGACGAGGACTATCAGTACGCCCTCGATTTTCGAATTGTTCGAATGTAAGAACCTCGGCGGTTACACGCGTCTCTACGTCACGCTCGACGCCTGTCAGCTCTGCGACGTCGTGCTGTATTTCAGGAAGATCGCGCTAGAGACGGAGGTTAGATATCCTACGTACCGTGTCCCTCGCCAGCTACGCGTGGGCAGCGCTCTGAAGCTCACCAAAGTCAAACTCGAGCTCATGAGCGATCGCGAGATGTACGAAACGATCGAGAAGGGAATCAGGGGAGGCATTTGTAACAGCTTCCACAGATACTGTGGGCTAATCACGAGGGGTGCGACGATTACGAGAATAGCGAAAAGTTTATCCAGTACCTCGACGTGAATAGTTTGTACCCGTACGCGATGACTTTCCATCTCCCGACAGGTGGTTTTGAGTGGGTCGATCCTTCGAGGTGGAGCGAGATCGATTTTCTCAACATTCCTCACGATTCGGAAGTGGGTTACGTACGTGGTAGACTTGTCGTACCCGAAGAACTGCACGCGCTCACCAGGGATTTTCCCCTGGCACCCGAACACAGGTGCGTGGACGAGAACGAACTCTCCCCCTACCAGCGACACTTGAAAGATGCGTTGGCGCTGAACGCCCCTCCCACAAAGAAACTCTTGCTGACGTGCTACGACAAAGAACGCTACGTCGTTCATTATGCATTGCTCGCTCTGTACGTGAGGTTGGGCATGAAAATAAAACGTGTTCACAGCATCCTCTCGTTCCGCCAAGACAACTTTTTGCGAACCTTCGTGCAGAGAAACGTCGCGTTGAGGAATGCCGCGACCACGAAATTCGAGCGACTTCTGTACAAAACCATGTCGAACAGCACGTTCGGTAAGTCGATACAAAATGTGAGACGGCATGAAAAGGTACGCTATAGCCTACGACAAAGAAAGCCACTCCGAAAAGCTAGCTCCGTCGACAGTCAGCATTTTTCATTCTGAGTGACAAGTGCATCTTGTACGAGATGAAACAACGCCGCATCAAATGCACGCACCCCCTTTACGTGGGCTTTGCCATTCTTGAAATATCCAAAGTCCGAATGTACAGCTTCATCTACGAGTCGCTCTTTTCTCGCTTGACATGTCCAGTGCAATTGATCTATAGCGACACGGACAGCATAATTTTTTCTCTCACGTGTGAAAGCCTGGAAGAGCAGCTGATGAAGATTGAGTGAGTTAGATCTTCTTCCTATCCATGGACCACCCACTTTTCAACGACGAGCACGCGAATCAGATGGGGTACTTCAAAGACGAGACGGGGGCGGAGTTATTCAGGAAGTCGTAGCCATCCGAGCGAAAATGTACAGCATTCTCTTGGCTGGGACACACAAACAGATCGCGAGAGCAAAGGAGTTAAGAAAGACGTGGTGAGGAAACATTTATTGCACGAAGTGTACCGAGATTCTCTGTTCAATGAAAAGGCGGTCTCTCAGAAGCAGTGCACCATCCAGAGTATAAAGCAAACGATGTACACCATTTCGAGACTCAAGAAGAGCTTGGTCCCCTACGACGACAACGCTATCTCGTGGATGCCGTACACTCCTTCCCTTATGGGAGCTGCGAATACGGTAAGCTTTCCTAGTGTTTTGACGCGTAGGATTACGATAGTACTCTCTTTGTGCAGCACCGGAAAACCCGGAAGAGAGCCCGAGGCGTCGACGTCAGGCATCGAGTAACCGTGGAACAAAGAGCTGCACGCGCATGTAATCGAGAATAAAAGTTCTAGTCGAGACATGCTTCTCTCTCTCTCTCTCTCGCAGACAGGAGAAGCGGGCGTGGCAGTGCGGAATGGGTGTACGAAAAGAATGACCATTCCGTCATCGTGCTGGCAGTGACCCGCGCAATGACGACGCTGCGATGAAGATTCCCCTTTTCTGGCATGATCTCTCGTAATCTGTTCGTGAGATAGCAAGAGGGAGGGTGCAGGCATCTATCGACCAAGTCTTTGTATGTATTCAATAAAGATGTTTCAGTGAAAGAACACACAGAGTCTCGTCAAAGTTATTCGGACTGTTTAATGCGTTGCATGTCAATAACCAATCGGTATTTCAATAAATCAATGACAAAGTTGGCGATGTAGACTGCTTGCAAATGTCGCTGCTTCCGCAGGGCGTGCTTAATATGAGCGATGGCACGAGCGAGAAGGTCCACGATGTCTGCAGCGATGTAGTTGAATTCTGCGTTGGCCAAGCTCACAAATTCGCTCATCAGTCCCAGGGGTCCGTCGGAACCGTTATGCAGACGTTCTTGTAACGGGCGTAGATCCGACGCACCATCTCCTGCAGCGGCCCCGGCGAGATCTCTCCTATATTGCCAAAGCCTACCATGTCTATCACGTAGCGAAAAGCAGTGATGACGAGCTCGTTGCGGGGACTTTCGTTGAAACATTCCTTCTCCACTTCTTCCCAAGAAGCGTGGGTGCGGGAACAATTTTGTAAAGAGTGGTAGCTGAACATCTTCACGTATGACGATGCGAGCGCAGTGCGCGCTGCCTTTATACAGATAAACACGCGCAAAGAAACGAGAGCGAAACCGAATCGGAGAAGCCACCCGTTACCGCTAGGAGAGCGCGCGCAGTGGAAGAGTGCAGAGAGCGAAACCGAAATCGCCCGCGTGACCCCCCTCTATCATGGAGGAAGGAAACACAGGAGCGGCCGTTTCGAGCAGATTTCCGTGGGACCCCTCTGGCGGTCGCTCCTGTCAAAACCGCCATTACTTCCTGTCCACCACGTGATCCTCTCCAAAGTTTCGGTTTGGCAACGCTTTGTTCCTCGCGCTGCTTTTCGTGCTTTTCCAAAGCTACTCTTAAAATGTGAGCACCACTGCGGAAACAACGTTTGTTAACGTGTTCTCACCGCGGTTGCGGCTGTCGTTCAACAGAAAGCAGCTCTGTCACGGGAATAACGTTTCCTTCGTAAGCACGTACTTGACCGGTTGTTTCGTACCCCTGTCTGTGAGAGAGTCATCTTGAATCGTTCCTTTCCAAGCTGGCGTTGTGCTACAGCTGCAGATTCAATTGACTTCCTCCATCGTTGTACAAATTTGATTACTGGCATGCTTTACCACTTCAGCAACAAACACTAAAACGCGGCCACGTCGTCACACAAACATCGCTGCCGCGAATGATGTTTCTAGTCCTGCGTGCTTGTCCTGCAGACCCTGACCGGTCTTGTAGTAGAAGGGTAAACCAAGAGTAAACCTCCGAACACACACAAATAAAGCTGGACGCGCGGCGTTCATCACAATGCAGATATCTGAACCAGCCCCCCACAGCTCTCGCAAAATCTGTATCAAAATGCGTGTTACTGCGCACGGAGCAATCCGTGCCTCTCTATTGGTCGGACGCCACAAGCGTGTCCGGATTGGTTGCCAGAATTTGAAAACGGCACTTCGCGCTTCCTCGCCTGCGTGCTGCGTTCTCCTTCGGCGGTTTCATTTGAAATCTGAAACGGTGGGCGCCCGTTGGCGGTGTCTTCGTTGAGAGGCAAGTGCGTTCGCCGGTCGCCGTTTTTATCCGTATATTGGTGTCTTTGATCGTGTTGTACTGTTTCTCGCCACAAGCATGGGTCTACGAACAGCCAATCGGATTTCAAACTGAAGTGTTGTCGTGAATTCTGGCTCGATGAACATGTTCGAGCGCCGTCAGATCTGCATAGCGGTGGCAAGAAAATACAATTCATGAAGCAGCATTTTATGTTTGACGTGTAGCAGGCAAGGACATGATGATCAAGCGACTGTGCGCAAGTATGTGACAGTTGTTCGTTGCTGGGAATAAGCTGTGTCGATATGCGTGTTTTGCAAGTTTGAACTTTGTTCAGTGTGCTAGGAAGCGTTACGCAATGGACTCAGTACGCTCAGTGCATGTATATGTGTCAACATGCCGATTGTGTCAGTATAAATAAATTTCTGTTCATTACGACACTTTTCACAGTTGTTTGGGAATCACGGAACAACTTTACGACGTGCATGAAAGCTAGTAGACTTAGAGGTGGGGTAGCCGGTACAGGCCAGTATGGAAAGCAGAAGTCAGCAACAGCCAGAACCGGTAGGGCTGCGAGCCGGACGGAAAGACTTCTGATTGGAGGATTGAGGGAGCAATCGCTGCACTCTCATTGGTCGTGTGCCCAGTGTTGTGTGAATTTAGCTATACTATGGGCTCTATGGGGAGTTGGTGAGAGCTGTCTGAACTGCAAGGCAATCACGACTCCTGTCGTCTGCTTTGGGAGCTGGCCTGCGCATGCTCTTGGGGTCACGTGAGCGGTCACATGGTAGACAGGAGCATCCCAGATGCAGTGCGAAGCTGGCACCCCCGTCCCAATGGCAAAAAGTTCGAAGGGGCCGCTCCTGTGTTTCCTTCCTCCATGCCCTCTATGACGGCCGGGCGGGGCGCGGCGCAGAGGGCGGTAGGAGCACGCTGCGCGCGCATGCGTAGCTGCCCGCGCGGCCAAGGGGATGAAATCGCGAGTTTCACTTGCGGACTAAAGTGAGGCGCTGCGAGCTTTTCGCGTCATGAAACGTCATGAAACGTCATAATTTTTACGTCGAAGCGCGAGTTCTCAACCGTCACAAGCCCATTGGCTCCTGAAGCCGCTCCCCCGGTATGCGAGCGCTCATTGGTTGGTTTGAAATTATGAACTTTCCTTGGCGCGCTCAAGCCGGCGACCGTGTCGGGCTGTCGGCGGTGCCGGAGCAACTCCAGCAACTCGCCGCAAAGTTTCGAAATGTGTTGGGTGCAGCGGGGACGCAAGCAAAGCATCTACGCCAGTACCGCTTTTGATGGTTTTTAGTGTCCTTCCCTAACATGTTGTCGATACCGACTCTGAAAAACTCGGTGCCTCATGGATACTTCTGCAAGTCAACTGAGTGCTAGATAACTGGAAGGCAGGTCTGCTTCGCTTGCTTGGTGCGACAACGCTTCAAGAAGCATTTTGGCAGGTAGAATTTTTGGTTGTCATGCTTCTGATCCCTATCTTTCTTGTTCAGGTATAAGCACTCAACTCATATCTGCTTCAGAATAGCATCTGCATGGATACAGTAGAATGGATATGACACTCAGAGTGGTTGGATCATCATCTTTCGGCATAGCAGCTTCACAATTTCCTTTGTCACGGATCAACCAGGCGCCTACACAAGCAGCAATATGGACATGTTCTCTGTCATGCCGAACCTCTGAATGTGTGTGCGTGTGCAGCCAATATTGTTGTTCTACTGTGAAATCTTCCACGTGAGACATGAGCTATCAGTGAATGCAAAAGTTGCTTCGGCATTTAATTCGAACTTTGTTCATCATGTTCGTGTTGTGCACAGCTACAGCAGACTTCATATTTGTGCTTTGGAAATACCTATCCCGGAAAATAAAGCACTTTGTGTAACAGAAACAGCCAACGCTTCCACATTTTGTTGTTTATTATTTCACTCGACGCGAACGGAGATCCACAACCACCCAGAACTGCCCCGAACCGCCAAAGGGGGGAGAGGGAGAAAACAGATGGGAAAGGGAAAGCCTCGCCAGCGTCACAGGTCACCCAGGGAGACAAAAAAAGGCAAAGCAAAAAGCTACTCAACCGACGTCCAACGATTGGCCCAACGCTTGAGGTCACGTGAGTTTTTCCCAACAATAGAATTATACTACACGTTCATTCCCCTGGCGCGGCGGCGACGTCCCAGTCACCTGCTAGCTGGATCTCGCGGAGTGATGACGTGCGCTCGGTCGCTCCGCAGTCCCCGCGCCGGCTCAGTTTGTGCCTGGCTGCCGTGGCATCCGCCGGAAGCTGCCGTTTACGCAATAGTCCAGGGAAAATGGCTTGCGCCCAAACCACGTGATCCCAGGAGCCACTCACAGCGTCTCCGAGGTGCAGCTCCGGGAAAAAAGCTGGGGCCCAGTGCGCATGCGCAGACCGACCTCCTTTCCCAACCTCCTTCCCTCCTCAGGTTTTTCGTCTCTCCTCTCGCCCCCTACCCCCCCCCCCCACCTCGTCCGTTTGCCTTCGGCGCTTGCTGTCTTGCTGTAGAGCAACGATCATGCTGTCCCAAAGCAGACAATCAAAAAGCGATGGTGTATGACAAATCAACTTTATTTGTCCTCGGGAACTGCCTCGAAAAAGCTACAGTACATATCTTTTTACGTCTTGTAACAGGCTTCAATGGAGCTTTAAGTGCTTCGACATCGAAGGGCAGTTCAAAAGCCAATGCTGAGCTATGTGCGTCGCTGTTGCCGATGGTTGCCGGGAGAACTAAAACAAAATAAAAAATATATTAATGATCCGTAACTCTGCACGAAAATCACTGCTATTATAGACAATCGATCTTGATTTCGTATTTGAACACCAAGGCATTTGTCACGAATGTTCGTAGATCACAGTTAATGAACGGCTGCTAGGGGCATGAGGGGCAACTAGCATAACCACACATAATTTGATTAACGGCATATCAGAAACGTACAAGTTACGGCAATGCACTATGAAACGCCGCTAACGTACCACTGACTCGTAAACGTTGTACGTAATGCACTTAACGTGATAAACCTGCATTACTTCCTTCAGTCACAAAAAAGTAATAAAACTTGTCTTACCGTTCACCTGCAGTACGTCGGAAAGAGTGCAGACTTCCTCTCTGACGATTTCTGCGTCCTTTGGAGGTGCAGGGATTCCATGTCATGTTCGTCTTCCCGCTTTTGTGATGATGAGGTGGATGTGCCATTCCGTTCTCACATTAGCAGTTCGCCACAATGTAAATCTAAAGCATTCAAAACCCTCAAACTACCCCCTAGCGTCTTCTCCTCTGTCTTCTTCTTCTTTGCAGGGGGGGAGTTGTTTTTCTTTCTCCTCCGTTCGACTGCTTCCGTTGAGCGGTACGCGCGTTCGGATGCTCGCTACTCAGTCAAATGACTCTGGCCCAATCAGCGCGAAGGAAACTGACGCCAGTTTTTTTAGACCAATGAGCATCCCAATATTTATACAGGGTGTGTGCAGAAAAACATGACCCGCATTAGGCACATAGCTTGTTGCCTACCTAACTAACGAACTTCCGGTGGCGCACGATGGCGCATTTATGCGTTCGAAATCTGCAGAAAAATTGTGGAAGCCATACTCAGCTTAAAAAATAAACGGAACAACGAAAACGTCGGCTTCCGTGCATCAGAATAGGGCAACATGGTGGACAACAGGGTGTATGTGAAAGGGCAACACGGTTAACGTAGGAGAGTTGTGTCCAAGTACGCTAGGGGAGCTATAGGTGCATAAATCGAAACGATGTCCCACATGGATGCTCATCGGCAGTACCCCTAGCGGTGCCTGCACATAACTCTCCTGAGACCGAAATGCACTACCATGCACTGTCATGACCACCCTATTCTAATGCATGGAAGCTCATGTTTTCGCGCTCTGTTTATTTTTTTACACTGAGTATGCTTTCCAGGATTTTTTTGTAGCTTTCGCACGCATAAATACGCCGTCGTGCGCCACCGAAGTTCCTCGGCTAAGTAGACAGCGAGTTACATGTAAAAATGCGGGTCATGTTTTTCTGCACACACCCTGTACATATATTGCGCAACCAATCAGAGATCTTCCGAGTACGTGCGCCGGTGGCGACAATATTTTGGAGGCGGTGCGTTTCGCTTTAGAGCCGGCGGCTGGCCGTGGGGAGTGGTCGCACCGTCGCCACGGGGGAAAAGGTGAGTGATTTCCCGATGTTTGCGCGTTGTTTTACCGCGCTCCTTTTCTCGCATGTTTGCCGTGCCCCCGTACGCACATGTCTAGACTTGTTTAGCGGTGACCAATGAGTGATTTCCGATTTTTGCGCGTTGTTTTACCGCGCTCCTTTTCTCGCATGTTTGCCGTGCCCCGTACGCACATGTCTAGACTTGTTTAGCGGTGACCAATGAGTGATTTCCCGATGTTTGCGCGTTGTTTTACCGCGCTCCTTTTCTCGCATGTTTGCCGTGCCCCGTACGCACATGTCTAGACTTGTTTAGCGGTGACCAATGAGTGATTTCCGATTTTTGCGCGTTGTTTTACCGCGCTCCTTTTCTCGCATGTTTGCCGTGCCCCGTACGCACATGTCTAGACTTGTTTAGCGGTGACCAATGAGTGATTTCCCGATGTTTGCGCGTTGTTTTACCGCGCTCCTTTTCTCGCATGTTGCCGTGCCCCGTACGCACATGTCTAGACTTGTTTAGCGGTGACCAATGAGTGATTTCCGATTTTTGCGCGTTGTTTTACCGCGCTCCTTTTCTCGCATGTTTGCCGTGCCCCGTACGCACATGTCTAGACTTGTTTAGCGGTGACCAATGAGTGATTTCCGATTTTTGCGCGTTGTTTTACCGCGCTCCTTTTCTCGCATGTTTGCCGTGCCCCGTACGCACATGTCTAGACTTGTTTAGCGGTGACCAATGAGTGATTTCCCGATTTTTGCGCGTTGTTTTACCGCGCTCCTTTTCTCGCATGTTTGCCGTGCCCCGTACGCACATGTCTAGACTTGTTTTAGCGGTGACCAATGAGTGATTTCCGATGTTTGCGCGTTGTTTTACCGCGCTCCTTTTCTCGCATGTTTGCCGTGCCCCGTACGCACATGTCTAGACTTGTTTAGCGGTGACCAATGAGTGATTTCCGATTTTTGCGCGTTGTTTTACCGCGCTCCTTTTCTCGCATGTTTGCCGTGCCCCGTACGCACATGTCTAGACTTGTTTAGCGGTGACCAATGAGTGATTTCCGATTTTTGCGCGTTGTTTTACCGCGCTCCTTTTCTCGCATGTTTGCCGTGCCCCGTACGCACATGTCTAGACTTGTTTAGCGGTGACCAATGAGTGATTTCCGATTTTGCGCGTTGTTTTACCGCGCTCCTTTTCTCGCATGTTTGCCGTGCCCCGTACGCACATGTCTAGACTTGTTTAGCGGTGACCAATGAGTGATTTCCGATGTTTGCGCGTTGTTTTACCGCGCTCCTTTTCTCGCATGTTTGCCGTGCCCCGTACGCACATGTCTAGACTTGTTTAGCGGTGACCAATGAGTGATTTCCGATGTTTGCGCGTTGTTTTACCGCGCTCCTTTTCTCGCATGTTTGCCGTGCCCCGTACGCACATGTCTAGACTTGTTTAGCGGTGACCAATGAGTGATTTCCCGATGTTTGCGCGTTGTTTTACCGCGCTCCTTTTCTCGCATGTTTGCCGTGCCCCGTACGCACATGTCTAGACTTGTTTAGCGGTGACCAATGAGTGATTTCCCGATGTTTGCGCGTTGTTTTACCGCGCTCCTTTTCTCGCATGTTTGCCGTGCCCCGTACGCACATGTCTAGACTTGTTTAGCGGTGACCAATGAGTGATTTCCGATGTTTGCGCGTTGTTTTACCGCGCTCCTTTTCTCGCATGTTTGCCGTGCCCCGTACGCACATGTCTAGACTTGTTTAGCGGTGACCAATGAGTGATTTCCCGATGTTTGCGCGTTGTTTTACCGCGCTCCTTTTCTCGCATGTTTGCCGTGCCCCGTACGCACATGTCTAGACTTGTTTAGCGGTGACCAATGAGTGATTTCCCGATGTTTGCGCGTTGTTTTACCGCGCTCCTTTTCTCGCATGTTTGCCGTGCCCCGTACGCACATGTCTAGACTTGTTTAGCGGTGACCAATGAGTGATTTCCCGATGTTTGCGCGTTGTTTTACCGCGCTCCTTTTCTCGCATGTTTGCCGTGCCCCGTACGCACATGTCTAGACTTGTTTAGCGGTGACCAATGAGTGATTTCCGATGTTTGCGCGTTGTTTTACCGCGCTCCTTTTCTCGCATGTTTGCCGTGCCCCGTACGCACATGTCTAGACTTGTTTAGCGGTGACCAATGAGTGATTTCCGATGTTTGCGCGTTGTTTTACCGCGCTCCTTTTCTCGCATGTTTGCCGTGCCCCGTACGCACATGTCTAGACTTGTTTAGCGGTGACCAATGAGTGATTTCCCGATGTTTGCGCGTTGTTTTACCGCGCTCCTTTTCTCGCATGTTTGCCGTGCCCCGTACGCACATGTCTAGACTTGTTTAGCGGTGACCAATGAGTGATTTCCGATTTTTGCGCGTTGTTTTACCGCGCTCCTTTTCTCGCATGTTTGCCGTGCCCCGTACGCACATGTCTAGACTTGTTTAGCGGTGACCAATGAGTGATTTCCGATTTTTGCGCGTTGTTTTACCGCGCTCCTTTTCTCGCATGTTTGCCGTGCCCCGTACGCACATGTCTAGACTTGTTTAGCGGTGACCAATGAGTGATTTCCGATTTTTGCGCGTTGTTTTACCGCGCTCCTTTTCTCGCATGTTTGCCGTGCCCCGTACGCACATGTCTAGACTTGTTTAGCGGTGACCAATGAGTGATTTCCGATTTTTGCGCGTTGTTTTACCGCGCTCCTTTTCTCGCATGTTTGCCGTGCCCCGTACGCACATGTCTAGACTTGTTTAGCGGTGACCAATGAGTGATTTCCGATTTTTGCGCGTTGTTTTACCGCGCTCCTTTTCTCGCATGTTTGCCGTGCCCCGTACGCACATGTCTAGACTTGTTTAGCGGTGACCAATGAGTGATTTCCGATGTTTTGCGCGTTGTTTTACCGCGCTCCTTTTCTCGCATGTTTGCCGTGCCCCGTACGCACATGTCTAGACTTGTTTAGCGGTGACCAATGAGTGATTTCCGATTTTTGCGCGTTGTTTTACCGCGCTCCTTTTCTCGCATGTTTGCCGTGCCCCGTACGCACATGTCTAGACTTGTTTAGCGGTGACCAATGAGTGATTTCCGATGTTTGCGCGTTGTTTTACCGCGCTCCTTTTCTCGCATGTTTGCCGTGCCCCGTACGCACATGTCTAGACTTGTTTAGCGGTGACCAATGAGTGATTTCCGATGTTTGCGCGTTGTTTTACCGCGCTCCTTTTCTCGCATGTTTGCCGTGCCCCGTACGCACATGTCTAGACTTGTTTAGCGGTGACCAATGAGTGATTTCCGATTTTTGCGCGTTGTTTTACCGCGCTCCTTTTCTCGCATGTTTGCCGTGCCCCGTACGCACATGTCTAGACTTGTTTAGCGGTGACCAATGAGTGATTTCCGATTTTTGCGCGTTGTTTTACCGCGCTCCTTTTCTCGCATGTTTGCCGTGCCCCGTACGCACATGTCTAGACTTGTTTAGCGGTGACCAATGAGTGATTTCCGATTTTTGCGCGTTGTTTTACCGCGCTCCTTTTCTCGCATGTTTGCCGTGCCCCGTACGCACATGTCTAGACTTGTTTAGCGGTGACCAATGAGTGATTTCCGATTTTTGCGCGTTGTTTTACCGCGCTCCTTTTCTCGCATGTTTGCCGTGCCCCGTACGCACATGTCTAGACTTGTTTAGCGGTGACCAATGAGTGATTTCCGATGTTTGCGCGTTGTTTTACCGCGCTCCTTTTCTCGCATGTTTGCCGTGCCCCGTACGCACATGTCTAGACTTGTTTAGCGGTGACCAATGAGTGATTTCCGATGTTTGCGCGTTGTTTTACCGCGCTCCTTTTCTCGCATGTTTGCCGTGCCCCGTACGCACATGTCTAGACTTGTTTAGCGGTGACCAATGAGTGATTTCCCGATGTTTGCGCGTTGTTTTACCGCGCTCCTTTTCTCGCATGTTTGCCGTGCCCCGTACGCACATGTCTAGACTTGTTTAGCGGTGACCAATGAGTGATTTCCGATTTTTGCGCGTTGTTTTACCGCGCTCCTTTTCTCGCATGTTTGCCGTGCCCCGTACGCACATGTCTAGACTTGTTTAGCGGTGACCAATGAGTGATTTCCGATTTTTGCGCGTTGTTTTACCGCGCTCCTTTTCTCGCATGTTTGCCGTGCCCCGTACGCACATGTCTAGACTTGTTTAGCGGTGACCAATGAGTGATTTCCGATTTTTGCGCGTTGTTTTACCGCGCTCCTTTTCTCGCATGTTTGCCGTGCCCCGTACGCACATGTCTAGACTTGTTTAGCGGTGACCAATGAGTGATTTCCGATTTTTGCGCGTTGTTTTACCGCGCTCCTTTTCTCGCATGTTTGCCGTGCCCCGTACGCACATGTCTAGACTTGTTTAGCGGTGACCAATGAGTGATTTCCGATTTTTGCGCGTTGTTTTACCGCGCTCCTTTTCTCGCATGTTTGCCGTGCCCCGTACGCACATGTCTAGACTTGTTTAGCGGTGACCAATGAGTGATTTCCGATGTTTGCGCGTTGTTTTACCGCGCTCCTTTTCTCGCATGTTTGCCGTGCCCCGTACGCACATGTCTAGACTTGTTTAGCGGTGACCAATGAGTGATTTCCGATGTTTGCGCGTTGTTTTACCGCGCTCCTTTTCTCGCATGTTTGCCGTGCCCCGTACGCACATGTCTAGACTTGTTTAGCGGTGACCAATGAGTGATTTCCGATGTTTGCGCGTTGTTTTACCGCGCTCCTTTTCTCGCATGTTTGCCGTGCCCCGTACGCACATGTCTAGACTTGTTTAGCGGTGACCAATGAGTGATTTCCGATGTTTGCGCGTTGTTTTACCGCGCTCCTTTTCTCGCATGTTTGCCGTGCCCCGTACGCACATGTCTAGACTTGTTTAGCGGTGACCAATGAGTGATTTCCCGATGTTTGCGCGTTGTTTTACCGCGCTCCTTTTCTCGCATGTTTGCCGTGCCCCGTACGCACATGTCTAGACTTGTTTAGCGGTGACCAATGAGTGATTTCCCGATGTTTGCGCGTTGTTTTACCGCGCTCCTTTTCTCGCATGTTTGCCGTGCCCCGTACGCACATGTCTAGACTTGTTTAGCGGTGACCAATGAGTGATTTCCCGATGTTTGCGCGTTGTTTTACCGCGCTCCTTTTCTCGCATGTTTGCCGTGCCCCGTACGCACATGTCTAGACTTGTTTAGCGGTGACCAATGAGTGATTTCCCGATGTTTGCGCGTTGTTTTACCGCGCTCCTTTTCTCGCATGTTTGCCGTGCCCCGTACGCACATGTCTAGACTTGTTTAGCGGTGACCAATGAGTGATTTCCGATGTTTGCGCGTTGTTTTACCGCGCTCCTTTTCTCGCATGTTTGCCGTGCCCCGTACGCACATGTCTAGACTTGTTTAGCGGTGACCAATGAGTGATTTCCGATGTTTGCGCGTTGTTTTACCGCGCTCCTTTTCTCGCATGTTTGCCGTGCCCCGTACGCACATGTCTAGACTTGTTTAGCGGTGACCAATGAGTGATTTCCGATGTTTGCGCGTTGTTTTACCGCGCTCCTTTTCTCGCATGTTTGCCGTGCCCCGTACGCACATGTCTAGACTTGTTTAGCGGTGACCAATGAGTGATTTCCGATGTTTGCGCGTTGTTTTACCGCGCTCCTTTTCTCGCATGTTTGCCGTGCCCCGTACGCACATGTCTAGACTTGTTTAGCGGTGACCAATGAGTGATTTCCCGATGTTTGCGCGTTGTTTTACCGCGCTCCTTTTCTCGCATGTTTGCCGTGCCCCGTACGCACATGTCTAGACTTGTTTAGCGGTGACCAATGAGTGATTTCCCGATGTTTGCGCGTTGTTTTACCGCGCTCCTTTTCTCGCATGTTTGCCGTGCCCCGTACGCACATGTCTAGACTTGTTTAGCGGTGACCAATGAGTGATTTCCCGATGTTTGCGCGTTGTTTTACCGCGCTCCTTTTCTCGCATGTTTGCCGTGCCCCGTACGCACATGTCTAGACTTGTTTAGCGGTGACCAATGAGTGATTTCCGATGTTTGCGCGTTGTTTTACCGCGCTCCTTTTCTCGCATGTTTGCCGTGCCCCGTACGCACATGTCTAGACTTGTTTAGCGGTGACCAATGAGTGATTTCCCGATGTTTGCGCGTTGTTTTACCGCGCTCCTTTTCTCGCATGTTTGCCGTGCCCCGTACGCACATGTCTAGACTTGTTTAGCGGTGACCAATGAGTGATTTCCGATTTTTGCGCGTTGTTTTACCGCGCTCCTTTTCTCGCATGTTTGCCGTGCCCCGTACGCACATGTCTAGACTTGTTTAGCGGTGACCAATGAGTGATTTCCCGATGTTTGCGCGTTGTTTTACCGCGCTCCTTTTCTCGCATGTTTGCCGTGCCCCGTACGCACATGTCTAGACTTGTTTAGCGGTGACCAATGAGTGATTTCCGATGTTTGCGCGTTGTTTTACCGCGCTCCTTTTCTCGCATGTTTGCCGTGCCCCGTACGCACATGTCTAGACTTGTTTAGCGGTGACCAATGAGTGATTTCCCGATGTTTGCGCGTTGTTTTACCGCGCTCCTTTTCTCGCATGTTTGCCGTGCCCCGTACGCACATGTCTAGACTTGTTTAGCGGTGACCAATGAGTGATTTCCCGATGTTTGCGCGTTGTTTTACCGCGCTCCTTTTCTCGCATGTTTGCCGTGCCCCGTACGCACATGTCTAGACTTGTTTAGCGGTGACCAATGAGTGATTTCCCGATGTTTGCGCGTTGTTTTACCGCGCTCCTTTTCTCGCATGTTTGCCGTGCCCCGTACGCACATGTCTAGACTTGTTTAGCGGTGACCAATGAGTGATTTCCCGATGTTTGCGCGTTGTTTTACCGCGCTCCTTTTCTCGCATGTTTGCCGTGCCCCGTACGCACATGTCTAGACTTGTTTAGCGGTGACCAATGAGTGATTTCCCGATGTTTGCGCGTTGTTTTACCGCGCTCCTTTTCTCGCATGTTTGCCGTGCCCCGTACGCACATGTCTAGACTTGTTTAGCGGTGACCAATGAGTGATTTCCCGATGTTTGCGCGTTGTTTTACCGCGCTCCTTTTCTCGCATGTTTGCCGTGCCCCGTACGCACATGTCTAGACTTGTTTAGCGGTGACCAATGAGTGATTTCCCGATGTTTGCGCGTTGTTTTACCGCGCTCCTTTTCTCGCATGTTTGCCGTGCCCCGTACGCACATGTCTAGACTTGTTTAGCGGTGACCAATGAGTGATTTCCCGATGTTTGCGCGTTGTTTTACCGCGCTCCTTTTCTCGCATGTTTGCCGTGCCCCGTACGCACATGTCTAGACTTGTTTAGCGGTGACCAATGAGTGATTTCCCGATGTTTGCGCGTTGTTTTACCGCGCTCCTTTTCTCGCATGTTTGCCGTGCCCCGTACGCACATGTCTAGACTTGTTTAGCGGTGACCAATGAGTGATTTCCCGATGTTTGCGCGTTGTTTTACCGCGCTCCTTTTCTCGCATGTTTGCCGTGCCCCGTACGCACATGTCTAGACTTGTTTAGCGGTGACCAATGAGTGATTTCCCGATGTTTGCGCGTTGTTTTACCGCGCTCCTTTTCTCGCATGTTTGCCGTGCCCCGTACGCACATGTCTAGACTTGTTTAGCGGTGACCAATGAGTGATTTCCCGATGTTTGCGCGTTGTTTTACCGCGCTCCTTTTCTCGCATGTTTGCCGTGCCCCGTACGCACATGTCTAGACTTGTTTAGCGGTGACCAATGAGTGATTTCCCGATGTTTGCGCGTTGTTTTACCGCGCTCCTTTTCTCGCATGTTTGCCGTGCCCCGTACGCACATGTCTAGACTTGTTTAGCGGTGACCAATGAGTGATTTCCCGATGTTTGCGCGTTGTTTTACCGCGCTCCTTTTCTCGCATGTTTGCCGTGCCCCGTACGCACATGTCTAGACTTGTTTAGCGGTGACCAATGAGTGATTTCCCGATGTTTGCGCGTTGTTTTACCGCGCTCCTTTTCTCGCATGTTTGCCGTGCCCCGTACGCACATGTCTAGACTTGTTTAGCGGTGACCAATGAGTGATTTCCCGATGTTTGCGCGTTGTTTTACCGCGCTCCTTTTCTCGCATGTTTGCCGTGCCCCGTACGCACATGTCTAGACTTGTTTAGCGGTGACCAATGAGTGATTTCCCGATGTTTGCGCGTTGTTTTACCGCGCTCCTTTTCTCGCATGTTTGCCGTGCCCCGTACGCACATGTCTAGACTTGTTTAGCGGTGACCAATGAGTGATTTCCCGATGTTTGCGCGTTGTTTTACCGCGCTCCTTTTCTCGCATGTTTGCCGTGCCCCGTACGCACATGTCTAGACTTGTTTAGCGGTGACCAATGAGTGATTTCCCGATGTTTGCGCGTTGTTTTACCGCGCTCCTTTTCTCGCATGTTTGCCGTGCCCCGTACGCACATGTCTAGACTTGTTTAGCGGTGACCAATGAGTGATTTCCCGATGTTTGCGCGTTGTTTTACCGCGCTCCTTTTCTCGCATGTTTGCCGTGCCCCGTACGCACATGTCTAGACTTGTTTAGCGGTGACCAATGAGTGATTTCCGATTTTTGCGCGTTGTTTTACCGCGCTCCTTTTCTCGCATGTTTGCCGTGCCCCGTACGCACATGTCTAGACTTGTTTAGCGGTGACCAATGAGTGATTTCCGATGTTTGCGCGTTGTTTTACCGCGCTCCTTTTCTCGCATGTTTGCCGTGCCCCGTACGCACATGTCTAGACTTGTTTAGCGGTGACCAATGAGTGATTTCCCGATGTTTGCGCGTTGTTTTACCGCGCTTTTTTTCTCGCATGTTTGCCGTGCCCCGTACGCACATGTCTAGACTTGTTTAGCGGTGACCAATGAGTGATTTCCGATTTTTGCGCGTTGTTTTACCGCGCTCCTTTTCTCGCATGTTTGCCGTGCCCCGTACGCACATGTCTAGACTTGTTTAGCGGTGACCAATGAGTGATTTCCCGATGTTTGCGCGTTGTTTTACCGCGCTCCTTTTCTCGCATGTTTGCCGTGCCCCGTACGCACATGTCTAGACTTGTTTAGCGGTGACCAATGAGTGATTTCCCGATGTTTGCGCGTTGTTTTACCGCGCTCCTTTTCTCGCATGTTTGCCGTGCCCCGTACGCACATGTCTAGACTTGTTTAGCGGTGACCAATGAGTGATTTCCCGATGTTTGCGCGTTGTTTTACCGCGCTCCTTTTCTCGCATGTTTGCCGTGCCCCGTACGCACATGTCTAGACTTGTTTAGCGGTGACCAATGAGTGATTTCCCGATGTTTGCGCGTTGTTTTACCGCGCTCCTTTTCTCGCATGTTTGCCGTGCCCCGTACGCACATGTCTAGACTTGTTTAGCGGTGACCAATGAGTGATTTCCCGATGTTTGCGCGTTGTTTTACCGCGCTCCTTTTCTCGCATGTTTGCCGTGCCCCGTACGCACATGTCTAGACTTGTTTAGCGGTGACCAATGAGTGATTTCCCGATGTTTGCGCGTTGTTTTACCGCGCTCCTTTTCTCGCATGTTTGCCGTGCCCCGTACGCACATGTCTAGACTTGTTTAGCGGTGACCAATGAGTGATTTCCCGATGTTTGCGCGTTGTTTTACCGCGCTCCTTTTCTCGCATGTTTGCCGTGCCCCGTACGCACATGTCTAGACTTGTTTAGCGGTGACCAATGAGTGATTTCCGATTTTTGCGCGTTGTTTTACCGCGCTCCTTTTCTCGCATGTTTGCCGTGCCCCGTACGCACATGTCTAGACTTGTTTAGCGGTGACCAATGAGTGATTTCCGATGTTTGCGCGTTGTTTTACCGCGCTCCTTTTCTCGCATGTTTGCCGTGCCCCGTACGCACATGTCTAGACTTGTTTAGCGGTGACCAATGAGTGATTTCCCGATGTTTGCGCGTTGTTTTACCGCGCTTTTTTTCTCGCATGTTTGCCGTGCCCCGTACGCACATGTCTAGACTTGTTTAGCGGTGACCAATGAGTGATTTCCGATTTTTGCGCGTTGTTTTACCGCGCTCCTTTTCTCGCATGTTTGCCGTGCCCCGTACGCACATGTCTAGACTTGTTTAGCGGTGACCAATGAGTGATTTCCGATGTTTGCGCGTTGTTTTACCGCGCTCCTTTTCTCGCATGTTTGCCGTGCCCCGTACGCACATGTCTAGACTTGTTTAGCGGTGACCAATGAGTGATTTCCCGATGTTTGCGCGTTGTTTTACCGCGCTCCTTTTCTCGCATGTTTGCCGTGCCCCGTACGCACATGTCTAGACTTGTTTAGCGGTGACCAATGAGTGATTTCCGATTTTTGCGCGTTGTTTTACCGCGCTCATTTTCTCGCATGTTTGCCGTGCCCCGTACGCACATGTCTAGACTTGTTTAGCGGTGACCAATGAGTGATTTCCGATGTTTGCGCGTTGTTTTACCGCGCTCCTTTTCTCGCATGTTTGCCGTGCCCCGTACGCACATGTCTAGACTTGTTTAGCGGTGACCAATGAGTGATTTCCGATGTTTGCGCGTTGTTTTACCGCGCTCCTTTTCTCGCATGTTTGCCGTGCCCCGTACGCACATGTCTAGACTTGTTTAGCGGTGACCAATGAGTGATTTCCGATGTTTGCGCGTTGTTTTACCGCGCTCCTTTTCTCGCATGTTTGCCGTGCCCCGTACGCACATGTCTAGACTTGTTTAGCGGTAACCAATGAGTGATTTCCCGATGTTTGCGCGTTGTTTTACCGCGCTCCTTTTCTCGCATGTTTGCCGTGCCCCGTACGCACATGTCTAGACTTGTTTAGCGGTGACCAATGAGTGATTTCCGATTTTTGCGCGTTGTTTTACCGCGCTCCTTTTCTCGCATGTTTGCCGTGCCCCGTACGCACATGTCTAGACTTGTTTAGCGGTAACCAATGAGTGATTTCCCGATGTTTGCGCGTTGTTTTACCGCGCTCCTTTTCTCGCATGTTTGCCGTGCCCCGTACGCACATGTCTAGACTTGTTTAGCGGTGACCAATGAGTGATTTCCGATTTTTGCGCTTTGTTTTACCGCGCTCCTTTTCTCGCATGTTTGCCGTGCCCCGTACGCACATGTCTAGACTTGTTTAGCGGTGACCAATGAGTGATTTCCGATGTTTGCGCGTTGTTTTACCGCGCTCCTTTTCTCGCATGTTTGCCGTGCCCCGTACGCACATGTCTAGACTTGTTTAGCGGTGACCAATGAGTGATTTTCGATTTTTGCGCGTTGTTTTACCGCGCTCCTTTTCTCGCATGTTTGCCGTGCCCCGTACGCACATGTCTAGACTTGTTTAGCGGTGACCAATGAGTGATTTCCGATTTTTGCGCTTTGTTTTACCGCGCTCCTTTTCTCGCATGTTTGCCGTGCCCCGTACGCACATGTCTAGACTTGTTTAGCGGTGACCAATGAGTGATTTCCGATGTTTGCGCGTTGTTTTACCGCGCTCCTTTTCTCGCATGTTTGCCGTGCCCCGTACGCACATGTCTAGACTTGTTTAGCGGTGACCAATGAGTGATTTTCGATTTTTGCGCGTTGTTTTACCGCGCTCCTTTTCTCGCATGTTTGCCGTGCCCCGTACGCACATGTCTAGACTTGTTTAGCGGTGACCAATGAGTGATTTCCGATGTTTGCGCGTTGTTTTACCGCGCTCCTTTTCTCGCATGTTTGCCGTGCCCCGTACGCACATGTCTAGACTTGTTTAGCGGTGACCAATGAGTGATTTTCGATTTTTGCGCTTTGTTTTACCGCGCTCCTTTTCTCGCATGTTTGCCGTGCCCCGTACGCACATGTCTAGACTTGTTTAGCGGTGACCAATGAGTGATTTCCGATGTTTGCGCGTTGTTTTACCGCGCTCCTTTTCTCGCATGTTTGCCGTGCCCCGTACGCACATGTCTAGACTTGTTTAGCGGTAACCAATGAGTGATTTCCCGATGTTTGCGCGTTGTTTTGCCGCGCTCCTTTTCTCGCATGTTTGCCGTGCCCCGTACGCACATGTCTAGACTTGTTTAGCGGTGACCAATGAGTGATTTCCGATGTTTGCGCGTTGTTTTACCGCGCTCCTTTTCTCGCATGTTTGCCGTGCCCCGTACGCACATGTCTAGACTTGTTTAGCGGTGACCAATGAGTGATTTTCGATTTTTGCGCGTTGTTTTACCGCGCTCCTTTTCTCGCATGTTTGCCGTGCCCCGTACGCACATGTCTAGACTTGTTTAGCGGTAACCAATGAGTGATTTCCCGATGTTTGCGCGTTGTTTTGCCGCGCTCCTTTTCTCGCATGTTTGCCGTGCCCCGTACGCACATGTCTAGACTTGCTTAGCGGTGACCAATGAGTGATTTTCGATTTTTGCGCTTTGTTTTACCGCGCTCCTTTTCTCGCATGTTTGCCGTGCCCCGTACGCACATGTCTAGACTTGTTTAGCGGTGACCAATGAGTGATTTCCGATGTTTGCGCGTTGTTTTACCGCGCTCCTTTTCTCGCATGTTTGCCGTGCCCCGTACGCACATGTCTAGACTTGTTTAGCGGTAACCAATGAGTGATTTCCCGATGTTTGCGCGTTGTTTTGCCGCGCTCCTTTTCTCGCATGTTTGCCGTGCCCCGTACGCACATGTCTAGACTTGTTTAGCGGTGACCAATGAGTGATTTTCGATTTTTGCGCTTTGTTTTACCGCGCTCCTTTTCTCGCATGTTTGCCGTGCCCCGTACGCACATGTCTAGACTTGTTTAGCGGTGACCAATGAGTGATTTCCGATGTTTGCGCGTTGTTTTACCGCGCTCCTTTTCTCGCATGTTTGCCGTGCCCCGTACGCACATGTCTAGACTTGTTTAGCGGTAACCAATGAGTGATTTCCCGATGTTTGCGCGTTGTTTTGCCGCGCTCCTTTTCTCGCATGTTTGCCGTGCCCCGTACGCACATGTCTAGACTTGTTTAGCGGTGACCAATGAGTGATTTCCGATGTTTGCGCGTTGTTTTACCGCGCTCCTTTTCTCGCATGTTTGCCGTGCCCCGTACGCACATGTCTAGACTTGTTTAGCGGTGACCAATGAGTGATTTTCGATTTTTGCGCGTTGTTTTACCGCGCTCCTTTTCTCGCATGTTTGCCGTGCCCCGTACGCACATGTCTAGACTTGTTTAGCGGTAACCAATGAGTGATTTCCCGATGTTTGCGCGTTGTTTTGCCGCGCTCCTTTTCTCGCATGTTTGCCGTGCCCCGTACGCACATGTCTAGACTTGTTTAGCGGTGACCAATGAGTGATTTCCGATGTTTGCGCGTTGTTTTACCGCGCTCCTTTTCTCGCATGTTTGCCGTGCCCCGTACGCACATGTCTAGACTTGTTTAGCGGTAACCAATGAGTGATTTCCCGATGTTTGCGCGTTGTTTTGCCGCGCTCCTTTTCTCGCATGTTTGCCGTGCCCCGTACGCACATGTCTAGACTTGTTTAGCGGTGACCAATGAGTGATTTTCGATTTTTGCGCGTTGTTTTACCGCGCTCCTTTTCTCGCATGTTTGCCGTGCCCCGTACGCACATGTCTAGACTTGTTTAGCGGTGACCAATGAGTGATTTTCGATTTTTGCGCGTTGTTTTACCGCGCTCCTTTTCTCGCATGTTTGCCGTGCCCCGTACGCACATGTCTAGACTTGTTTAGCGGTGACCAATGAGTGATTTCCCGATGTTTGCGCGTTGTTTTACCGCGCTCCTTTTCTCGCATGTTTGCCGTGCCCCGTACGCACATGTCTAGACTTGTTTAGCGGTGACCAATGAGTGATTTTCGATTTTTGCGCGTTGTTTTACCGCGCTCCTTTTCTCGCATGTTTGCCGTGCCCCGTACGCACATGTCTAGACTTGTTTAGCGGTGACCAATGAGTGATTTTCGATTTTTGCGCGTTGTTTTACCGCGCTCCTTTTCTCGCATGTTTGCCGTGCCCCGTACGCACATGTCTAGACTTGTTTAGCGGTGACCAATGAGTGATTTTCGATTTTTGCGCGTTGTTTTACCGCGCTCCTTTTCTCGCATGTTTGCCGTGCCCCGTACGCACATGTCTAGACTTGTTTAGCGGTGACCAATGAGTGATTTCCGATGTTTGCGCGTTGTTTTACCGCGCTCCTTTTCTCGCATGTTTGCCGTGCCCCGTACGCACATGTCTAGACTTGTTTAGCGGTGACCAATGAGTGATTTTCGATTTTTGCGCTTTGTTTTACCGCGCTCCTTTTCTCGCATGTTTGCCGTGCCCCGTACGCACATGTCTAGACTTGTTTAGCGGTGACCAATGAGTGATTTCCGATGTTTGCGCGTTGTTTTACCGCGCTCCTTTTCTCGCATGTTTGCCGTGCCCCGTACGCACATGTCTAGACTTGTTTAGCGGTAACCAATGAGTGATTTCCCGATGTTTGCGCGTTGTTTTGCCGCGCTCCTTTTCTCGCATGTTTGCCGTGCCCCGTACGCACATGTCTAGACTTGTTTAGCGGTGACCAATGAGTGATTTCCGATGTTTGCGCGTTGTTTTACCGCGCTCCTTTTCTCGCATGTTTGCCGTGCCCCGTACGCACATGTCTAGACTTGTTTAGCGGTGACCAATGAGTGATTTTCGATTTTTGCGCGTTGTTTTACCGCGCTCCTTTTCTCGCATGTTTGCCGTGCCCCGTACGCACATGTCTAGACTTGTTTAGCGGTAACCAATGAGTGATTTCCCGATGTTTGCGCGTTGTTTTGCCGCGCTCCTTTTCTCGCATGTTTGCCGTGCCCCGTACGCACATGTCTAGACTTGTTTAGCGGTGACCAATGAGTGATTTCCGATGTTTGCGCGTTGTTTTACCGCGCTCCTTTTCTCGCATGTTTGCCGTGCCCCGTACGCACATGTCTAGACTTGTTTAGCGGTAACCAATGAGTGATTTCCCGATGTTTGCGCGTTGTTTTGCCGCGCTCCTTTTCTCGCATGTTTGCCGTGCCCCGTACGCACATGTCTAGACTTGTTTAGCGGTGACCAATGAGTGATTTTCGATTTTTGCGCGTTGTTTTACCGCGCTCCTTTTCTCGCATGTTTGCCGTGCCCCGTACGCACATGTCTAGACTTGTTTAGCGGTGACCAATGAGTGATTTTCGATTTTTGCGCGTTGTTTTACCGCGCTCCTTTTCTCGCATGTTTGCCGTGCCCCGTACGCACATGTCTAGACTTGTTTAGCGGTGACCAATGAGTGATTTCCCGATGTTTGCGCGTTGTTTTACCGCGCTCCTTTTCTCGCATGTTTGCCGTGCCCCGTACGCACATGTCTAGACTTGTTTAGCGGTGACCAATGAGTGATTTCCGATTTTTGCGCGTTGTTTTACCGCGCTCCTTTTCTCGCATGTTTGCCGTGCCCCGTACGCACATGTCTAGACTTGTTTAGCGGTGACCAATGAGTGATTTCCCGATTTTTGCGCGTTGTTTTACCGCGCTCCTTTTCTCGCATGTTTGCCGTGCCCCGTACGCACATGTCTAGACTTGTTTAGCGGTGACCAATGAGTGATTTTCGATTTTTGCGCGTTGTTTTACCGCGCTCCTTTTCTCGCATGTTTGCCGTGCCCCGTACGCACATGTCTAGACTTGTTTAGCGGTGACCAATGAGTGATTTCCGATTTTTGCGCGTTGTTTTACCGCGCTCCTTTTCTCGCATGTTTGCCGTGCCCCGTACGCACATGTCTAGACTTGTTTGGCGGTGACCAATGAGTGATTTCCCGATGTTTGCGCGTTGTTGCAATGATGTTGGTCACGTCTCAGACTTTTCTATAATACAACTTGTACATACAACTTGATTGTAATTGTAGTGGTTAAGAATATCTCCTTTGATTAAATGTGGTGTTATATATTTTTTTTTCCTCTTGTGTTCGTGTCGTTCATATCCATGGATTCAAGTATGGTTGTTGATATTAAAATGTACCTTCAGATTTTCCAATGTGGCCTCAGTATTGTATGTATTATTAAAAGTAGAGTATTAAATTAGATTCTCTTTCAGATTATTGTTGCTATAATGACAGTGTGTTGATATTGAAATGTGTCTTTTTCAGATTATCCAGTGTGGCCGCAATACTGGAATGTGGTTTCCTATAAAAATAAGTAATCTTTCAAGTCATTGGTGCGGGGCTCCGTAAGTGAACAATTGGTAAGCAAGGTGATGAGTGTTGATATTATGTTTTCTTTCAGAATCTAGGGACTGTATATAAAGCGAATAAATTATGTATATTCGTTACATGTACTGTCTTGTATTTTTATTTCTTATGTTTCGGGTCCTGAAGGTTTTTCGGCTTGGTTTTTCTCCTTCACCTGATTGGCAGCACTAATTGGCATTACAACTGGCACAATCCCTGGCATTATTGAATTTAATAAATATATTTTCAATTGAACTTTTGTGTATGGCTATCCTTTGCACGTCTATACTTGCATGTAAACCCCCTACCACACGGCTGTTGTAGCGAAAGAAATATGAAGTCGGCCTAGGTTGAAAAATGTGCGAGGGTAAGCGCACACGAAGCCCTCCCCCCCGCCGGTAAGCGCACGGACAACGGGAAAAGTTCCCGAGAGAAGTCTGCCAAGGTTGAAAAAATGCCTGACTGTAAACGAACGCACAACCCAACTTGGCTATTGTTCTTGAAGTTACGTACATCTATCAGAACGTTGTAATTAAAACTCGACTATGGTGCTCACGTATATTCTCATAGGTCGTGTGCCATTGCAGTTAAGCTATGTTTAAGCTACACGATCGGTAGGGTTAACATTTGGATCGCGATCAACGGTTCTTTTACTTGAATTTAACGCCTAACTCTGCTTCACTGAAGGGAGTTATTGGCACCGAAACATTCATTATTCACACCAACTTACCATTGTGAACTTGTGTAGCGGTGGAAGAAGTTTCTTTTTCACTTTTCCTTTGATTTCTCAGATACAGTAAACAAACATTGGTCTACAGACACCGTTCAAGGCATGGTTCAAGGTTAGGCCGTGAAATTGTTGAGGCCACCCTCACCGAACTCCCCGAACAACGTCAGCCAATAATCAGTCAACTTGTCTCTGCTCGATCTTGCTTTTCTCTCACGCGACCTTCCAGAGTATAGGTGGATTATGAAAATAAACTTCAGGTGCCAATTGAATGCAGTTCTGTCTGTTTTGTATGGTGTTCCTTATTATGATGATTGTTACTGTTGCTAGCGGCAATAAGTATAAACACAGCGCAGCTCTAAGCGGTCCTTCAGTTCACGCTTCAAAATGATCACCACACCGCTAACTAATCTTGCCCGTCACTTCAGCTAGCAACTTTGCTAACCATTCAGTTAATGTCAATCTCACTCATCTGGAGGAGTCTTCTTGCCGATATGTTGTCAGACACAATCCAGTTAAATACCGTACATCTTTGTGTGCTGTTGCCGGCACGTCGTTGCATCAGGCGCTGAACGTCCATTGACATTTGCACAGACCAACAGAGCCAAGCAATGTCATTGAACAACCACAATTTATGGTCAACTTACCAATCATCGAGCTAAACGGGTATTAGCCAATGCAGGCTACAAATGTGCAAACACGTAAGTTTGACTTCATCCATGCTGTCCCGTCGCCTTTTGTTTGGTTACCACATAGAGTGACCAACAACGGCGGTTAAGTTTGCGCCCGCCGACATATCAACATGCACTGAAACTGGCAACACGTGTCAATATTTCGCAGGCACTTCTAAGTCCCCCCTTGGTGTAACTTGAGATAAAGTGAATGAAACTCCCGTTGCAAAATAAACTAGGGTAAATAAATGTTAACAGACTATAAAATGCACAATTGCGCGCAGGAAACTGCCAACGGCAAACTGTGATTTACAAAGACATAACAACAATGCAAACACCAACTAACCAACATGCTGCCTGCTAAGCCAAACGGCTGCTAAAATGTGCTTTTATTCAATCTGACTTAGACAGACATCAAATACCCGTGAATTTTGGCATCTTACAAAGGAATCGAGCATTTTCCTTGTTTCCAGAATGTGAATTTCGAGAGTCGAGCGGGAACATGCACAGCGATGTTAAAGTGTCTTTTTCAACGAAAAATATGGCATACAGAGAAAATTTGTGTGTTAATAGTTACCTGCTTTCACAACGTGTTTGGAACTGGAAATTTTTTAGATGGCTTTCTGACCTCATTTAAAATAAGAGACAGGATTCTTTAAATTAACATGCACATTAATGAATAGTAGAACTGTTCAACGAGGAACGGTCTTACTTTTTAATGGCACCGCTTGCGGATTGCATCTGTTCCTTTCCTTCTATTTCATTTTGCAGAGTACAGACAACGCGACAAGATTAAGATGCAATTCTCCAACAATAAATAAATCTTGACTATGACACGGTGTGATTCACCACAGGTGATTCTCCAAGGTCCTGCTTCCAGTTCCGGGACATTTCATCCAACACGGGACATTTCTATGAAACAGCTTTCAATCAAGTGGCGTTCCATCAAACGCCTTTGATCAAACAGCATTTGGCCAAATGGGCGGACACCCCTGCTACTTTCTACATATTCCTGGCAGACACGTTGGAAAAATGGTAGTCGCGTTTTTTTATAAAAGGAACTACTGCAGAATAGTGAGCCAAATGGCACATAACCTTCTGTATTCGTACCAATGAAATGGAACGCATATGTTCAATGTGTTGTGTATGTGTGTGTATCACACGTCGTATTTCCTGTATTGTATTCCTATTGCTGGTCAGACAGATTTTGCAGTTGTTCTCTTACACTTTCTACGTCGATGAACCATATCTTAAGCAGAACTGCAGTTGTACGGGCAATGAAACAATGAAGAAAGCACAGCTTTTATTGTCCATAAACATCAGGGTTCTCTGGATGCAGGGTACAACTGTAAAACTCGTGTCTGGCCAACAGTAGAAAAATACCAGGACCCAGAGAACAAATCAGGAGAGCGAATGTGCTGTGATGTGCTTCATTGGCAACTACACCTCTGTATTTTTGGTAGCGCGGGCGCATGCTGGACCATTTCTTCCACTCACACAACCATTTTTTCCTATAACCCTCGAATTTTGATACCGGGGATTTTGCAACGGGAAATAGACCATCCCAAAAACTTGATAAGTTCAGAACTGACTCAGGCATGCACCCTCAGCGAAAAGAAAAGAATATGGCGAATTATTATTATGGAAGGCAACGGTAGAATGTCTCTTTGAGCATTCCAAAGATTACAGGACCGTCCTGCTGAACGTTACTGGAATGGCTGTAATGCCCGCAAAGAGATTCTGGTTAGCCCCGTAAACAGAGTCTGTGCAAACTCAAACCTGTGTTTCATGTGAAGCTCATAAATTTGTCTCATATCTCATTACGAACACCGTGCGCAGAAAGAGAGAAAAAAAGAAGGAGGTTGTTGGTCTCTTTATACTACACAGGCTCAGAGGACAATCTCTTTACGAGAAGATAAGCAACCTTTTGTACTGGTGCCATGCCGTAGGTCAGTGGGACATGAAAGTAAAGGTGGGAGAGAGCGAAAGAGAGAGGGACCTCCAACCATCTCCGCGTGGCTTTTCCTGTGAGACAGCAGGTGGCGACACAGAGTGACATGGTTCAATGGGCTTTCAGTCCGTGTGTATGTGTACTCATATTTCATGTTTTTTTTTAATAATAAAAACGGTAAATGGTAGACATAAATTTGGTGTCTATTGATTCCTGAAATATTTCCACAATATAAGACAGATATATTTTCACAGTGGCAATAGAAATTTTATAACAACCTGTTCAAAGAGGGAAGAGAAAAAAGGTGCATTTTTTTCGCTTCCACGACGTTGCCATAAAATACATACGACATGTTTCAGAATTCTTTCTGCCATATTGAATTCACCTTAGCTTCCTCTTTACAACAAAACCACCTCGGTTAAAGTCTGCATGGTGGTTACTGAGAAAAAGTATAAAATATGTTCCATAGGAAGTATATTGGGATGGAGAGGTCGTATGTCATGGATCTTGTATGCCAGTTTGCCTATGTGATTGGTATTTTATTTGGATTGCAACAATAGCTGGCAGAATAAAAGCTCCCTGTGGGAATGGTATTTGTTCATGTACAGCCTGGACACATTGCACTGTTGCTGAGACAAGCAACATATCAAATGAGATTTGTGATGCAAATGAAAGCAAAAGGCTACTATACCCAGTGCTCTCCATGGCTAAGATATCCTACTCTGAAGAAAATTATAGATGTTGCCTAAATAAAATAAAGCAACAAGTGGCTTATTTTTAGTCATTTATTTTAAAGTTGCGGTTAAGCTTTATTTGTAGGCCCATGATGGCTGAAGGCAAGCAACCTAGCTAGTACCGGAGGGCCTAAAAGGAGAAATAATACCCTGATTAGCTCATACTTAGTAATTGCCTCAAAGTACCATTGGAGTTGTGAAAAGAGAGGTTGAAATACGTACTTCGCCCATTCAACGGTCAATATGAGGTTGTCATAGCCAAATCCATTCACACTGGCTATGGCTCGTGCAGCATCTTCTTTATGGACAAAGTTTATGAAAGCAAAGCCCTGGAAGAGAAATGCGACAAAGTATGACAATGCAGCAATGAACATTCACAACATGAGCACTGACAAAGCAGGCACTTTACTGTGAAGGATATATAGGGATCACTGACCAGGAGGACTGTGAGACCTACTTTGCAAGGTCACACAAAATTTTGTGCCTTTCCTGGTGCTAGCTAGAACAGTGATGATCAACTGAGCTTTGAATACATATATATAAACATCACATGCTCAGCAATAGGTAGCAACATCCCATAGCGTGTAAATGTATGAAATTGCAAAAGCTCGTGACATTCAAATCTTGATCAGGTCACCACACCATCAGGTCGCCACCATAAGGATGCCTAAGTTTGGCCCCTGGTCCCCTGTTATGTGGCACTGTGTCCAACAGCACGTGACATTTTGCAAGTGGCAGAACATCTCCCAGTGGGGGGAAAGCCCAAAGCATCTGATGGATGGCATCCAAAGCTAGCTTTTCCCTACCCTCTTGAGGAAATAAAACTCCATATGACTTGATAAACATATTCATTACAAGTGACAAACAAACAGCAGTTCCTGAGCAATATCATATTACAGTAGATGACCGATTATTCAGACTCGTTCGATATGAGATACAGTGCATGAACTTTATGTGTGACAGAAACCTGGACTAGACACATAACTATGATCCTAAATTATAGAGCTTAGTCTCCGCTACATGGTGATACCATTCTTGTTTCACCAACAAGTACACAAGTGTCCGAATAGACGCAAGAACACGATCACTTTTGGTCGTCACCAATTTTGCGTATTTTTAGCCGCAAAATAATAAAACACGCAGGAACTCTGGAAGCCAACATAGTTAACACGACGAGGAAAACATTCAGACCAGTGAACGCGTTTGTTGGAAAGATATTGAATGCCAAAATCACTATCCCTGAAAGTGCATCATACCTGCCATATTCTTCCGGATATTTTTTTTTTTGTCGGGAACTACAGCAACTACAGAAAAAACTACTCACTGTTCCATTCTCAATCTCAGCCAGGCTAAAACATAATTTTTTCGACAAAAATCACCGATGGCACCCGGACCACATTGCCTGAGTTGGGATGGAATCAACCTCATATGGAATGTGCGTACTGTGATTACTTTCAACTGCTTTTCAGCGCAGAAACACCAAAAGGTACAGTAAAACCATGGGTTACCAGACATGTGCATGTGTGCATTCTGTGACCTTTTCGAAACAATTCATGAAAACAAATCAATCTGCTCTATAAGCTGCCATCACTTTTCATTTGGACGTTACTCAGCAAGCGTGGAAGGAAAGGTCTGCGCATGCCCAGTTCACCCAAGATTTTTCCCACTCGAGAGTGTCGTGGAGATGACATGGTTCGGGAGACGGCCATTTTCTCTGGATGCTACGGGAAGTTCCGGCAGCTGACCGTACCTCTAGGTGACGCCATGTTGGAGGAGCTTTCGGTGCGGGCACTTTCGGGAGGCATATGTCGGTTTGTTTGTGCATGCCGTCTGTCAGCATTCAATGGCACGTCTGTTCGGTAAACTGCGCACCCGGAAAGTGTGTCAAACTCTGCATACGATCGCCTTAACCGTCCACAACAGTCGACTGCAGGAAAGGTTCAACGTGTTGACGCGTGACGAGTTCATAACGCCTTCGCAATTCAAAGCGGATATCATGGTACGCAGGCGCCAGACACTAACATGATCCACGCAATCCATTCTCCAATGTACTGGGCCTCCCAAGAACTGATATGACTGGATGATAACCTAATGCTTATTCTCGGACTGGCCACTTGTGTTTGCTACTTCTGCCACTTGCTGTATACCACAACACACAGCGCAGACAACACTTCGTGCAGTTAGGCCGCGATATCTCTCGCTGCAGCAGCAAACTTAAAGGGGCAATAAAATATAAAAAACAACCTCACTTCAAATTATATAACACGCTACGTTGATTTCGTACTCGTTATCGTTATTCAAAACTTTGATTTCGTCACGAAGCCAAATTCAGAATTATACCGGGCACTGTCTCGCTTTGGTGCTAAGCAGTGAACTGAGTTTCAGTTCATGCATTGGTATATTTAGTCCATGTTGTGCCATGGAGCAATCCCAGTGAAAAACATCACTGCCTGAAGAATGTGAAGCTAAATGTTGTCAGTGGAAAACGTGTTTGAAACACCCCAGGTGGTCCAAATTATCCGCAGTCCTACCCTGCAACGTGCAACATGTTGCCACACTATGCAGACAAACCTTACGTGTAACATCACAGTACCACTACAATTTTGAACCACATGCACATTAGATGCAGGAAGAATCTGTAGTCCCTACTGGCCAGTCTATAGCACATGGTCAGCCACGTGGCGTATCTTCAACCATCTAAAACCACGCGACGCAGTACTGCTAATGTAGTGCTAGCAACGCCACACTGAATCTTTCACCAATGAAGCAAGCACTATGAGGCTTCGTTCAAGTGACTGCCGGAAACAGAGAGCAACCGTGCAGCATCAAGGTGCTTTTCCATGCCAGAGACCAACATCCGCGACTGAAGAAAACAAACACGGTAGGCACGGACACCACGTAGAGGACGTCACTTTCATAAAGGATTTCAGAGCGCGACATTTGCGAGTCATGTCAGAAATCATAAAGGTGAAGGCTGTGGAATTTGCAAGGGCTATAGGCATCTAACATTCAGATTTCAATGGCATCAGCAGCCAGATAACAAAGTTGATCAAGAGAGCAAGATTCTCATTACAACGTCGGACTACAATCTCACAGAAGCTGCCAGAGGAGAAATTGGTTGCTTTTCAGTGCCATACCCACATCAAATTACGCAGTTAAAGAGAAAGGTGTGAAGCAGGTACTTGGACGGGAAACTAGAAGAATCATAAGACGACTATGCTGTGTTGTACTGCAGACAGCTTCAAGCTTCAACCGTACCGGAAAAGGGTGGATGGACACAGATCTCACGATTGACTGGGTGGACGTTGTGTGGCAGATGAGACCAGGTGCTAACATGGGCATCCGCTCCAAGATGGTTCATTCCACTGCCACGTTTTGGAACACCTAAGAGAGAAGTTGCATCCTGTGTGGGATGCAGCTGCAACTACTCCGTTTGTGTTTGAACAATCTACTGAAGGAGAATATCCGGGCAGCATATAACTAGAGCCTCAAGTTTTAGGGTGTAACCCGATTCTTCCCCAATTTGCATCCCAAATTGAAGGTTGCCACTTTAGAGTAAAACCCGATTTTTAGCCGGCAAATTGCCCCACTGAAACATCTGTAGGAATGCACATTGGCTTGTTTGGCAGCAAACACAATTACATCACCGTTTGTACCAAACCAGTACAATTCATTTGAGTAACAGAGCCCGCTTTCTCCCTCAATTTTGCATAGTGCAAGTTTTCCTACCCAAATTCGCAAGAGCACACGTTTATTTCCCCGATTTTTACTCCCCCTAATTTCGAAAAAAACTATTTCCCGCAAACTTCCGAGTCTAAGTTAGGGATGTGCCAACCGAATTCGGGAATCCGAATCAGAGTGCCGGCGAACTGAATCTCTCGAATCCACCAATCACATTTATTTGTTTCTTTTTCAAATTGGCGCCTCCGGAGTCTACCAAAAGCCTCAGGTGTTTTCTTGTTTGTTTGTTTCCATCGCTCTGGCAAGGACTCACGGCAAATGGTGATGAACCCCACGTGCAATAGCATTCTAGCCAGGTGCCCAACACAAGTGAATCGGTAGAGTCAATGGATCCCCTCCCACGTCGGCATTAGTGGCAACGAAAAAGCAGACCAACTAGCATCTGCTACACACCACAGCACTAGCCCTAGTTTGCCAACCCTGGGATCCGGGACATGCTTCAAAATTATCATCTTCATCTCCCGCAGTACACAAACTCTGCTCTTCAGGTTGCGAATAAGAAGTGCTTTCACTAAATCGCAATTATTCAAGATTGGCTCTCTAGACAATGCAAACTGCATACATTGTCAGCATATTGAAACTATCGAGCACATCCTACTGCACTGCTGTGCGTATGCTGTGGTACGGGAGAAATACCACTGCAGGACCAATGTCCTACATCCCAAAGGCTCTTTCACGGAAAGACAATCCAAAATTTGCAGCCTCATCTACTTTCCCCAGGAATCTGGCCTTGCTCAAAGGCTATAAGGACTGCTTGGACTTCTCGGCAATTCTGCAGTGACAGCCCTAAATCTTAAATTTCGTCCGTCATCATTCCTTCATCTGTTATCACACCCTCATCCTGGCGCAGCCCACATACGTGAGGCCAACAAAGGCATCACCGTTTACATTGCTCTGAATTGAAAGACTTCAGGCAGGAACTGTTACATTACAAGTTTAAAGGCAGGAACGGGCATTATTTAAATACATTGTAATTAAAACACTATTTAAAATATAAATACGTGTATTTATATTTTGTATTTAAATAGAGACTAGAACAATGTACATATTTATAATTATAAATACCAATCTTCAGGTATTTATTCTTGTAAATACTGACTCATATCCTGAAACTGCCCAGCATTTGACCTTTCGGAAGAAGGGCAAGTTCGGGGCACAGTTATACCGTGTTTGCACCAGCATATGCATGCGACAACCATTCAGGATGACGAGCTGTTATGGACAACGGTCGCTACTACCCAACTACCTTGTTGTACGAAGCATATTAGTCAAATTTAGTATAAGCCTTTGGTCATTGGCACATGTGGAGATGTTCATCTACTTTCAGAGTCTGATTGTACGGCAGAACAGAAGATGCCTAAAAGATGCAGTCTTCGAGAAATTTTTAATATATAAAATTGTCACGATAATCTAACAAATAAATGTTATTGTTGATTGCTGATTTATTATTATGATCATCCTTATGATGCCAGATGCCATCTTCCTCACAGTATCTGTGGTAGTAGTTACAGTATTTAAATACTGTATTTATGCAGTCCAGTTTATGTAATCCACAAGTCGTGGGTTTTCAGTGTCGTTCATCTTTCACTGTATTTATATTTTGTATTTAAATACTCATATTGAAAAGTATTTATGAAGAGTATTTAAATACCCCTTTCAAGAAATTATTTTGCATTTATATTTACATACTAAAAAAAATGTATTTATGCCCATCCCTGTTTAAAAGTAACTTGGTTTTGCTTGTGATTGTTGCTTGGCTTTATGGAAATAATTCAGACTCGAGAATGTACGCATTTCTTGCCGTCGATGAACAACATGTTATATAAATTACGTTTATGAAGAGCTATATTGGTATATTTTCTTCTGAAACTGAAGCGGTATTTAATTTGTTTTTCGTTAAGCAAAGGTATCACAATACAAAACACTTTTCACTAGAAGTGGTTTTTAAACTCTTTTTGAAACAAGGATTCGTCCCATCTCTAGACTGATCAATGGGGATCACGTCGTGACACCAGGAGGGAGGATCAAGAGCACTTCACTCGAATATGTATCCTCATGGATTAATGATGCGTGGAGAAGCCTTCCCCAGACCACCGTTCAGAACGACTGCGAGCAGCAACAAAGAAATGTCAACAGCGATGCGGAATAAATGCTCGTTCACTCTTTGCCCAGGGGTAAACCTCATCAACTTTTTTGCGGGTAAGTCGCAAGAGTCACCCGCCTGTTAGACTCGGGGGGAGCTTTAGAATCCGGAAAATACAGTAGTATATGCTATGAGCATTAAATTATGACTTAAATGTGCATCATCTCAAGGTCGAGATCAGTTTGAAATAAATAATACGTATACTTTATGCTGCATACTGGCTAGGTAGAAGAAGGTAAATATTACGCAGTCTTTAGACACATTCGACAGCGAGATGGCTACAGTAAAGTGTTGTCTAGAGCAGCGTTTCCCAAACTTTTGGCGGTGACGGACCCCCCGAAGCGATGAGAACCAATTCACCTCCCACACACACACAAATATACTGGGATACGCGCTGTGTACACTGCATTGGAGACCGCGTTTAATATGCGCGACAGGGTATAACAAGGAACGAAATTCCATTTGTGCAAGCATAAACATGGTCAAATGACTGTCTAGACAGAAGCGAAGTTGACTTCCGACGCCGCGTTCAGTGTGAAGGATGGTGCTGCTTGCTGGATGCTACGAGGGCACTGATGTCAGGTTCGATTGAAGACAGCAATTTTGGAAGTTCTGGGTGTTTGGAAATCGGGCAGCATGTACAAGCGTGTTTGTGGGGACGAAAATCCTCACTGCATATGTGAGAGACGGTCGCGGACCCCCACGGACACTCTCGCGGACCTCCAGGGGCCCGCGGACCACACTTTGGGAAACACTGGTCTAGAGAAGGGTATGGTAGAATTTTGGTAGTGATAGCGGTATCGCGTTACTTTTTAAAATTTGTAGCCAAACTAGTATTGCACTCCTTGTTAGTGGAGTGGCAGGTAGCGATACTCTGTTATTCCATTTTGGTAGCAGGTACAATGCTGAATGTCAGTACATCGGGATATCCTATTGACTATGATCACTAAATGTAATTGAAGCTGTGACACGTACCTTTGACTGTCCAGTCACCTTGTCTTTAGCCAAATAGATCCGAGCGATCTGTCCAAACGGCCTAAAGAGCTCCTGAAGGTCTGAGTCTCTCACATCTTCTGACAAATTTGTTACACGGATTGTAGCAGCTTCGTCTATAGTGGAAGAAGACATTTTTGTCTCTGTGAGGTTCAATTAACACCATCTGAGCCCAATGATGTCAAGAACAACATTTTGGCACAGTAATCCTGAAACAACCTCCGAATGTGGCCTCATGACTAGGATCATTTACAAGCATCACAATGTGTGTGCGGATAACACTGATAGTATCCACATCCGCACTGTAGCTGCATATTTAAGATCCACGACCGCATCAGCGTGGACACTGGGTATATCTGCAACCAATATATTTGTAGAAAAAAAATTTGCACAAAAAAATTTACTTTATAATACAACATTACATTAAAGCATCCAAACCACTCAGGAATATGATGTCGAAGAATTGCCCAGAAAAATGCTGTGAAAGGCACAGCAATGGAAAGGATGGCAATCGGCCCTTGTTAATATGGGCACGACAGTTACAAAAGATATTGGTCATAAAGCAAACTGATACTAACGAACAGTATATGACACAAATAACACAAGACCCTATGTGCAACACAAAGCTGCACTATTATTTATCGCAACATTGCAAAGAACATCTTAGTCTATTTACGGCAGTTTGGTTGATTTTCTGCTTTTTAATATTTCCCATTTGACCAACGGCGACCAGACATTGGCAGTCCTAATATCGAGGAAAGAATGCGCGCGTTTGCCCCCCATTTGTGCAATACAAGTTTTTAGGTGGATTTCTGGAAGGAAAAGAACAGAAGGTTTTACCTCTTGTACGAGTCTGTGCCATAGACTCTCCACGGCGGTTTGCGCCTTCTCGCATGCTGGGAGGGATGTATTTCCCTGACTTCACCTTCTCTTCCACCTCTTGCAATGGCACTGCTGTAGAAAGACAACCAATATTTTCCTCAGTAGTGCGTCACCTTTTATAAGTAAAGGCCTCGATGAGCAATCTGGACACAGAAAAGTGAAAACAGCAAAATGCCGCAAGAGAAAATTGTTTCCTAGAAAAGGCTGCAAAGGATGCTGGTAAGAGCTAGGTAAAAAAAGTAACAACTGGTTAAAAATAATAAAGAACACGTTACACTGCTGTTGAAATATGTTATCATCCAGCACAAATGCTTGGTATGGCGTGCCAAGCAGAGTACACGTGACCAAAGGGGTTCATGCATACTGCCAGATTGTAATGTCTCTTTGCCCTGCTTAAGACTGCGAGGAATATATTCACACCTAGGCCTATAAGTATTACGTGAGGCTGAAAGCTTCATGACGCTCCCATTGAAAATGTGTATGGCCACACATCCATAGAGAATCTGTGCCCAACACTGCTTTCTGCAATGGCGCTCGCGACATGGCCCAGAATGTCGTTGGATGGTAATAAGTGCAAAATGTTAAAATACTGTATACACCTGAGTAGTAATTTTCACGAGGAACCGTTTCTCACTACCTTCGAGAGTGCTCTTTTCGTCAAAGAATCAACGCCACTGAGGCAACTTTTGTACACGGTTTCTTACACACTGCATTGTCTCACAAAGTGTTGAGATATTCTCCGCTGCAAGTGGAGACAGTAGTCCCGTGATTCTGGTTCCTCATCCAGCAAGTGCCTTTGTAAAAGTCACCATTGATGCTAAGAATGATGCTAAGAATGCCACTGGATGTATTGGATGTTCCTGTTTAGAACATCCTCTCCAGTTTTAATGAAGGAGTTGTTTGGAATCATGTGCAAAGGTCTCTCTCCTCGAGGGAGATGTATCTTTTATGCTTTTCCAGGGAACTAAAACGTGTCTACGGGAAAAACTTGACTGCCACAGGAAGCTGACGTCAAGCTGCCTGAAGCTGCTCCTACAGCAGGAAATCTGGTTTTGTTAGAAGCTTTTACAGTGCCATGGAGCAGAGCGTACGGACTCCTAATTTCCTTGCATATGGTGTAAGCACTACGTCACACACTTGCTACTTGCATAAGACTGCGTAAAGCGCAAGCTTTGTCTGCTAAGTTTCAAAGAGTTGGAACACGTTCGCACGCCATTTCGGATACGGTGACAACGACAGGATTATGTGCACAAAATTACATACACAAAATCGTACCAACTCATAAGACTGGCTCATTATTAGTAGGGCCGGAATTTTCGGGTATTCGCCTATAAATGCCACCTAAATGCCACATTTTGGGCTTTTTCATCCCCTCATTGAATTGTAGCTTTTTTCAACATCTTTAGATGCCATAACCGTCTTTTTTAGAGGTGCAAGTGTGAGTTCGCCTTTCAGTGTTATGCTGAATGCTGCATTTTGCTTTTTGTTTCTGCACGTTTCCACATTATTTTATTATTTTTTTTGCATTTGGTTTTCCTTGAGTACCTTGGTTTCCTAGAAAGGGTTCATGTATATTTGGTCAAAAGTTTTGGCTTTTCATGGCTTTTCGAGATCTTTGAGGGTGGAGAGCTCAAAGTAGTATTCGATATCATGTGGTTCATGTACAGTACTCTAGCCTTTTTCCTGCATTCGGAAGCACCAACAAAGCCAAAGAATGTACCAGATTAATGTGGCTACTTCTGGATTTTAGGAGGCGAGGAAAAATTTTCTAGAGGTAGGGGAGGAAGAACTTCTACAAAAGGATTGATGTGAGGCGAGCAATATGTAAGAGTAAATTACAAGCGCAGCTGCACACCATCCCGAAAACGACCTTCGCAGCTCCATTATTATTTTTGCTTGAGAGATACTCGATAGAAGAACTCCTGTTTGTCAGTATGGAAAACAGAAACAGCTCAAAATTGTTCAATTCGCGTAACTTCTGTAAAGCAGTACCAACGTCCAATTTTTACTGACTGTACGTGCAGTGGATACTTGGCTGATGAAAGGAGGATGAACCGAGCAAGGTAATCAATCTCAATAACATGTCAAGTGAAAACTTTTTATGGAAGTAGGGTAATGTGAGGTGAGGAGAGGCAAAAAATTGAGACAACTACGCTGACGTGAGATGAGGTGAAGATATTTTAGAAAGCAGTTTGAGGTGAGATGAGGAAGATACTTGAGGGTGAAGAGGTGAGGTGATGTGAATTAATACGATTATCAAATAAATGGGCGTGACGCACAAAAACCAGCAGAAGTCGATGGTAGTCGGGACTGGCCAAAAGACGTGCCAAACAATAAGGCTCCCGATTTCACAACTGGTGTCACATTTGGTCACGTGCCCTGTGCTATGGGAATTATCTCAAAATATGGGCTCCGTGGGGAGCTGTTAGGGCCTTGTCTCGGCTCATGCCACGAAAATATGCTTTGGGGAAGAAGCACCACAATGGAAAGAGTAACCATACAACTTTCAGTATCGTTTTCACTTTCACTGCACATTTGGCAGAAGGTTTTGGAGCAAACATGGCACAATAAGTCACTAAAGCGTACGTTAGCAGCAGCATGTAGCAGGATCCACTTCTGGCTCTGTTTCGCACAAATGGCACTGGGTGATGCTGCACGTCATCTCCTGGTCTGGTCTGGACGCGTTCTCAGATTTTGCTTCAAGAATTGTATGTTGTTGGCCGATATCTCTAAGTGACTAAGCCATTTGTTTCATGTCTCTATGACCATTTGGTGACAAGAAACAAAATTAAGCATCAAGTCAGGAGGAATTTGCTTTTATCGCAGTTTCATTTTTCCCAAGTTTGGCCGCCCATTAGAAAACCTTTTAGTTTTGTTTTTGTTTTTTCCTCGTTGACTACACGGAGTGCAGAGGTGTATGTTTTAAAATGTTTTTTTTTGTAAAAAAAAAAGGCAAACTTGGTCGGTCTTCTCATTACTGGTTGTATTCAGTCTTTTCTGAGGCCTGTCGAAAATTTTCTGACGAGCAATATTTATAATTTATGTTAGCCATGAAATGTTGCTTTCCAGCAATATCAGTTTGATATTGAGGTGCAGCGTGTAGAAACTGCGGCTGCGCAAAAATCGGAAAAATCAGAAAGTAGGTCAAACATTCTTGCCAATTTAGCTACATCATTTATTGCCTCGAATTTCTTTCACGACTATCTAAAGGGCTTGCAGTTGCCGATATGAAAAAAAAAAAAACATGTTGCATTATTTGCGTGGCGAAGTCATCGTTACAGGGCTACAAAGTGAGGCCCCATTATGCGTGTGGTGGTTATAACCCCTCTTACATTTCACAACATAAGAGGCTAATGCACGTTTCAACAGAGGTTATGCTGCCCGGTTCCGTGAAGGTTCCTAATCCAATATACCAAAGCTGAAGAATGCAAAGGGTGTAACTTAGACCATACTACTACAAAAATACGAGGTAATAAAAGCAATGCTACTATTGCCTTTTTCAGTAATGGTCATTATTTAGTTACTGATTTAGTAATGCATAATGTAAAACCCCCGAGACCAGGGAAACACGAAGAGACAGGACACAACACTTGGTGTTCCCTAGGGCCCTATCCTCGTCAAAGTAATCGACGTTCATTACTTTAAATATATCTTCTGTCATTAGTGCACAATCGAAAAAGGCGTGAATATTAAAAGTGGTTGACACCTTTTATCAACCAATGGCCCAACGTGTTATCTTGGAAAGCGACCCGCCTTATCGGTGTTTCCTCCTGTGAATCCGAATGCCTTGTTGCTTCAGTTCTTTGGTGTCGGAAACGGGAAAACTCTACCGGAAGTAAAACTAAGTTTAGTGTAAAATGCGCAAAAAGCACGCTCATAATTTCCTTTTTTGCTGTTTGTTCATTTTCATGACGTACAGCTGTGCAAGACGCAATGTTTGTGTGACACCATGATTGTACTTGGCATTTATAATTGCGGTCTGCGGCCTTGAGATGGCGCTGATGGCAGGCAAAGGAACCGTAAAGGATTATGCAAAGGATCGACAGGCAGTGTGGTGCGAGCCGTAAACGCATTATAGAGAAATCTGTTGATCCTTTAAATCTTGAGCTTTATTTATGACCTTTTCTGAATTTTTCTCCTGTGTTCGTGTGCTCGATATGCGAAATGATAAGTCTCGTTTCAATATGCTTCTTTTGCTTGTGTGCTGTGAGGGCGCAAATGAGCGTTGATAGTTTTAACTCAACAAAAAGTGAACTTTCGTCGATGAGTTTCTGTGTGCGTACCGCTATGTTGCAAGAACATTGATTGTACGACACCTCGGACGACGCTTCCAAAATCGCGCCACTCTCACGCATACGAGGCGGTACAAGGGCGCCAGAAATTAACTGTGTTACGACGGGTGAAGCTGCGTTGTGCACCAGTGCTTTCTATCATTACTAAACAAAAACGAAGAAAGATATCAATTTTTTGCTGTGACGAGCACATACAGACTTTATACAACACAATAAATGGAAATGCACGTGCGGACTCATCACGAAAGCCGTCGCCACTCAAAGTAATCGACCCTCTTTTCGCTACATTACTTTTAAGCTTTCAAACTAATCTTTTACGTCATTGTTAAGTCAAAATGACGTAGGGTCACAGGTCCGAGATTAGGGCCGACAGGCTGCGAAGGAAAACTAGGTATAAATTTCCATTGAAATAGGCGGGATCTAAGGGTGGAGTACTTCGTGGCAGCCCCACCCTACAGCTTGTGACGTAAAGTAATCGAGGTCGATTACTTTTGACGAGGATAGCACCCCTAGTCTCGGGGTTTTACATTATGCATCATCTTCACCAGCTCACTTGCTTCTTAGCCTTTTTTCATTGTTATTTATTAACTCACTTATTACTTACATATTGTTACTTATTAATTAAGCGTTAACAAATTATCTTTTGCCCCGAGATGTGTCTATGCTAGCCTAAGCAAATATTTAATGCTTCCGAGCCTGTGGGTATGCTCCGAGCCGATACCATGGCCCTGCATTCCCATTCAAATTAATCACGCCATGTTTGAATTACTGCGCATTTCTCTGTATTCAAATGCACATGGGTTTGATGGGACCCTAAAGGCTGTGATTTCCAACTAATGGCATACCAACGACAGACTGATTGAAAACTGCAGCATGGTGCACTTTCCAATATGCTGCCAATGATGATGCTCGAGGCATCCCAAATGACTCTGCAAAACCCACAACTGTGACTCTAGTTATCCTTGCAGGACTGACTGTAGTTCCTTGAATGCTATCTCTAACGAGATGTTTTATTTAAAGCAAACCTGGTGCGTGGAGCACAAAGAATGTATCAAGGGTCTAGTCATCGCTGAGTAGGTCTGACTTTAAGAACTCCCGTACTTTGGGAAGCATCATTTTGAAAACAAAAATAAAAAAGGGGAGGAGGGGTGTTTTTTGGAGCCACATTCTTAATGATGATTGGAGGATGTTTAGCAAGTAGCTTAGTGCACCTTTAAGGGTGTCTATCGGGAAGTTATAAACATCCTTGACAAAACACCAACAAGGTCTGCTTTCTTGGCCTAAAGGGAAAGAACAAAAAACATGTTTCGTGGTGTACCTTTTTCTTATCTCACAGGCTTTTCTATTTCAGCCAAGAAGGCCGCAGAAAGCCAACCTTGCTGTTGAGTGTTTATTGAGGAGCTCCGCAATTTCCTAATGATACCTTGAGCTCCGAACCAATAGTTTCAACGTTACATAATTTGCTCTATCTAATTAGGTAGCAATGAGACAATACAATATACGACTGCTAGGAACCTTCATCATGCTTTCATTCCTATATCCCGATGAGCATTACTTGCAAAATCCTGCATGATGAGAGGCAAAGCTGTTATCCCCTGAGTGCAGACTTGTGCTTACGCGTTACTAAGTAGTTGCGTTACTTGTAATTAATTACTTTTCTGAGTAATTTTTTCGAGTAATCAGTTATTTTACTGTCAAAGTAATTTTTCGAGTAACCAATTACTTTCTGAGTAATCGATTACTGAGTAATTGATTACTTTTCCGGCAGATATTAGCTTATCTTTTAGATGTTCTGCCCCAAGTCAAGCCCCTGGTGCTTTCAGCCTTTGTTGGGCTGTTGCTGTTCTACTATAGCAAGCGGAGGTCATTGTAATGACGTTCTGGAATTTCAGGGTCTCTCTCTCTGATCTCTTCCTACATCAGTGTGATGTACCTGAAGATTGGAGGTTTATTGAGTCATGGGGAAGTTCCACGCAATGCTCTTCCACATCGGGTCAATGTCTTCCCTGGCAATAAATACAGTAGACGTACAGATCTCCTTATCCTAGGCGTTTTTGTTTTTGTTATCTCAGCTGTTCCGCTGTTGAATCTTTCTTTGTTTCTTCTTTTTTTTTTCTGAGGTTATAATTTGCGTGAATGCAGAGTAACGACTGGAGTAACGTGTTACTTTTTTACTCGTTACTCAATTACATTTGGAGTCGAGTAATTGGTAACGGTAATCAATTACTTTCTTCGAGTAACGGGCACAAGTCTGCCTGAGTGTTAGAAACATGTGCAACTAATGTAAAGGCTTACGTGGTGCTCCAGCTGTACCAGCCTTTGCTTCTTCCTTTAAGTGTTCGGGCAGAGCCACCTTGTCCTTGAAGGGGCACTGAGTCGTCCAGTGGTCCTCCTTGCAGATACGGCACTTGACCATCTTGGTCTTCTGGCTTCGCAGCTTGGCCAGCATGTCATCCTCGTTGCTTTGCTCTTCCTCGCGTGGGTTCACAAACTGCATCGAGATTTCCTCCCCTACAACCGTGTTTGCTGGGTTGGGGCCTGGGGGGTCATTCTTTGCGTCCCCAAACTTCTTCCATTGCTGTCAATGCAGGATCAATAAAGACTCCATTTTTATATTTAAGAAAAACAAGAATGCTGGCTGTCACATTTGAAGCAATTCGAGCAATTGCGCAATGTGTTGCACATCTAAGTGAAACACACTCCAAAGGTAGGAAGGGAGTTGCCTCAGGACAGAAGCCGCCGATATTTCGAACAGAGACTGTTCTTCTTCTGGGCGTTCTGTCTCTGTTCGAAATATTGGCAGCTTCTGTCCTGAGGCAACTCCCTTCCTACATCTCTACCGGTTCGCTGGATTTCTACCCATCTACACTCCAAATATTTTTTTCAAACGAGTATTTTTAGTGAAAACAAAAAATTACCTTTCTATGTGCCACAGATTTTGACACCTGCCGTCTCTCAACCTTGAAGTATCTCAGTACCTAAGAATGCAAAACTGAATTGTATATATGCTTCAAAAGTGGTAATCTCACCCACAAAACTGATTCTTGAATTCTGCACTGATATAATTTAGCTATGGTCTTTATAGTGCTAAGCATCCATAGTTTTAAACTGATAACAATATATTGCTCTATCTTAGAAGGAACAACATATTGTGTCAGATGTTTTCTTCTGGTTGGCCCTTGGAGTTTGTAACCTATCAATTGATGGACTTTGTTGTTCCACCCTTGAGAAAAATCAATTTTTATGGAAGGGGCATTACAACACTTCAACATATAGCCTATGGCCTGCAGACAAACCAGTGCCACCACTCGACTGTGGCTCATCATGTTTACATTTCACCTACTGCCATTACCTACTAATGTTCCCTCCTGATACATGCGCTGGATGGCAAGGAAATACTTGTTCCTCGTGGGAGAAAGAGAACAGACAACTGAAAATCACACCCTTTCTAAGCCATTTCTAAATTCAATGAAAATTGCACAATTTACAAATTTTTGGGTTGTGAGTGCAGAGCTTCTTGTTTTTATTTTGGTTTTCTTTCTCAAGAGGAGACTTTGGCTCAAAATTTAGAGGGCTCACACTGCTGGAGAGGTTTGTGGGGTGTTAGGTGTAAGTTATTTTCGATGGCTTTTAATTTGACTTAATGTATTTTATTTTATTACATTAATCCAAATAACTCAACTCCACACCAAACTGCAACATCAGAAAGGTGCATGCTAGTAAGAGCCAGTCACACACACACACAATTGGAAGGACAAATTCAACGTAAAAAGTTGCAAATTCTCTCAGGGATTCTGTCAGAGAGGAATTGACCAAGTTTCACGATGTCAATCTGTGACCGATGCGAAATCCCTCCGGGACATTGTTCGATTGGTCCCTCCTTTTAGGCCTGACGTGAAACACTCCCACTCTGAGCTACTTGATGCAGGACATTAACACCGATGAATGGTTTCTGAGAATCATAGTTTTCCATTTGTTTCTGCACTTGAAATCACCAGGATCTAGCAGCCAACACACCCAAAGGTTACAACTCAAAATTTAGCAGAACTAGCGGCCCCGTGAAAACGGTAAAAATGGAGCAGCACCTTTCGTGGGAGAAAAGAACACAGCCCTCTGCACACGAAAAAAATGCTAGAGGTGTCCAACCAGGACCACATTGGAGCACAACTGGAAGATAGAGGATTCATTGAAGCAGGGACGGCATCGTAAATGACCATTTCATTTAGAAAGAACGACGGTTATGACAACCAGAGAAGCATACCTGCCAACTTGGGAACATCCAAATTAGAAAGATTTCAAGAGCTGGGGAGGAGAAAGCCGATGTTTTGGAGGCTTTATTTTGCTTATGTAAGAGGGAGCACACTCGACCCCAGCAGACTCATCGGGCACAAGTTTTTGCAGCAACAGACTTTGCCTCGCCAAGAAACTATCTGGGTGTCAAGCTGTGACAAGGCTATGGGCACTTTCTCAAGAAGAACGTGAGACACAAAACTATATCTCTGTTCTCTTTGGTGATGCTCAACTGCCCTCACATTCAAGACTACCTCAGTAATGTGTCTCAAATTCCCATCTGGACTTCCCAGGAGAGCTTAAAGCTCAGCTACGCCGATTTTTGAGTGTTACAGAAGGGAATGGTACTCACATGATGTGTTCATAAGGGAACACTGATTATGTGCGCAAGTTATCCCAAACTCCTCGCTTTTTTTCGAAAAAGGGAATTTTTAGTTTCACTGACATTCCATCTTAAGGCCCACATACCTGTGTCGACGACACATTCGTGGTCTGGCCCGTGCTCCTGCTTGGCATGACATTTGGCTTCGATTTCTTCCGCCAAGCTGTCCGGTTTCTTCTGCGGAAGTCGTCTGCTGCGCAGATTGACATTGGGGAAGTGATAAACAGTTCGCTAGTAGGGAGCCAGTATATTTCTGGACTTCACCGAACGCACGAGGAACGTGAGTTTTGCTTCCTTCGACGCAAAGCATTTGCTAGGCCAGTACAGACTTCCTGGTGTGCTTCTGTTCTGTGCTGCGTGCCGAGAATGCGTGAGCATTTGCTCCCGTCTGCAAGAACGCTTCAGCATGGCAGTTCCAATGTTCCAAGCCACAACTTTCCGAAGGCGAAGAAAAAGCTATTGACTGCAACGATCGGTACAACTCCGACTGGATGCCACCTTCGAAAGCAGCGATTTCATCTGTTCATCTGGCTCATACGAATGTACGGAAGCATTGCGCAACCTTGTTTCACACGAAGCCGAAAGATGTCTCGTCCGGGATGCTGTGCCACCTTATCTGCAGCAGGAGATTGCAGGGGCAGGACTAGGCAGCAGATAAAGGTAGACACATATGTTAGACAAGTCAGTCATGCGGTGCAAATGCCATCACATACAAAAGAAAAATATGCTATCTGTCAGCTACTGCATCATCCTTTAGAGATCATAGGCCCTAGAGGGTGTATTCTCAATACAGATTGGAATTGCCTGATTTGTTAAATGATTTCGCAGGCATTCTAGCACCACCGAGAAGCTACACTACACGCCTCAATTATCACGTCTGGGTTTCAAGCTGAAGGCTGTCACCAGAGCCAACCAGACGCCCCTTCAAAGTTCATCTGTTTTTGTTGACGGAACAGTGACACCTGGTACTGAGAACATTTCATTTTTCTGATGAATCAAGTGCATTGCATCACTTGTGCTCAACTTCTTGTGTTTGTATATCCTTTGCTGTTGCTCGCTAGCTTAGAGCAACCATGCCTGAGGTGTTTATGTTCCTTACTCCAGTGCTTTCAGAGTACATTTAAGCAGTATCATCATCATATATGCATGGGCAGCACATCTTGTGTATTTTGAGTAAGGTATAAATTAAAATGTTGGCTCAGCTGTTGTATTCTGGTCACAAATAAGGTGTTCTTCCAGAGCCCTCAAGGGGCAGTTCAAGCAGTTTCATGTGTGCAACAGCACACACCTTTTTGCAGTTTGAGTAAGGTAATCGAAAATCTTCCAGTTATGTGGTTTCGGTCATAAATTATGTTTTTTGAGGAGTTTCAGGATTAGATTCAAAAAGCATCATGTGTGCAACAGTACATTAGTTTCTCAGGTGAAGTAAGGTAAATCTGTCCGCTGTTGTGTTCTGGCAATGCAGCATAAGCTTGTGTTGCATATCAAGTGGTATCATGTATACAAAAACTTGTTTATGCCTTTCTGTAGCTGCCTGGGCTAATATTGTGAGTACAGCACATTCCTGCAGAACATATCGGAGCATTTTGCGCGCTATTGTTGGTATGATCTGCAGCAGGGTATTGATAATGTTAATTATTCAATGACTTCAGCTAACATTTACATTCTTACTTCCAGGTAAACCTGTCACGTAGATGCCCTACCCCTTGGTATGCTTAGTTCATATTGTACGAAACAATCCACCTGGGAGCATTATTTTTCAATTGCAGTGCATTACTATCACAACACACCACACACTGCATGTCTAAGGTGCGTGTACAATACACAAACCTATTCTCAGGTGTAGGCGAGCTGGTACGCAATTACAACATGAAACAACTCACAGCGAGGTCGTAGAAGTCATGCCTTGTCCTCCGCGCCTCAGGTTTCATGTTGTTATCCTCACATGCAGATTATTTCACTTGTGCTGTGCAGCATGAGCAAAAGCACATATTGTTTTTGGTCACATGACACGGGACATTAATACGAGTGCAACCTTCCTTGTTGGACACCCACGGGGCAGCCGAAGATGGGTCCAAGTTACAGAATATGAGAAAACAAAAAATGGAAATGATCACAGCATTGTTGCCAGAAATGTCCCCCTTCTTCAATTTATATTCCTTAGTGGTACCTGGTGGGTGGTTGCCTGGCAGTGGTACCTGGTGGTAGTGGTACCTCTACCCACTCTTCACTGATAATGAATTACTGAGTTTCGGTAGATTCAATTCCGTTCAGATTCCACTAAATGGCATTACCTCTGGAGCTTTTCGAGGCGGAGGACTTTTCTCTGAAGCGTCAGCCCGCTTTCAATGCTTTGGTGCTGTGCGCGTTCAAAGGCTCTAGACAAACCGAAGACAAGTGCTCAAACAAAGGAATTCACATGTAGACTGACAGCACTTGTTTTTGGACTCTAAAAACTAAAACAACAAATTGCTGAGACCAGTATAGGGGGAAAAAGGGGCGAAAGGTCAAGGCCACTGGCACAGTTTGGGTCTTTTTGGTGCAAAGATGGCCGAGATTGTGGTAATTCAGCCAGGTTTTGTCAGACATAGCAGGGAAAACCCTATCCTACTTCCAAGATAGGGAGGTGTCCGACATAGAGAATTTCATTCCATGTAGTTTCAATGGGAGCCTGCCATGCAATGAATCATGGGGAGTTGTCCAAGGTAGGAAAGGTGTCCGACTTTGGAGGTTTTACTGTATTCTACATCATGTAATCTAACAGTTGTTTCACGTTTGATATTTTATTTATTTTATTTATACATACTGCGAGCGCGAGGCCCAAGCAGGAGGGGCCAAGCCCAATTTGAACCAAAGACAACTAAAAGTGATGCAGTACGAGAGCATCTGGGAAATTTTTTTCCAAAAATTGAACTATACAGCCATTTTGCCATACAATAATCAACAAAAGATACATTCATGCTCATTGGCAAAACTTCCTGAATGGAAACCTTGAGATGGAAGCGAGTTCCATTCATCTATGGGTTCTAGGGAAAAAACTTGTTTTGGTAGGCAGAGGTCCTCGCAAAAACAGGGAGTAAGCAACCACTCGTGCTGGCTACTCCTGGTTGCTTACTCCATTTTAGCCATGGAATTTACCCTGCATGCACCCATACCATGTCCAAACACGAACAACTGCTAGACAGCAGCATGTACTGTTGCCGTATAGCACTAATGGCTTGCGTCCTGTGATCGGAAACAGTGGTATCTTTTTCTGCTACAACGGTAAACTACAGTAAAGATTTAGAAATACAGTGTCATACAATAATGCACCATGGCCCGGTTTCACAACGCCAATTAAGATTTTGAACCGAGGTCAACGGGTCCCTTAACTCTGCTTCACTAAAGGGAGTTATTGTCACTGAAACGTCCATTATGTCACCAACTGACGTCTGTAAAAAAGCATTGTGTTAACTTCAAGTTTGAGCAACCTTTGATCACGGTTCAAGGTTAACAAGCATCTATGGGAAATGGCAGTTTGAAAAGCTGTAGAAGACTGTCATTAGAACGGGATACATGTCTACGGCGAAATTTTTTGCAGTGTGTGCTGTACCACGGAATGCTCTGCAGGCACTACCACAGTATGGTAACACTCTGAATACTGATTTGCTCAAAAAAGGAATGTGTGCGTTTCTTGTACTAACTTCCCCTATTGCAAAGTAGTAAGAAAAATGTTTTCAGCCAATGGGGAGGGAGAGGACATCATTCGGGAGGTCTCGTTGACCTACAGTGTGTCGTGTGTGAAGGTCATTTTGAAGAGTGTAGGTGGTACAAGACTGTGCTCCCACATTCTTGGCAGTGTTGACTCATAACCATAATAAAGTAGAGGGTACATTTGTTGCTTCATATATTTGTGTCATGGCAAAGTATGTAGAGATACATCTGTCTCAACATGCAGGTGCCAAAACTGCTTTTTGTGCCTAAAATATGACAAATAGTTGTCTGTTCAACACCACTAATCATGTGCCGGCCTCCATGACATGTCTGTGACATTCCAAAGTGATTAACATGTCCCATAGATGTGTGCAATGCTGAAGATGACTGTGTACCTTCTACGGATTCTTGTTTCAAGAACAGTACTGTGTGATTTGCTAACAGCGGCTGGCTACATAATTCTTCATACATAAGCACATACATAATTCTGGCTTCATAATTCTACATAAAAATATGTAAAGTTTGCCGAAGGAAACATCATGAAGGTCCATAGCGAAAAACCTTGAGACGAGGGATAGGAAGGGACATACACAATGTCTCAACATAGTGTGTGTATGTCCCTTCTTGTATCTCCTCTTCAGGTCTCGCCATCATGAACACTATCACCAGCTCGCTTACTCTTGAACCGTTCTTTCAATGATAAAGGTCACTTTCATGAACTGGATGGCAGCCAACGTGCTCAATAAAAGAATAATGGAAGGAGCTCAACATGATCCTTAGGCTGTGCGTGGTCATTGCTTTCTGACAAATGGTGACTTAGAATTTCAGGACAGTGCTTGCAGTGGTAGTATTCTTGTGTTCTCACCCTTGAAGCCCATTGTGTGTCATCAGTCACCTGTAATCTGCTAACATGCACATAGCTAAAACAAAGTATATTTGTATTTCTTTGAATACAGTTGATACAGTTTTTTACATGTTCTTTGGAAAACATAAATAAAAAAATTCTCTACTCTGCAAGTCTCCTGTTAGCTCTACAGAGAGCTTGAATTTCACTAGAAGCCACATGTGAAACCTAGACCAAACTAGTGTTTAAGGTCCATATAGGTCATAGATAGATACCATTATTATTATTATTAGGTCATAGGTCAGGCTTAGGTCCCGGTTGGTAGCAACGCAATTAACCCTTATTAAAAATTGGTGCAGGAGGTGACCAACATACCTAAATACTACAACTGACTCTCACAAATTTTGTGGTGTTATACTTTTGAAATAACATTAATATGCCGCAGTGGTCTTTTCTCCTTTGTTCCTTTTAACCTAGAAATATTAGGTCTTCGGCATCACCAGCCGTAGTTGCTGAGCATGCAGTTATTTCCGTTGAGCGCTGCAGTTTCATATTTGTTTGTCTGGACAAGCAAGCCCAGGCTTCCCCATTTTGATAAGAGTCTTTCAGCATTGACAGGGCATTTGTGGACAAGGAGAACATTTGGACTCTGTGTATTTTGCTACGAAGTGCACCGTACAAGGCAGAGGACAGCATCAACAATTTCCACCAAGGTTATTAAATTTGTGATAAAGTACATATACCTTTTGTCACTGACTAATTTCATGGCAAAGTTACTTGAGTGGCAGTTGTGCAATTTAAAACATGTTTAAAAAAAATAAAAAATCGGGTATGGGAAGTGCTGACTGGTTGAACATGTGGAGTACCCAATATAATAATTGGGGGTTTACGTCGCGAGACAACTGAGTGTGGAATACGCAGCACAGTGTAATGTTCCTTTTCTGGCAATGTTAGCATGGTTAAAGAAGTGGAAAATGTTGCACCTTAATAACATCTGTTGGGCCCAGCAAACAGGATACACATACCCTAATCTGAAGACACTATGCTTAACTCAAAAGCAGTATCAGATCGACCCGGACGTGTTTAGATGCGAAACTATTATGAATGAAATATGGCCTGTGTGGTATAGAACAATGCGCACATTCGAGTAAACATGCAAAAAATACGTATAAAGGCTCTCGATCTATGAGATAAACAACACACTACAACACCTTTTGTGCAAGGCAACTCTAATGACCACTTTCATATAACCGACGAATGGTTCAACGAATGCAGTTCGAGTGGTCACGATACATTCCTACGTCGTTCATTGCGGTCACGCTATGACGCTGCACAATACATGTATCTCGTTGTAACAGGCCTGGCAATCGCACGATGTGCACACGGGCAGAAGCCGGTCTTCTTTCTTTGAAGACCTGTCCTCTGCAGGTATATGCTCAAACGACCACAAAGTCTTGCGTTGTTGCTCAATCGCTCCCATTCCTAAACGGGTCGACGTGAATGGCAGCTGAACGGTTGAACTGCCAAGTTCTCGAGCACATAGTCACAATTTCACGCCGAAATGTTGAGATGAGTTTGCGGTTGTTGTTTCCATCGTTCAATAGTTCTCGGGATTACCTCGGATGAAACGCTCATCGTAGGCGGCAGCCATAACTAAATTTCCTCGCAATATGGTCTACTCTATAGGACTGTGCGACAAACTGGTGGCGCCGCGATGCGGCCTCGGAGAAAGTACCTTGCGTGATAGCCGCCGGGTAGCCAGCTTTGTTTACATGTGAAGTGTGGGAGTCTTTTTTTTGCCACGCTGGAACTGTTGCATCGCTAACTGTGCCAGCACCTAAAAGAACTCTTCATTAGGGACCAGATGTTTCATTTCTCGTGATTTCTATGCTTCCAATACCACCGAGCACTAGACTCGCAGCGAATAGCGTTTGTGACGCGCGTTTCGGCCATTGCATAAGGTGTGCACAACATGAGCGAATATATTCTATTTCTTTTGTTCTAGTTTCAATGAAACTGAATGAGGACCTGCAAAATGATCAATGATTACAGTTGCCACTTTCGTGACGTGTGAAACGCCGCTGGATACTGTATCACCGTCAAATGCACCGACCAAACGGCAACCTATTTCGAGATAATGATTGAGGTGTTTCATCGCCAGTGCCCAGAGCCGATATTGCTGCCGGTAATCTGGTTGACGAGTCTCACAGAGAGAACGGAAGTTCTACATTGTCCAAAAGGTTTAGTATTTACGCACCGACCATTTCACAGCTGCCATGCCGCAGCTACGGCGGTATAGCCGAATTTCTTCTTTGAGGATCTCTTTAGCGTTATTGTATCTGAAGATACTGGAAAAACTGCAGTACAAGTTCAGACAATAAGTTGTGACCTTACGTGTTTATTTGTATGGATAAAACGGAAGCACGATGTAGATTTCAGTGACGAATTAAGCTATGTGTGTGCAAAGAGGACGTAAGGAATACGAGACGCAGTCAAAAACATGATATTACAAATGGCTGGAGTCAGAGAAATACACGTATATAGCCTTCGAGCAAGTCAGGATTTTGTGAGGCGTCAAATAACCATCCTCTCGACGTAGCACTTACAGGTGTTTTGACCAGACGGACGCGAGTGGCTGTTCTCCTTACGCACTGTTACATACATTATAAATACGGTGGTTGCTTCTGTGTAGTTTGTCTCCATTCTCTTCGTTCGCGCCCCAGAAGGTTCCACATTATTTGCACTTCGAAAATTAGCCCTTCTAATTACGGCGGTCGCCACGCAAGCTACGGTTCCACTTGAGAATGCATAGAACGGGCGGCGTGGTATCACGTCGGATACTTCCAAGACCGCCACTGGCGGCGCTGTCGCGACGGAGCAGCGCGCCTCCTTTAGGTGCGCACGGTCCCTATACTAGAGACCTGGGGCGGATTATTGGCCACTTGTTGGTGCGTAGCGCAACGTCGTCTCCATAGTAACGCATGCTGCACGTGACCCGCTTCATCGTGATAAGGAAGAGGTGACCTTACCAGTCCTCCTCAGGTAACCGAGGATGCGGCTGTAGAGTATGTACCACTGCGCCAATCTACAACGTTGCAAGCTCATTGGCCCAGGCTGCGTGCGCGCTCCGATTGGTCGACAACGTTTTGAAATCGCATTTTGTACGCGCGCATGTGTGTGCAGCGTCCCGGCGGCCGTTTCAGCAGTTTCAGCATAGTTTCGAAATAGCTCGCATCGGTCGGCACGGCGTCCGTCCGTTCCTGTGTTCCGTGTTTCGGTGATGTCAATCGGCAGAACAGTTTGTGATTCTACGCGTGTTGTGCTGTTCCTGGACACGACTATTATCCCACGTACAGTCTATCAACTACGGAACTGGAATGCTTCGTGGGCTGGTGCGGTTGGAGCGTGAAGAACGCGTTTGGGCGCCGTCGGATTTTGAGGCCTGACAACAAAGACAGGATTACGATTATGTGCCTCACAAGCGCCTTTTCCGCTCTGCAAACAACGAAAGAAGATGCTCATCAAAAATTGGCCGGCAAGGCGTCCTCTCGTGTTCCGTGTGTCGGTGATGTCAATCGGCAAACGGTTTGTAGAAGTGTTCGCTGGTTTATTCATGTGATTCAACGTGTGTTGTGCTGTTCCTGCACACGACTATTATCCAACGAACAGTCTATCAACTCCGGAACTGGAATGCTTCGTGAGTTGGAGCGGTTGGAGAGTGAAGAACAAGCGCGGGCCCCGTCGAATTTCGAGAGCTGTGTTCGTTTTGCTTCAAGTTCGAACTTAGTTACAGTGCGTCAGCAACGCAGTGGACTTTGTATTCACAGTGCAATCATTTATAAGATCTTTGAATCAGTGCTTTGTGTCAAATAAATATTTCTTTTAGCCAAAAGAAGCTTCAGTTATTTTGAATATCGGGTAACGGCGGTAGGCGTGAAATCCGGTAGAAGTCGATGGTAGCCAGAACCGGTCGAAGGTCAGCCAAAGTTAAGGCTCCTGATTGGCCGACTGGCATTGCATAATTTCTACAACGTTGCACTCTCATTGGTGTGTGCCCAGTGTTGTGTGAATTATCTCAAACTATGGGCTCTATGGGGAGCTGTTGGAGCCTGACCTTACTCGCAGTCTGCCACCATCACCGGGCGTTCGTAGCCATTGGGCGAGGAGGTCAGCCGCCGCAAAACGCTGCGATGTTCGTTGTTGAAAATCGCGCTTGTGTACGCGTTTCTAGAGGACCAAGAAGCTGCTTCAGTGGAGTCAACGAGGACATTTCGTGGTCACAAGGATGTCTTCACGTGGTTGTCGGAAGAGCAGTTTGTTTCCTTCTTCAGACTGTCCAAAGCTTCGTGTATACACATACAGGATGTATATGGAAACATCGAGTGTTTCCCATGTAGGGAATGTTATGCGCTCGCATAAGCTGAGTTAGTGTGTCTGTAACCCACCATTGTGAAATTAACTTCGTCTGGCACACGCGTGACATTTCTCTTATTTATGAAATATTTGGACGCTGCAATAAAAAAAAAAAACTAACAATACTCGTGCAACCCATTTGTATGCCTTTTCTGCGGAAGCTTGTGCGCAAAACATTGTGATATTGGAGCCAGTGCCTACAGGAATTAGCCAGCACATATTTTGTCCGTATTGTTAGTAACTCTGATTGGCATACTAGTATAGGCGGTCAATGCTTCCTGAGGTCCGCCGTTGTTGTTCCACCATTCTCCTTCGTTCTTCAAGGAGTTGGTGCGATATTGATGATGGCCTCCTCCTCCGTTGAGATCTGCCTCCGCTCCACACATTTTGAGCTTGGCTGCTTGTTGTAACCGGTAACTCTCTGGAAGCCTCAGCAGGTTGTGCGTCGTCCTGAGCTCTTACCCGAATAACTGCTTAGTTTAGTTGTACAACTAAAACGGAGGAGGAGGTCACTCGAAAAGCTCAGCAAGCACACCATAAGTCCAGCAAATAACTTTATCCTCGTCAGTATAGCAATCTTCCACGCGGCGTATAGTGCACAGATCACCGTCCTCGTCTTCTACGAATGTGATGTTAAATAAAATATGCAATTAATCCTCAACACATGTGTAGCGTGAAAAGAAAAAGAGGCAGCTCCTAGCGCAGAGGATTCCCTTCGAGCCAGCGACGGCAGCAGACGATTACCGCACTGCATTCGCATTGGCTGATTTCGTGTCTTACGTGCTCATCTAGCGAAGTATGTGCAAGAAGGTTTCTTCCACGCTGTAACAAAATTTATATTTCTTACAGGGTAAATTCAAACTAAGTTAATGTCGTCAAATTAGGCTTTTTGCTTGACAGACTTGCGTCTGCCATCGGGAGTAGTGTCATTGCTCCTCATGCTGGCGAGGCTCGCCTACCCAGCGGACAACGGTTGGCCTATACTGACCACTTCAAATCGTGCGTCGGCAGCACGTGCTTGCCCGACGGTGGGCGTTGCCACGTATAGGCCCGACGCACCGATACAATGGCCAGTATCCTCCCATTGGACAAATGGCATATCGCCCATGGAGAGCCGGGGACAATGGGATAGTTACGGTAGTGGCCACTGCACGCGCCACGTAGCATATTGGTGGAGAGGGAAAGACACTTCACTCTTGCACCGACTTTCGTGCTACACAGCCTACCATGTATTGCTTACGGTTTCAGCAAGTCAGCTGGTAACGAATAGTGCGAGCTAGCGCCATATCCCATAGCCTAGCAGCGATTGGTCAGAGACTCCTACGTCCACGGTGCTGGGAGTTTGTGGATGGTCAGGGTCTCTAGTATAGTAGTAGGTCGTGCTTCAAAAAACGGGAGAAGACGCCAGGGAAGTCAGAGAAAGCCTCGGCTTTCATCCAATCAGAAGCACGATTCTCTATCTACGCAGATGGAGCAGGTTTTTCCCATCTACGTCCACAAAAATGGCTGCGCCCATGGCTTGTTTTGGTTTCTTTGATTAATTAAGTTTCGTAGTAGGAAGACAAAATTGAGAAACAAAAGTGCGTTTCGGGGGCAGTTGGATGTGCTCATTCTGAATATCACAACTGTTTTAACCACTCGGGAAATCGGCGTAGCTGACCTTTAAGGCTTCGGTCCCACTCCTCTTGTGAGAACTGCCATGTTTACCAAGAGAATGCGCCGCTCCTATTTGTCTGACGTTGGAAGTATTGATATCCTAGGAAAGCATTTTTTCTATACAAATGTGCTACAGCACCCTTTTGTTTATGCATCGCTCAGTTGTTCTACTATAAGCGAGGAACATGACCATATTCTCATTTTTTGCTCATCTTTGCCAAGGTTTTACGCGAAGAAAAAGAAAATAGCGCTATGTAGTTTTTTCAGCGTTGTGTCCTGGGATACACAAAGTGTGCCACAGCCCCGTATTATTGATATTTGACGTAGGTAATTTATAAACACTCCTAAGACAACCTGAAAAATTGGATTTTTCAACTTGTCATTTCGTATGTTCTAGTGCTTGTTTGAAAGCAAAATCCGCACTGAAGAGAGACAATCATGCACAGAACAAATCCTGAAATATTCACCGTAATCGGTATGTATCAAGGGGAGCCCGAATGCCTAAAAGCTACCCGCCTCACTGCCCAGCGAAACCGAAACCGATGGGCTGTGGCAAGCGAGATTTACCGCGTAAGTTGGTAACCATGGTTTGCAAGTCCCAGCCTTCCCCGAGAGATGTCGCAGGCAAATACCGAAAGAAGACGTTTTCTGCTACACCTATACGCTGTTTCTGCACTTTTCGTTGTCTTTTTTTTTTTTTTTTTTCATTTTCTGTCATGAACTTTCTGTGCCGTTCATTTTCTTCATTCTTTTTTTTAATGTAGTGTATTGGTTTCATTGAATTGATGTATCAGCATATTTATTGGAATTAAGATGAATTAAATACGTAACGGCAGGTTACGGCAAAGGTTCACACTAAGAAGACTGCCTACCGCATACATTTCGCATATATTTTGGAGTGGTAATCAGGACGTGTTTCTCGCTCATCTCAGAATCACAATATAATTGTTCTTATTCCTATCTTGTGTTTGTATCTTGTTTGTAAAAGGTCTCTATTCGATATCCGCACCCTCTAAGTTAATCCGCGCATAGTTTGTCTAGATGCAACAAACCCGATAATGTTCCTGGGTCTAGTCACTTAGATGGTTGTGATAATAAACTTCACGGAGAGAACATTTCATTATTAAAGATGAACGGCGAAGTTAAAAAATTTACGTGTAGCTGAGAAGGCGCTTGCTTCATTTCTATTTTACTGGTCAGTCAAATCGGTTTCCAATACGAAAAGCAAATAGGAGTGTCCTCTTTAGCATAACCGGGTTGTGCCTAGAATAAGTAATCAATTTTGTACAAGAATCAGTACTCAGTTTCGCACAGACTAGGACTCGAACTATAGGCTAAATTTCGTCCATTTTCATCTCGTTCTCATATACATTAGCATGCTAAGAACAACGCAAATTCCACCGGTGGTCGAGCCCCGGAAAACACAATCTGGAGTGTCCTTCAGGTCCCTGGTTGACCTTGTGTATTACAAAACGCGACAAGATGTGTCTTTTTGGCCCTGTGTATTGTTTGTGAATGTTGATTGATTGATTGATTATGTGTTTAAATGCACAAAGGCAACAAAGGCCATAGAGCGCCAAAACCATGAATGTAACGTAGAATGTGTTGTGAATGTAACGTAGAGTAGTCATACTCAGGTTGGAGATCGTGGGCAGAGCCGTAGCGACGGGGTGTGCGAGAGGGGGTAGCCGCCCCGGGCGCCCTCGGGGGCGCCAAACAGCAGACCCTGGCAGGTTGGTTGGACAGGATAAAGCGGGAACGAAGGAAATTTGAATTTACTACTCGCCGGAGGATTTTCAGACTTCCGGCAATTACCTTCTGGAAAATCTTGCCACCATTGAGGAATACTTTGGACAATTTTTAATTGCGGAAAATTTATTTTTTCAATTAAACTTTGAAAATTGCCAAGCGAACCTCACTTTTTTACAGAAATATGAAGTCCTCCAGGGGATAACCACAGACCCCCCCAAAAATAGTACAAATTCGGCTTTAGCCCCGCCTGCTTGGTTGTCACAAAGAAAAGGCCACGGTATTTGAGGGGGAAGTGTTCCCGCCTTTTGTTTTACCTTCCTTTTCGCCGCGTTGACCTTGATGCTGATGACAACCGTCTTTTCACGTCTTAAGACCGGTTGTTTTAACCGGTCTTTATCACAAAGGCCAAAACAAATGAAGGCGGGGACACTTTCTTGTCTAGACTTAGATTTCGTGTGCGTTTCTCTGCGAAAATCAAGCAGGCGGGGCTACAGCGTAATTTAATTTTTTTTTTTTACTATTTCTGTTGCGATACTGTGCATAGTCTTTGCTGGGTCTGCGCTTATCCGTGGAAGACATCATATTTCCGTAAAAAAAAAAAAAAAAGGAAGGTTTGCTTGGCGTATTTCGAAGTTCAATTGAAAAAAATAAATTTCCCGCAATAAAAAATTGTCCAAAGCCTTCTGTATTCTGGTCTTTCGCATTGCATGATCTCGAAAAGCTTCTGTAAAACGTTCCTTCCATCTCCAACGTCCTTGACAGTTGTGAGTGAACATGTACGCATCCTTACATATGTGGCTTCCCAGCTGATAGTTTTTCCTATGAAGCCACAAAAACGTGGTAGTTAGTTAGTTAAATAACTTAGTAAAATTAAAATAAAAACATGGTATTTCTGTAACCATGTCAGCTGCTTTACATGGCATATCGTATCACCAAAAATGCAACAATGCCATTCACCTTCCTGAAGTTGTACAAGTTGATGCATAACTCTCCCATCAAGACAAGAAGAAAAGAAAAAAAGGGTGCCGCGGAAAATGTGTGATCAACGACATTTAGACATGACGGAGCTACGGCAGACGAGGACAGTACGGAAAGGGCACCACACCGCCCTTTTCCATATTGTGCTCGTCTGCCGTAGCTCCGTCGCGTCTAAAATGTCATACCAACCCCACACTGCGTTGTTAGTCAATGACATTTGTTTGTGGGATAAAGTTACACTAGCACAACTATGTGGGGGCTTGAGTGTCTGCCCCACTGCCCTGCAGTGCTGCTGCAACCGGGTCAACGTGACACATGGCCACAGGACGAACGACCGAGGAAAAACAACGAAAATGCCCACGTGTATTTCTGACATTCTTGCAAGGTTTCCACAGAGTAACATATTGGCTTTGGATCTAAACGACTGTTGTGGACAGAACTAAAAATCGTACCATCCTATTTTTGCCCCTAGTAAGCAATGCGTGCGTGTACAATGAACGCTTGCGGCATTTCGTACAGCATCTGTTTCGTTGCAATCTTTTCGCTACGCGGCGGACAAGCAGCCCTGCTGTCAAATGTCATAGAACTGTATTCGTTATTATTATATTACTTATCACAATGAAACTGCAATTATCACAATAGGCTAGAATCATAACAATTACGCCCTTCGCTGCGCATGACAAATCAACTTCGGTCTCCCAGTGCCACTGACAACTTCTATGACAGCGAAGCCTGTTAGGGGCGGAAAGCAGGCTGTTACAAAACAATTGTCAGTGCTAGGCGTGAATACTATTGCCCAGAGAGAAAAGAATATAAGGCACGCGCGTCTTTGTCTCGTTCTGTTTTCTTTCCAACTAGTTTATTTGTTTTCTACATGTGGGGGAACTGAACGAATAACCGGAGCATTGGAAGGAGGGGGCACCACGGTAAATGTTTATTATGCAGGCAAGGGGAAGGGAGTGCTGTCACGTCCATTTTGCTACGAAGAATTTTTGTCGCACGATAACTATCTTGCAATGCAAATGCAATTTCTTCAATTGAACTCTGAAGTCTGTAGACGGATCCTCCGTTTACTCGCAAGTACAACGATCGCCTCACAGCTAACTGTGGGCAATCAGCGCCGCGTAATGCGATGGAGACGACTGAAATAAACTAGTGAAACTGACGACATTTCGTGGCGAAAGATCACACCTTTCGTCATCTCACAAAGCGATAACACGAATCGCAGCCAAATAGAAAAAAAAAAGTTATCTCCGCCTTTCATGGCACTTTGCCACGACCGCTACTATGCGGAATACGGACAGGTTACATAGCGTATAATCGCCGACTGCCCTATTTTACTTCGGTTATGTCATTCCTTTGATTCTTATCATTTTGTGTGCGCACTGTGAGTTGAACTTCTAGTTTCAACAGAAGTGGTAATTTCATAATTCATTCCAAGAAATCCTGTTTCTGTAAGCTGTATTGAGATAAAACTGCTACCGATCGGCACGTGAACAGACTCTTCATAGCTGACTGCAATTATTTAGTATTTGCGACCATTTTCTATGACGGTTGTTTGACCATTTTGCATTTGAGATATATATTTTTATATATCTCAAATATAATATATTTTGCACAGTCTTCGTCACATGCTACGCTCGCGGCAGCTACCCCCCATGCTACTCAAAACACGAAAGCACCAAAATCAACTCGCCGTCTTGCATGACAATTTCAAACGACTTTTAAGAGACAATCGTCCATTCTACACACGCATAAACACTGTGTACAATGGCATAGTAGAGGGAAGACCCAAGGTCAAAGGGTCCAGTCCCCAGCTGTCCCACGCATATAACTGTTTCTCCCTAACGGGGTCATCCACGGAAACCGCGATGATAGCGCCCCGCCTTAGGAAGCCTGTAAATACATTCAAGATGGCTACCGTGAAACCGTAGCCTTCAACATAATAGTTGTTGAACAAGGGTGATTTCATCTCAATAAACCTCTACCCGAGAAACGTCATCATGACGTTGGTAGGCAGACTGAAACCGAAACAGATCAGAAGTGGAGAGCTGGGTTCCACGAATGAACACTTGTTCGCTGCCTCCTAATGAACGAAAAGTAGGACCGAAGGTCGCGTACCTTTCAGGGATCATCGTAATCCCCTCAAGACAGTGGTTTTCGGGTGTGACCTTGTTCGCCCCATAGCTTCGAGCATAGTTCAACTCTACCAAACTGGTGGCGCTGTCGAACACTATGACGTCATTTGTTTACAAACAGGGAGAGGTCGATTCAGGCAAGCCCGTCCGTCGAGGTCCTTCGATTTTGTTACATATTTTTTGTGTGAAATCCGCATCTTTGTGATGAACATTGGTACAAATTTCAGACTTCAAATCGGAGCGGGTGCCGGAAAAAAATTGAAGCGCGCACGACGGTGCCTCATTAGCGAGCACTCGGGCCGAAGTTTGAGACAACGCTATGCGCCCTACGTTCAAGTGACGGGGACGACATTTTTTCTACTTGTTCTCTACATACCGGACTGTAACTCTGTGGCATATCCCTATACCTACTGTCGCACGTTCGCTTGATCAAAAATCGAATTTGAAAGTGAATTTTGTAGCCTTCCTGTCGGGGAAGTGGGCATTAGACCAAAGTGATTTTTAACTGAAAGATAGCACATTAAGTGTCTGACGGTATGCTGTTAAAGATTGTGAATGATAAAGCTAAAGCGGTATGAGGGAGCAAACCAGGATCACCCTCGAAAAATATGCAAACTTCACGGATTGATTTCTCGAGAACCCCACGCTTTATTTTCTCGAAAAAAATATCATTCATTCATCATGCTATTGCCTTTCAAGCGGTATAAATTTTGTAGGGACTAAAAACATTTGACGGCCATAGCGGAGCGAAAAGGCTACACAAGGCACAATGGAAGATGGAAGTCACTGAAAAGGTTAGCCAGCTGTAGGACTCGAACCTACATCCTCTGGATCACCGGTTCAATTGAGCTAAGCATAACACATCTCCCCAGCGACTTCCAAGGGTGCGTCATCTGAAGGGACAAATCAACCACTCTCTCTCACTCATCCCCCTTTCACTCTTACATTTTTCTCACTCATACACACAATCATACGACGGGACCGACGCAAGGGCGGATGTATGCCGACGGATGAGGCCGATATGAAGCGGATGCATGCCGACGACACTTCTTGCTAGCAGGACGTCTTCACTGTCGGACCCTCTATTCCATTTCTTATACCACACGTGGGAGGGACCGTTCCCCACTCCTCCTTTCTTGCTTCTTGGAACGCTGTCGCTCGACGGGATTTCTAGCAGGTTCGTCGAGTGATTTTTCTCCTTCAAAACACGGACGAAATCAGTAGGTGTTCGAATAGCTGCTGCAACTGTACACCGCAGGTTGTGTAAGCTTGCCATATGTTTCAGGGAACTGCCAACACCATCGCAAGCATTTTTGCCGTGACCACTAGCAGAATACAACCATCTCACTAGCAGCCTGTTCTTCGTCATCTCGTACAGCTGACATCTATTCTTGAAGTGCGCGGCTGCACTGTCTGAGATGTAGATGAGATGCGTGAACACAGGTAGAATTTCTTCCAGGGCCTCAACTGTCCTGTCCAGGGCTAGAAGTGCGTGCGCCGTGTCGTGGGTGTCGTCGCTCACCGTTGCAAAGCTCGTTGTCAACACAGGTGTTGCTACCATGCGAGTGAATAAAGAAATTTGATCTGTTTTCCAGTACCATCCCTGGACCTCACTTGATAGATTCACTGACCAGTTTTCGGCAAAATCAAAGTGCAACACAACATGACGTCGTTCGACAAGATGTTTTTTGTTCCAGATGGCGTTCCTCTGGACGTTGCGTATCTGTTCGTGCTTGATGCAGACAGTGATGCACTTCTTGACTTCCTTAAGAAATTGTGGTGCTTTTAGCGTCTTCGTTATGAGCTCTCTATTTTCCCAGACAGCTACATTAACGTCGTCATTCCGCTGTATCTTCAATTTCTCCAGAGAAATTTTTTTGGCCCCTGCGCAAAGTGTGCATTCTTGGGAAAAGCAGGCATCTTGTGGCTCATCACACACAGACATTTGTCTTTAGGTCCTCTCCCTTTACCTGTGCGGATGAAGCACTGTTGATACCTGCGATGACCAGCTTCTGGGATTAGTCTCAACGCTTCTTTCTTTGTCATGCTTTCATCAAGAAGTGTTAGGAGTTGGCACCGCTGTTGAGGCGAAGTGCACTTTTGGTACGCGCTCCTGATATTTTGTACGTAATTGGAGCAGCTCGACCAACTTGCATCGGAAGTCACAGGCTCATTCACATTAAATGCCTCGCTGATTTTGCAACTTATTGTCTTTGGTTAACGCGTCGCCAACCTTTTTTTTACGCGAAACGTACGACGTTACTCATTCCCGTTTTACTGCCGTTGGCTTCCGCAGTGGAGTGACATCAATATTCGCGGTGGAAATACTCTAGTTAATTTCAGCAACAATTTCTGCGCTCTGAACGTACTGAGTCTGGTCGAGAGGTGGGAGGAGACCACTGAGAAAGTTCATCTATAGCTGAACAGAAATACGTTGCGCAGTTCTTGCACAACTGGTCTTCATCATTGACTGCACCACTGCCATCCGAGCCGAGGAGTTGTTTCATGAAACAGACACTAAAGCCATGCTCCTCCTCCTAGATCCTCCTACGATGTCATCGTGCGTAATCCGCACAGTAGACACGTTCCATACTGTGGACGAGTCGAACAGGGACACGGAATGGTTTGGACTTTGGACACAACCGAGAACCCTGGTGATTAGTAGCCACAAGGTAAGCTGGCAAGGTCATATTCGTTAGCAAGTCTACGAAGCACACAGGAAAGGAAGTGTTTGGTCGTAAAGTACAGCAATCCGGCAACAGACCTAATAAAAAACGACCTCCCAAGACGTGGCTTTGGAAGCCGGACATGTGTTCGGCAAAGATGCATTGACGCGTGGTTGGTGGATGAATGCAAAGTGAAGCGAAATGCAAGGAAAGAGCCGGAAGGTTGGCAGCATCTTCTTGGCTTTTTGGCGCGAGATCTCCATTTAGTTAAAAAAATATAAACACGCCTACATGGTGACGGTGCAAGAAACTGCTAAGGATTCTTCTCCTGCATGTGGGAATGCAGGAAATAAACGGTAACGTGGATATACAGACGTTAGCGCACGCCTATGGTGTATTAATCGAGCCGTACGCCTGCGAGATGTCACTGCGTACCATGTGTCGCCTTTTCTCTCCGCTATGGTTCTCAAATGTTTTAGTCCCTACAAAATTTATGCCGCTTGAAAGGCAATAGAATGATGAACAAATGATATTTTTTTCAAGAAAATAAAGCGTGGGGTTCTCGAGAAATCGATCCGTGAAGTCGGCGTATTTTTCGAGGGTGATCCCGGTTTGCTCCCTCATACTGCCTTAGCTTTATCATTCACAATCTTTAACAGCATGCCGTTAGAAAGAGCACTTAATGGGCTATCTTTCAGTGTAAAAATCACTTCGGTCTTTACGGCGTTTTTGCGATTTTTTCTTAAGCGAACGGGCGGCAGTAGGTACTGGGCTATGCAACAGCGTTACAGTCCGGTATGTAGAGAAGGAGTAGAAAAAATGTCGTCCCCGTCACTTGAACGTAGGGCGCATATCGTTGTCTCAAACTTCGGCCCGAGTGCTCGCTAATGAGGCACCGTCGTGCGCGCTTCAATTTTTTTCCGGCATCCGCTCCGATTTGAAGTCCGAAATTTGTACCAATGTAACAAAATCAAAGGACCTCGACGGATGGGCTTGCATGAATTGAGGTGAAATCACCCACAAGTTAGTTAACGAGTCATTAAAAAAGTAGGCTACATAATAAAATCAGAACCATCAGTCACAGCTGTACATCGCTGTAGTCAGTTCAGCGCGCATATCATGAGTTCTTGTGCTCAGTTTCCCATTTCACCGACAACTGCAGTCGACTTAGTTGAAAGCACAATCCTCCTCCAAAGCGGTTGGTTGGTCCACCCTCCCCACGGAATGCTGGTGCTGTAATCGTAAACTGTGCAGGACAGCAGAACACATGGTGCCCTTCTTGAACGCGATCATGCGTCCCAATTCATCTGTGTATTGCTTTAGAAACACGTGTAGATACTTATTGATTATATTTACTAGATACTTATTACATTATATTATTACACTGAGACATGATGTGCAATATGCGCGGCAGAAACAGTGTAAAGGCACCTTTGTCGGCCGAAAACACAGAGGAAATGCACAGAAACTACAAGTGCTAGAACTAGAACCATGACCAGACAGAACATCCAGAAAGTGGCAGTGATGCCGATGGTAATCGGGGTGGTATTGGATTGACGTTAGTGACAAGTGACTTCCTGAGCTGCAATATGGCTATGCGTAATGTCCGACCATCCCTTCCACTTCACTTGGCTGAATTTTTGTCCACCATGGCCATTTGAAATGGGAACACTTTCAAGGTTGTGGAAAGGCTATGGAAGGGGTATGGAAGACTAGCAGCCCTGGGATACGCATTTGCAGAAAAGAAATGCCCCTTCCCTCGGTGCATCAAGCGAGTCCACCAATAGTGGACTGTCTCGACTGGTCGCCTCCGCCAGGAGACGATTCTCAGCAGCCAATAACAATGCACAGACTTGACAACACGACGGCATGATTGAGAGCACCGCTGCTATGCACATTCTTGTAAGCTAGTTTTTTTGGGAAATTTGCATTTCCAAAGGAAATATTTTGTGGTATAGTTCCTGAAGGTAGTGCACGTGTATCACGCAGCAAAAGATTACATGTTCCAAGCACATCCACTGATCCTTTAAAAGAGCAATGAAGTGACATTTAATGTCACTAGAAATCCCACCTCGTCTGTCAAACGGTTCACTGGGAGTCACCACGCAAAATATTTTCACTATGCGGTGTGTTATAGCTGCGCAATAGAATTTACAAAAAACAGTCGGAGAAAGCAGATGGCCAACACGGTTCTCTTTGACGTACTGGAGTCTTGGTTTTTTCTTGGCAGCTCACGCGACATTTAATTTTCGTTACTGCCATATTTTCGTACCCGTTATCCGTTTCTGATACCAGCCTTTCAATTTTGTTGCAGTTACTGTTTCCGGTAATATATTTTGTATGCTGCTCGTATTAAATTTTTTTTTTTACAAATTCAAATTGTTAACCCACTCCCCTCTGTATTGCCTCACGGTCCCGAGGGTAAATAAATAAGATATTAATATGCGGTGGTCGGTTCCACAAATTCGTCCAGAGACCAGTTTCTCACGGTCATGTCGTCTCCATTATTTACCTACGCACACCTCGTCCCATTCCCTGCATGCTTCTCGCCTTTTCTCTTTCACTCATTGCTATGGCGTAGAACAGTTCCGCTAGCAGACTACAACCACGCAGGCTAGGAAATGTGTTTTATGTTTACATTTTGTTCCGAGTGGGTACAAATGCCATGCCTGTATGTTTTTGTTGTCCTTGTGGGGCTTTCAGACACGGGAGTGTCATCTTGCACTTGCGCAGCTGCTCTAAAGTGCAGTAGTTTCATCAACCTACCCTCAAAAAGGCAGCAAAAACGTATATGTATGCCTGAGGTGGTGTGCCTTTTGCAGGCACTTCACTCTAGTGCAAAACAGCTGTCTGTACTCACTCAGAACAAAATCTCTGGCAGAATCTGTGCAACTGACTGCCGTATAATAACAGATTGCATAATTACAGTCAGGTATATAGAAGAAAGACATGGTGCTGGGTGCACTGCCGTCTACGTGCTCGCATGTTACATCATAATGGGAGTTCCATCCTACCATCCTCCATGATTAAAATCCTTACCTTCACTTTCTTGCCGTCTTCATTCTCCCGGATTTCTGCAACAATTTTTTCTTCTCCGTCAGTGATTTCACTTCGCCTGTCTGGGTGACCCGTTTGAGCTGGCAGCAGCTGGGGAGTAACATCTGACGGAACACGAACATGTGTCAAAGAGTGACTGACAATTCAAACAGTACGACGAGATTCTGGAGAGTTTTATCGACTTCACGACGCACTGTTTTTATTTAAAATGCCCATCTGTGAAGGCGTACGTTAAAAAACAACCCCGTCGAGGAACAGTACCCCGTACCCAACTAACCTTCTTGTCGTTATCATTGTTGGTTTGAGTCTGCTCCTTCGTGTTTTATGTGTTCCCCAGTCTGTGTTCCTGTCCATACTCCTCAAATACAACTCATTCCCCTCATCCAACCCTAACGTACTTACCTTCTCCTTGTTCAACGCGGTCGGCCCAGCTCGGCTTGTTTCTAATAAAGCAGGATGATTAAATGAAAACAGAAGTAGTGCGTTCTTACACGGTTAAAGTAATAAATATTTCATACCCTGAATCCGCGACAGGCATTGCGGAATTACGGAGGACTGTTCAACTTCAACAAATTCTAACACACTGTGAAAATCGTGATAATGAAGAACGTGCAGTTTAAGCCATGGAGGTAAAGCCGTAAAGCGTAAAACCGGTAAAGGAAATCGTTCAACACATACGGAATCGAAACATCATTCGCTTTTTGCCTTTTCACTTCTAGATATATTATACTTGCGCAATTTATTCTCAATGCAGTACCTGATTGTTTTCCTATATTTTATTCGCAACTATCTTCGGCCCATGCTTCGTCTACATAGCACGGCATGGCGCGGAGTGCGACGCGGTTTTGGAATATGTTTTGGAATGTTGGATGTCCGTGAAGTGCGTCAAGAAAACATAAAATGGCCAACTAGGATTCGCATTTGCGTTTGTGCTGTATCGGGCGTAGTAGAATATATTACTTTGAAGCGTATTCGTGCGCAACGCTATCTGTAAGGCGATCGGTGAGCTTTGTATTGGTGTAATTTTGAACAATCCCGCCGCCTACTCAGACAAACCACCAACAAAACTGGAAGCTCGATTGCGGTGAGGCATATTTAAAGACAGATTGTTAGTTTGCATTCCACAGTGAAGGTGCTCTGCTGACTGACTGCTCCCTTTTTCTTGCAAAATGTTGATGCTATAGTCTTCATTGTTCCCTTTCTCTTTTCGGTAATCTGTTGATGGAATATCATCTGTTGGGTAGTCATCTACCTTGCCGAATACGCGAAAAGCAAACAGAACACCTTTGTGGTTCTTCTTTGGCACTGTCCCTTGCAGTGCCGTGTAGTCACATGAATCAAGCGAGGTGGTGATGAACATTGGATGTTGAGGTTTTTGCAAACGTGGCATACTTCTGTTTGTCAGTGTCAGTTTCATGCTCTGTCGTCGTTGTTTTCTCTAGGTCACTGCAAAACAATGACAGCCACTACCGGACCAATAAAACCTAATCCGGTGAGTATCACACCCATAATGAACAGCGTTACAAAAAAAGGCATTTTCTGTATCATCTACCACATTCACATGACAGCATTTACACTGATTGTTGTTGCAACGTTGTTGCAAGTGAACGCTACTCATCACCTCGCTTATAAAAAGTTTGATAGAATCTGCAGCCGGCTTGTCCGCAGAATCGCATGGTGCCCGCGATAAAGTGTCAGCCGTTGCGAGAAGTTTGCCGGCAACATGCTTTACGTCAAACTGATAGCGCATTATCTTTATGCGCATTCTTTGAATGCGAGGCGGGAGCATTTCCAAATCCTTAGACCCAAGAAGTGGTATCAGGGGTAAATGATCTGTTTCAACCAAAAAAGAAAGTCCTCGTAGATACTGGTCGAAGCGTTGGATGGCCCACACGATTGCTAGGCATTCTTTTTCTGTTTGACTGTATCTTTCTTCAGTTTGAGTTAGGGAACGAGACGCAAGAGCCACCGCTCTCAGTTCAACTTCTGGTTGCCGCTGAAGTAAAACGGAACCAAGACCAAAGGAGCTGGCGTCTGCCGATACGATAGTGGGGTATTCTGGATGGTATTTGGCCATACAAGTGTCCGAGCTGAGAACGTCTTTCAGGCGGTTGAACGCCATCATTTGATCTGGTCCCCACATCCAGGTAGTGTTCTTTCGTAGAAGTAAACGGATTGGAGCGGTGATGGTCGACAAGTCGGGAAGGAAACGTCCTATGTGATTAAGCATGCCTAACAAACGGCGAATTCCGCTGACATCCTGTGGGGGTGGTAAAGCTCTGATGGCCTTGATCTTCTCAGGATCTGGCATTATCCCGGTGCTACTGACGATAACCCCAAGAAAATGCACGGAAGGCACGCCAAACTTGCATTTGTTGAAGTTTAACTTGACGCCTGCGTCGTTTAGTCTCTTGATGACACTCTTCAGACGAGCGTCATGCTCCGCTTTATCGACGCCAAAGACCAAGACATCATCGTTCATGCTCACGACTCCTGGAAGTCCTTCGACGATTCGTGACATTGCACGCTGAAAAAATTCAGGGGCTGAAGCTATCCCGAAAGGAAGACGCCGATAACAATAACGCCCAAACGGCGTAATGAATGTTGTGAATTCTTCGCTTTCAGGTGCCAGTCTTACTTGGTGGAAACTTAGCGTAGCGTCGAGTTTCGAGAAGACCTTTGCACCGCTCAGTTGTCCCAAAATTTGTTCCACGGTCGGGAGCGTGTACCTCTCTCGCTGCACTGCCTTGTTTAGTTTGGTTAGGTCGACGCCCAAACGGTAGCCTCCAGTTTTCTTCGGGACCACGACTAAGCCAGAACACCATTCAGTTGGGTTGTCGACTTTCCTGATGACTCCCTGCTGCTCCAAGTTGAGGAGTTCTTGCTTCACAGTATTGAACAGAGGCAAAGGCAAACGTCGCGAGGTACTCAAACAGAATGGCTGCGCGTCAGAACGTAGTCTGATGCGATACTGTTCTTGCAGCTCACCTAGACCCTTAAATAGGCTGTCTTCCGGCGTGAGGCGGAGTCCTTGAGCTGTCCTCGTCGAGGTTGCGCCAACAAATTGTACGACGTCAAGACTTTCGATCACCGTAAATCCTAGCAATGGCGTTAGTTGATTTTGTACCACGTAGACAGTTTCTGTAACGGAGCGACCCCTCCAAGATAACGTCGCACGAAATGTTCCTTTCACGTTCAGGAAGTAACTTCCGACTGCTGTGAGTTCACTTTTCGGCGCGTCGAGGACGTCCGGGCAACCAGGAAAAGAAGGAGGAACTACTGTGACCTCGGCACCGCTGTCTACTTTGAAGTGCACGGAGTATCCATTCACGTCGACATCGATGAACCATGCTTTACGGGTGCTGATGGTAGATAACTCGACAGAGTCCGACTTCTGTCCTCGGCGCCGGGAAAGTCTTTTGCGGCACACCTCGGCAAAATGTCCTTGTTTGCCACAAAAGTCACATGTTGCTTTGCGTGCTGGACAATCCTTTCGCTGATGCTTGGCCCGTCCACAAAACGCGCATGAAGGACTATCTTCACGTTTGACGCTGGCTCGACGACCCTGGGCACTTTTGTCGCGACGTCGCATCCGAAATTTATCTCGGCGCTTCAGAAGCGTACCACTGACGTCGAATGTAGGCGCAGCACATGAACGTTATTTTTCAGCATCCTCGTGCAGACGTGCCTGGAGCAAGGCTTCTTCTGAAGTCAGCTTCGCTGAACGGCACAGCATGTCGGATAGACGATCGTCCCGTAGTCCCACGACAAATCTGTCCCTAACTAGGCGGTCTTCCGTAGCGTCGCTTCCATATCCGCAACGCTTCACCATAGTTCGCAATCTGGTGTAGAATGCATCGACCGACTCACCAGGCTGTTGCACTTCACGGTGGAACCGTCGTCTCTCGTAGATTTCGTTTGCCGGGTGGACGAAGTGACCCTCTAGTGTATTACGTCGTCATACTTGCTCTCTTGGGGTTTCTCGGCGCCCAGTGACGAGAGGAGCGGGCAAGCTTGAGGCCCCATGCAGTAGAGGAGTGTTCGCACGCGTGTTTCATCTTGCGTGCGGACGATGCCTGAAGCGAAGGCATAGTCTTCGAAGACTGCTCGCCACGACGGCCACTCTGCCGGATTCGCAAAGTCGAACTTAGAAGGCACTGGCAGACTAACGCCACTGACACCGCTGAATTGTAGCGGCTGAGGCTTCGTTAACGCTGACGCTCCACTTGCCGCGGTTTCTGCAGCTTGCGGGGGATCCGGGAATGAAGGAGGCGTTTCCCGCATTACCCCACTTCTGACACCATGTTGTTGCGTGAATGACGAGCAGCCGTCTCGTACAAAACCAAAACAGGAAGAAGCTTTATTTCCGTAGCCAGTGTCTTTAAATACTATTATCGCTAGTGTGGCGATAACAACGCCACCGGGGATAGAACACAGCAGTTAAGTATAAAGATACGGGACGCGCGTAACAACATGAGATAAGGGAACAGTCTCGCATTATCTATCGCACGATCTATAACCAAGACCGCTACACTGATCACGTGTGGCGTGTGCATGCTACGAAAGGGAGGTGGCTTTGGAAAGTGTTCTCCACGTCTTATTGCCTTCATCGCACATTTTTGCCTCAATATAAAAACCTCCTGGCTGGTCCTCCCATACTAATGTGTTGAAAATCACTTTCAGAACTTCTTATTCCATCCTTGCCGAACGTTGAACCTCACTGGTAATGCTGCAAGTGTTGACCCTGATGCCGTAAATACGGTTGCTGCGTCTTCAAGATATGGGCTCATATTTGTTGGTTATGAAAAAGGTGGGTGAGAACTCTCCACTGGTAGCTACTCTTCACTTGGTTATTATGAGCTTTGGTCATTGTGAGCTTTGGCGTGGACAGGCAGGACAGTGAAGTGGTGACACGCATACGTATATACAGGGTGTCCCAGAAAACGCGTGATTGAATTATAATTAAAAAACTACACCACCTAGAATCATGCGGTCAACTCCTCACGTGAATGCCATGCATCGTAAGTTTAAATATGCAAATATTTGCAAGCTGAACTATGAAATCTGCCACTATTTTACCCCACCAAAATGAAGAGCGTGCCGAATTCACTCAAGTTCATGATAATTGACAGTGACATTCGCAAGCTATCCCATCGGAAAAAATAGCCCAACATCATGCTTTTCGTGTCACCAAATCATAACGCGCAACAACCTTTTGAGCGCTCTCAGTCCGACGAAAAGATGTTCCAAACCCAGCCCACAGAGTGATTGTAGAAAAAGTGATAGTTACTGAAATTGAAACACATGTAATATTGAAACACAATGTTGTACAAAGAGGGTAGAGGAGACATGGTGTCAGACCTCTAACAGTTTGAGAAGATTAAAGGGTGTTATTGTGAACAAAGTATGAAAGGAATGCCAACGTGATCTCGCTGAAAGAGGGTCAGAATGAGTGGCAAACAATGGACAAAAGGGAAGGTTACTGTTATGATTGAGAGACTGGATAGCCCGACGTTGCACTAAGTTGTCGTGCCCACATTGTCAACATGGGAAGCGAGAAACGCTGTCTTCTTCGAGGCTCGGGCAAGAAACAAAAGAGCACGGCCTCCATTTATTTTTATGCTCTGTATGAGCCGCTACCTTCTGTACACATTAACCACAATGCAGCGCTTCATGCAAGTAACACCATCAAGAATATAACAGTTACGGATTATGCTACTGAGTGCCAGACAATGGCAAAAAAGCCAAGATTCAAGAATGGTACACAATTAAATATAGATATAGAACTATTAAATTTACATACGCTGGTATAACGAGCAAGGATTAAGATTCAAACCATTTGGTGTTAGGCACCTGAATTGAGAAATTAAGTAAGACTCTCTATTCTTACATTTAATGTCAGCGCAGAACCCCGATTCTAGCAATATAATTTTCAAATAAGTTTTAAAATTGTGATTAGATTGATTGAAATGAATGGCAACAGGAGTTTGATGGCCATAAAATCTTTTTCTCATTGTGTTACAAGTTTCACTGATGTATTGTGAATTGCACCTGCTGCAGAATATCGGGTTATTTGTGTACCATTCTTGAATCTTTGCTTTAGTCATCACCCTGCCCCATAGTCCTGCACCTCTCTTTCAGCTAAACCAGGTTGGCGCGCCTTTCATACAGTAAACTTGCGTTAATTCGACCCTGATGGGAACGCAAACGGAATTATCCGAAGGTCGAATGAAAGAATAGGCGGAAAAATTGTAGACGTCAGTGTCACCTTGTGCATTCCTCTGCTGTCACTCACGCGCATCTGGAAACATTGCACGTAGAGCTCTCTCTCTCTCGTCGTTGTCGGACGTGTTCGCAAGATGGCAGAAGTGAAACTGAAGATGATTCCGAGGAGAGCTCGCACACAATGAATGCTCTCGGTGATATCGTCTTCAGTTTTCCTTGCCCGGGTAGGACATGTTCGACAACGATGTTCTCCACTTCCACGAAGTCATAGAAACTCGCCAAGCGCACGTTGTGTATCGGATTCTTGTTGCACCGACAGATTATTATTTATTGGTCCATCAAGGGGCCTTTAGGCCATTACACGAGGGAGTGAGCACATATGCAACACACTGGCACTGTACATCAAGCAATGAACATAGACTAAAAAAAAAGAACAAGAAAGAAAAACAAAGAAAAAGACAGCAGACAGAAAAAGATTATAACAAGGTGAAAAGCAAAGAATATATCTACGTTAGAGAGCAATGATGTGCGTGTACATGGAGCGACAATGGTCAAGTGAACTCTGCGACTAATGCGTTGGTAAATTGGATATGATCCGTGAGTTCTGCAATATGCCGTGGGAGTCTATTCCAATCTGATGATGTTCATTGAAAGAAGGATGTTGTATGTGACCGAGTTAGTAGTACCTTATGTTGATGGCAAAAGGGCAAGGGTGCAGGGTACATGGTGAAAAAAATTTGCAACCCGAGAAAGGGACAGAGGAGGGACGACACGACACGTTCTCGAACACAGCAAACCTTTAATAACAGCAACACCTACGTACCCAACAACTTCCGAATTGGTGGCGAGGGAGCAACCGACGCCACACTTACACAATTTCCCCTCGTGACAATCTCTTTGTACTCCTTTAACAGTCTGGCCACGGGGTCCCGAACAGAATCTAGGACACTTGTCTCGTCGAAGGCCAATTATTACAAAGTCTAAGATGGGCGACAAGTTCGGAATTCCCAGACGACGACTCCGCATTTCTCTTGTGTTCGCTGAGCCGAGTGTTTAGACACCGTCCTGTCTGACCTACATAGCAAAACCCACAACCGAGCGGTATACAATACACCACATTTTTTGCGCAGGTCACGAAAGCGTTTTCTGTGAGCAATACCACAGCCGGAGTTCTGTGAGAGGAAAGGGGCAAGTTTTGAGAGACGACATACATTTGAGAAAAGAACCTGAATGTTAAATCTACGTGCGGCAGCCAAAATGTTGTGTGATACGGAATGATAGTACGGGATACAAACACGCGGCAATTTTTCTTTCTGAGAACCAGGTGGCCGAGCAAGACCATTAGCAAAATCTAACAACTTGCGGCAATAGCCGTAACCAGCTTTCTGCAACCGGCTCACTTGGCAACCAATACTTTCAAAACCAAAGTGACAGCAGGACTTTTCGACGGCCGAACGCAAGAGGGACATGATAACACCTGACTTGATCAGCTTTGAGTGAGAACTATTGGCGGGTAATAAGGGTTTCGCTTCCGCCTTCCCGTAGGACCAGCAAAGGCCCGGGGTTGAGTGTAAGCACAGGTCAAGGAACTGCAGTTTTTGATTCGACATGTCCTCCTGCGAGAACACCAGTTCGGGGGCGGCAGACTTTATCACAGAAACTAAGTGGGTAACAAGATCCTTCTGCGTGGACAGCACCAGAATATCATCAACATACCTTTTAACAATGATACAGTCAGAAGAAAACGGTTTCAAAGCTTGGCAGACAGCAGACCCAATGCACACACCCCGAGATTGCACAAACAATTGAATCATTGGAGGACATAGCCGTAGAGCCAAGATACAATTCCAGGAGACGTAAAAAGTCACTGACAGGCACACCCACCGCCGTCTGAAAACGAATCAATTGGTCTTCAATAACGTGGCGGACGCGATTTAGCAACATACCAATGTTTAAGGAGTAATACAAGTCTAGTGAAACCACCTCACAACACTTTCCATGAAAGCCCCCGAGTGATGGAAGCAGCTCAGAAGAACTCTTCAAAGACAGACTGTTCTGAAGTACAATGCAGGACAAGGATTTTTGCAGAAAACAGGAGAGCATCTTTTGCCAAGTGCCTAACTCACTGATGACAATCCTAAGCGGTAAATCAACTTTGTGGTCCTTTAGACAGCGTTTCCCAAACTTTTGGCTGTGACGGACCCCCGGAAGCAATGAGAACCAATTCACGGACCCCCCCCCCCCCCACACACACACACACGCACACAAATATACCGGGATATGCGCTGTGTACACTGCATTGCAGACCGCGTTTAATATGCGCGACAGGGTATAACAAGGAACGAAATTACATTTGTGTGTTACAGTTCGTGCCTGGTGGCGCAGAAGTCACCGATTAACCGCTTGCAACGCAATCGCATGTTTGTCTGCTCCGTTTCGAGCCAAGATAACACACTGCTACGCCATTCCATACTTTTTCTTCGATGGTGCACTGCTTGTCAACTCTCAAGATTGATAATACCAAACAGAGGTATCATCTGTAGTGCCACCATCGCTGCAAGAGGTCCGCAGGCTGCCAAATATAAAATGCGCTAAACACAGGAACACTCTCAGTCAGTTAGTCAGTTCGAACTCGAAGCAAAACGATATGACGCACTGTATTTCCCATGCTAGCCAGTGCATAACCAGCAACCTCAGCCACCTCAGCCACCAACCAGCAACCTCGTCAGCTGCTGCGTGCTTTCGATACAGCTTCAGAAACGATTCCGGACTGGTTTCTTCTTCTTGTTTGTATGTGTATGACGCGGACAAACGTGCATTGCAGGACTTTTCTATCAGAAATTTGAAGCTAGCCGTTGAAGCATGCTTGTAGCAATTTTGGAAGTTCTGGATGTTTGGAAATCTGGCAGCATGTACGAGCGCGTGTTTGTGGGGACGAAAATCCTCACTGAAATGTGAGAGACGGTCGCGGACCCCAACGGACACTCTCGCGGACCCCTGGGGGTCCGCGAGAGTGTCCGTTAGAGAGGTTATGCACTGTCTAGCATGGGAAATACAGTGCGTCATATCGTTTTGCTTCGAGTTCGAACTGACTAACTGACTGAGAGTGTTCCTGTGTTTAGCGCATTTTATATTTGGCAGCCTGCGGACCTCTTGCAGCGATGGTGGCACTACAGATGATACCTCTGTTTGGTATTATCAATCTTGAGAGTTGACAAGCAGTGCACCATCGAAGAAAAAGTATGGAATGGCGTAGCAGTGTGTTATCTTGGCTCGAAACGGAGCAGACAAACATGCGATTGCGTTGCAAGCGGTTAATCGGTGACTTCTGCGCCACCAGGCACGAACTGTAACACACAAATGTAATTTCGTTCCTTGTTATACCCTGTCGCGCATATTAAACGCGGTCTTGGCAAAAGATGCTCTCCTGTTTTCTGCAAAAATCCTTGTCCTGCATTGTACTTCAGAACAGTCTGTCTTTGAAGAGTTCTTCCGAGCTGCTTCCATCACTCGGGGGCTTTCATGGAAAGTGTTGTGAGGTGGTTTCACTAGACTTGTATTACTCCTTAAACATTGGTATGTTGCTAAATCGCGTCCGCCACGTTATTGAAGACCAATTGATTCGTTTTCAGACGGCGGTGGGTGTGCCTGTCAGTGACTTTTTACGTCTCCTGGAATTGTATCTTGGCTCTACGGCTATGTCCTTCAATGATCAATTGTTTGTGCAATCTCGGGGTGTGTGCATTGGGTCTGCTGTCTGCCAAGCTTTGAAACCGTTTTCTTCTGACTGTATCATTGTTAAAAGGTATGTTGATGATATTCTGGTGCTGTCCACGCAGAAGGATCTTGTTACCCACTTAGTTTCTGTGATAAAGTCTGCCGCCCCCGAACTGGTGTTCTCGCAGGAGGACATGTCGAATCAAAAACTGCAGTTCCTTGACCTGTGCTTACACTCAACCCCGGGCCTTTGCAGGTCCTACGGGAAGGCGGAAGCGAAACCCTTATTACCCGCCAATAGTTCTCACTCAAAGCTGATCAAGTCAGGTGTTATCATGTCCCTCTTGCGTTCGGCCGTCGAAAAGTCCTGCTGTCACTTTGGTTTTGAAAGTATTGGTTGCCAAGTGAGCCGGTTGCAGAAAGCTGGTTACGGCTATTGCCGCAAGTTGTTAGATTTTGCTAATGGTCTTGCTCGGCCACCTGGTTCTCAGAAAGAAAAATTGCCGCGTGTTTGTATCCCGTACTATCATTCCGTATCACACAACATTTTGGCTGCCGCACGTAGATTTAACATTCAGGTTCTTTTCTCAAATGTATGTCGTCTCTCAAAACTTGCCCCTTTCCTCTCACAGAACTCCGGCTGTGGTATTGCTCACAGAAAACGCTTTCGTGACCTGCGCAAAAAATGTGGTGTATTGTATACCGCTCGGTTGTGGGTTTTGCTATGTAGGTCAGACGGGACGGTGTCTAAACACTCGGCTCAGCGAACACAAGAGAAATGCGGAGTCGTCGTCTGGGAATTCCGAACTTGTCGCCCATCTTAGACTTTGTAATAATTGGCCTTCGACGAGACAAGTGTCCTAGATTCTGTTCGGGACCCCGTGGCCAGACTGTTAAAGGAGTACAAAGAGATTGTCACGAGGGGAAATTGTGTAAGTGTGGCGTCGGTTGCTCCCTCGCCACCAATTCGGAAGTTGTTGGGTACGTAGGTGTTGCTGTTATTAAAGGTTTGCTGTGTTCGAGAACGTGTCGTGTCGTCCCTCCTCTGTCCCTTTCTCGGGTTCCTTATGTTGATGGTCAACGTGGCAGGAAAGGGAAGAAGGGGAGCGGATGTAACTACTGCGGAGCGCGGGAGAGTGATAGAACTTGTGAAATAATGACAGCCGTTGAATCATGCGACGTGTTTTAAGGTCGGTGAGCTCAGCTCGGACCTTGAGTAAGGTTACGCTGGTGTAAGGTGAATATTGTTTGAGAAAGAACCGGGCAGCCCGATTCTGCAAGGCTTCGATATTATTCGAAAGATACGTTTGGTGGGGATCCCATATGGCACTGGCACATTCGATCTTCGGCGGACAAACGTGAGATATGCCAGCCGTTTGAGGTGTGGAGGTGCGTGAGTAATGTGTCGCCGAAGGTATCCAAGACTACGATTTGCATTAGAAAGAATGTTCGAGATGTGTGTGTTCCATGTTAGATCAGATGAGAAATGCACTCCAAGGTATTTGTAGTTACTAATGGTTTCTACAGGTGATCCACTTATGATATATGTAGTGGGACATGATCGTTGTTTTCGTAAAAACATCGCATGTTTACATTTTGTGGGGTTAAGCGACATCTGCCAGGTTTCGCACCATTCGCCTATTTTGTCCAAGTCTCCCTGTAAGGCTATATGGTCAGCTGTGGAATGGACTGTGCGATAGATGACGCAGTCATCTGCAAATAGGCGAATGTACGATGAAACTGACTGTGGGAGATCATTAATATATATTAGAAACAACAAAGGTGCTAATACCGTACCCTGTGGGACACCAGAGGTGACATTCAGAACGAAATCCCGGTGAAACGTCAAACCAAAAGTGGAGAGAAAAAACCAGAAAGGACACGTTTCCTCCTCGCCCGGCACAACTGCGCTTTAGGGCAAACTTTATGTGTGGTGCGAGCGACGCGGGTGCATCGATCGAATTAATACGATGTGCGCTGCTTTCACGTTCGAAATAACAAACTTTTTTGTCAATAGAAACATAGGGGCAGTTGACGGGAACCTTCGAATTTGATGGAATTAAGCAGGAAGTCTACTGTACTTTGTTCACAATAACACCCTTTAATCTTCTCAAACTCTTAGAGGTCAGCACTTATCCACCTGCCCAGCAATTCATAGTACATGATGGCAATTGATGTTCTGAGGCTGGAACACAGAGGAAGGAGAAATACGTACAGAGCCTCAAGTAGCTAATTAATTAATAAAGAAAGAAGCGAGTCACTGAAAAGGTTAGACAGCTGTAGATGTGGGTTCGAGCCCTGCAGCTGGCTATCATTTTCAGTGACTTTCATCTTTCATCATTAAAGTAGCACGCAAGTCATTTTTAACACCCTGTTTTCTTCTTATAAAACGGCTAAGTAGGCCAGTAAGATGCACCATGCAAAGTAATTCACACTGCAGAGTCATAATTATTGCAGAAATTAATTTAAAGTACACCGCAAAAAGGGACTGTGCACAACGGCGGTGGAGAGAAGTCCCAGCCTGTGATCTGCCTGGGACCTCGCGCTGACGCTATAAGGATCATGCTCGCTGATTGGTCCACAGAAAGGTCTGCTGTTGGGGGTTCTGCAAAAACCTTTCTCCTGGCTCAGTCATGATTCAACTGAACTGGTTTATGGTGGCAGAGGGACAAGGTCCGGTCCCGACAACTTCGTTATAAAGAGGGTCCAATATCACATTGTCACGGTCGACATTTCCGAGCGTGTCGCTGGCTGTACATATTGCTGCCGTTGAAGGAGTACCAATAGCACTTGCATCGTCATCATTGGAGTCTTTTGCTGGCAGGTCGAGGACTTGTGAAACGATTTGCCCATAATTCATTTTGGCACAAAATTTTGCACATTCATCCACTTTGGCGTACGTTTCAAACGTTACACTTGCAGGTATTGTCATACCTGAGCTTCGGATGTCCTCTACCAATGCCTGGCTGTCCGCTGATCCATCGTCATCACCAATGGCGATACCAAAAATGTTCATACTCCGTACTTGCGTACTGTCCTTGCAAAATCCGGCATGATGAAAACTGTTTGCTATAGTACTTCCTTTCACTGCTTCCCACGAGTCACCAAGAATGTGAAGCACGGCGACACGTGTAACTATAGTTTCATTTTCTTAGCACAACGCGCAAGAGCAGGCGGGTCCGATAGAGAACCTTGAGATTTTTTATGATTCCTTCGTCTACGGGCTGCAGGACACTTGTTGTACTCGGAGGCAAGAACTCGAAATGTATCGCCTGGTGGTTGTGTACTGTGCCATGTGCTACACAGTTATTGATCAACATGATACAGTCAAACTCCTTTATAGCGAACACCTTTTTAATGAAAATACCACTACAGCAAATTTTTTTGCGGTCCCGCTGGAGCCCTATAGGTCCAATAATGGACATCCTTTTTAACGAAAATGCCTTTACTGCTAATTTTTTTTGCTGTCCCCTGGGTTTCGTTGTAAAGGAGTTTGACTGTAATACTCCTCTTCTCATGCATTAACTTAATGTCCAGCTTTCGGATGTAATCTTCAAATTTAGCCTGTGGGACCCAGGCCCTTTTATTTGCCTGGTACCACAATGGTAGGGACTTTACGCCCCTGAAAGCGCAAATGCCCTTTGTTTTCCTGAAGATTTTCCTATCCTTACACGTTCGCTCCTACAAATACAGTAAGCCTTTCTTTACTGTGCTTATCGCCAGTGCACGATCGTCCACTAAAGGTAAGAGTGCGGTCGGGCAGCGATTTGTAAGTAAGTCCAGTTTTGTTTGAGTTAAAAATGCTTTGTACAAAGATAGCAGGTCCACAAGGCGATCCTCCTTCTAGGTGGCAACAACAGCCATATCAACTGCACCACTTTCACCACAGACTTTCTTGAATGAATGACCTTTCTTAAACCCTCGCATCCACCCACTAAAGAATTTGAAATCTCTCATGTCCAAGCGGAGAGCTTTGGCTTTCTGCTTGAGTATGTCACCAGCCAAAGATTGGCATCCTGTTGATGGCTCCGTCTAGCCATATTACCAGGACTTCCTCGAGTACTAGGGGTGTGCAAAATTTACAATATGTGACTTTCACACTAAAAGTTCCATTTTGTAGCCCATGGCCTTAGTGTAATGTTTCTGGCATTAACTGTCACAAGAGAGACATGCAATTCTTCTGTTTAAAGCCCTACTCTTAAATTTTACATGAGAGTGCTTCCTGCTTTCCAAGTGAGCCTACACTTACTGGAGTACTGGAGTGGTTACCTTCATTTCAAAATTTTATGTCGGGCAGTAGCATGTTACACGGATGAGGCTGTAATTGTTTCAGACAACCACAGGCCATTTGTGAAACAAACGAATTGGCATCCTGCTTCAGCTTTGCCATGAACACCCTTTAGTTTCTTTGCACTCACCCTAGGAAGTTGCACTACTGAAATTTTAGATGTAAAGGACATCTTTAAGACACCCTTCTTGTTCGTGGGCTGTAGTCATTATTCGAGAGTCCTAACTTTTTAAAGGCAACCTCACAGACATCAAATCAAAGTCCCTCGTCGGCACCGCTAAACTGCATGTGGGAGGGGCGCCGCCCCTTCCACAGACAATTTCTACAAAACTAACTTAGGATTCCGTTATCTGAAACTAAACACCGTCCCGCTTGTGTTGGTTCTGCAGCAAGATCAAGAAGGTAAAATAATACACAGTCCAGCTTGATGAAACGTCGTCAAGAAAAATATCGAAAGAATGAAGCACTAAGTGAGAGTAACTATTCAATACGTGAGCTTTCGGGCTGAGCCTGCCCTTCTTCAGACCTTCAGAGAAGGGCAGGTTCTGCCCGAAAGCTCACGTAATAAATAGTTACTCTGACTTAGTGCTTCATTCTTTCGATATTATTTTTCTTGACGATGTTCTGCAGCAAGTGCAATTTCGTAAAGCAGGCTTCACCTCATGCGCGGAAGCATCAGGTGAAGCCCACTTTCGGCCTGTGTAGTTCATATTCGTAGAATAGTGCAATATTCGAAAAATTGAATATTGGATATTCGCACACCCCTAATGCACCCCTATGATGATTCTTCTGACTTTTGGAATGAGACTCTTGTTTCTTCTTAATAATGCCTAGAGGGCGTCTGCTTTGTCATTTTGAGTTCCCTCGCCACATCAACTTGTTTTCTTCCGCTTTCGACCATCTGTGCGGCTTTCATTTTTTGCTGCAAAATCATAGTCGAGTACTTACCTTTCAAACACTTTCCTGTGGAGGATGATTTGACGCCGAATCAGGCAGGGTGGTCTGGTCGACCTCTCCAATTTTTTTCTTTCAGACATATATTAAAGCCTTGTCCCTAGGAGCCATATTGGCGCTGGAGTACCACAATAAATAAATAAGCGTAAGCGATGCTTTTGAGACATGAAATGTATCGGCTTGTTCGATCTGAGATAGAACTAGCCACATAAGCATGAATTATGCTGTAGATAATGTTTTTCTTGTCTGTGTCTCAATGTATGCAGGTGTCAAAATATGTAGACTGGAGGACATTCTAAACTGGGAGAGTGACTGTCGTGCACCATTTGATAACTGCCCCAGCATGACTATTCCCACATCGGACAGTGTCAGCCTAGTTGCTCTCAATGCTGATGAAGTCACCTTGGCTGTGGTTTTGGTTCGAGACTCTGTTCCGGTTGCTGATATGTACGACGTACGAGGCTTTGCACATCAGGTAAGTAGGCGTGTTTTTGCCTACATATGCAGATCGACGTTGTTTCTCCAAAGTTATTTGGACACACACCCCACTGAGGGTGTTACACCTACTGAATTTTGGGACACCGTACATCAGGTTGCTCTATTTTTGGGACTTCTGTGTACAGCACGAATGTAGCCGACGACCACCATTTTGGATACGATATTTGTCCCCGATACCATCTCGACTATGGAGCCAGCTGCTCTATAGAGTCTATTTCCGATTTGTGTGCAGCATTTAATGTGTTCCCGCGTATAACGCAAAATGACATTTTCAGTGTCCAATGGCAGAAAAGCCACTTGAAACCAGCAAATAATGCGATGCAGGATTTTGGCGTCCCTACGATAATGGTTGCAACACATGTGGGACATGTGGATGGAGTGCAAACAGTTTCCAGATTATTTATTGATAGAGCCTGGATTCTTAGGCACGGAAAAACTTGTATTAGGCGCCTATAAAAGACGCGAAAAATCTCGATTTAGGCAATAAAAATGGCATTTTAGGCACTATAAATTAAGTTTTTTCATCTGTAGCGCTGAATGCGCAAAAAGATAGCGAATAAATCAGTTTTATCCGCAGGAACAATACGGTAAATGGTGGGTGCGACTGTTTTCATATTTTTTTGCTGCACGAAATGCCAAACTTATTGATCCTACTATGGTCAAAAGACAAGACTTCTAGCCATTCGCACCGGTTTCATGACACTTCTCAGAAGGACTTGTCTCTGGCAGCACGTATTGGCGATATTCGAGCACCAGAAGCTTAAGTGTGACGATAAAATTTTGTTGTACTCTGACTTTTTCGGCTTTGCCTTCTGGATTTCATTTTCAGCATTACCACAAGTGTGACAATAGTATCGGGGATCAAATATGGGGGATCAGTTCTGTGTCACCTTCGCTCGTGTACCTATGGCCCCCGACAGCCCGCGAGGAAGGGAGGTAGCTAGGGTTGCCAAACTGTAGGGGCTTTTACCTACCTTCATACATTACGCCCTCTCGTTGACAGAAAATAAAAAAAAGCATCGGGGACTCTTCTAGATGTAAGCAGGCAATAACTAAGTGTGTTCTAGATTTGCAGAAATCCATTACAAAGCGTGGACACCACAATGCTGGAATGGAAAGAAAGAATGAGTAAGCTCTGTACAACTTACATTCCAATAGCTTCATACTCGCTTCTTATAAAATGATCGATGGTTTCAAAGTGACGTGTGATGTCACCGATGTCAATTTCACCTGGAGCACGTGTTTCGTAACTGCTTTATTATAGGCATTTTTTCGTGTTTAATCGTAGTTTTAGGCATCTACGCTAAAATAGGCACTAATGCTGGAATAGGCATTTATAGGCACTATCAAATCGATACTGGAGGTTCCCCAGCACCCAATTCATGCTCATGTACCGAAAAGGCACTATAAGAACCACACGAAAAAAATAGGCATTTGCCTAGGAATCCGGGCTTTATTTATTGAGTGTGACATGACTCCACACCCACTGCTTATTTGTCGTTTAAAAAAAAAACATGTGAAACTCTCGACAAATCACGTAGGTGGGGGCTTTTTGAGTGTTCATCCTAGATGAAACCTGAGAGACCACCAGTGTCTTCACTATTCAGAGCTTGTTACACTGGTAGCAATTCCTTTTCTCTTGCGTGCCCAGAGATATGATGTTTTGTCAATTTTCTGACCGAGGGGGACTAATATCGTATCCTCCCACAACAATTCTGTTTTTGTTGATTTGTATTAAACAATATGATTTCATTGCGATTTTATTATCATGTGCTCTAACAGGTCACATTATGTTTGAGAGGCGCTATCACAGATATGATTGAGGAAGGAGCAGACGACGCAATGGCTTAATCTCGCGCACCGGTGTTCTGTTGCAAGATAGCTGTGTCGGCTGCAATCAGGAACAAATGCTGATTTTCATTCCAGATATTGCACAAAGATTGTTCTAAAAATATCGAGAACTGATGTCATGATTTTAGTGGGAGTAGAGGCGTCCAAAGTATGGTAATTTTGAAACACATTTTTCTGAAAATTTTAGAGGTGTGCGAATATTGAAATTTTTGAATACGAATCGAATACGAATGTCTACAAAATTGTCCTTCGAATATCGAATATCACGTCGTAGGATAACGGCTTCTAAGAGTTAATTAAGTCCCGAAAACAAGCATCGTCACAGTTGTGTTCTGCTGATCCTTAGAAAAATGTTCCACGTGCTAATGATGAATATTCAGGGTGTCCCAGCTAAGTGTATACAGATTTTAAAAAAATATATATAACACTTTTTCCAAGATGAAATCAATTGCAATATAGCATATGCTAAAGGGCACTCCCTAGGAGGACATTAGCAAAGTCCAAAGGCAATGTCTTAATTAACTTTCATTAATTAACCTGTTAATTATAAAAGCTACAAAGTTGTCCCAATGAGAAGATCTGTTCCTTTCAGTCACTTGATATCGAAGCCGTTTTCAGAACAAAAATCCGTTCGATAGATCGCCCGCAAAAAATTCGTGAAGGAACGCCATTTTTTTCTTTATTTTGTTCATTGCACTTCTTAGAAGACGTGCCTTTCCTTCATCCCCAATGTGAGAGGGAGAAAGAGCACACTATCGCCTCTCGCGTCCTGGAAAAAGATTAGAAGGAAACAGAACATGCAACCCAAGATAAGGCCAGTTCCGATAGAGTCACCCGATACATTTGTTTTTGTTTTGTTTCCGCAAGTTAAAGCTCATCTTCGACGCATGAGGCGGCACTGTGCTCCTTCCCCCTCCCACGTTGGGGATGAAGGAAATACGCGTCTGCGAAGATGTGCAATGAACAAAATAAAGAAAAAAATGGCGTTCCTTCACTAATTTTTTGCGGGCGATCTATGGAACAGATTTTTGTTCTGAAAACGGCTTCCATATCAGGTGACCGAAAGGAACAGATGTTCTCATTGGGACAACTTTGTAGCTTTTATAATTAACAAGTTAATTATTGGAAATTAATTAAGACATTGCCTTTGGACTTTGCTAATGCCCTCCTAGGGAGTGCCCTTCCGCATATGCTATATTTCCATTGATTTCATCTTGGAAAAAGTGTTATATATATTTTTAAAAAATCTGTATACACTTAGCTGGGACACCCTGTATATTAATGTATTGACTTAGCATAGGGCATACATGCTTATATGCACATGTACAGTAAAATCATTTTTACAATGAAACAGTGTGCTGTTCTCATGAGACAAGCTGAAATCCGCAAGAAAAAACTTCGATTTCAAAAATCTTTCATGAACAGTGAACACCTGTGTTGGCATTGTAAAGTGCTGGTGAAACAGACAGAATGGAAGTAAAGAGCTATAACATGTTTAGAGTGTGGGATGATTTAGTGATGAGCACCTCAGAAGGAAAATGAAGGTGGCAAGTGCTCTCTTCTTGCATTGACAATGCCTTCCACATTTGTCTTGAAGGCGAGAAACTGCATGGTTTCACTGCTCTCACGCTTGAGACCATCGTTACTGACGGTAATGCATATTTTGGAACGGCCTCGTGCATTATAGCGCAGTAAAACTGCGATCCTCGACGATGTTGTTTGGTTGTATCACGCGTGATTGGTTCCGCGACGTTCGTGTTCAGCGCTGCTTTCATTTCACGGTGGAAATCTGTGCGCGGGCCTCAAACTTTGTCGTAGCGAGCAAAATCGCTCCATGAAAGTCGGGCTGAAGACTATATATGCGTCTTGCTATCATCTGTAACAACGGTGACTGCAGCGTTATTGTCGTCTTAGTTGGCGCTTTCATACGGTCGCAGCGGAGTTGGAGAAACTATGTCGCAATATCAACACATCCCACTCCTCGATTATCGCCGTCATCGCACGCGACCATGATTCTATCATATATTGCTGACAACCACAAATCGAAACCGAAAAAGACGCATTCAAAACGCAGGTTTTGACTGTGCATGCAATGGGACGCTGAACGGCTGTGTTCAGGTTAACGTCAACAAAATTTCGATACTTAACCATAATTTCACCGAACTGTAGGCCTCATATGAATGTTCAGAGCTCGTTAGCAATCCACTAAAGCCGCGACTGTGCTGACGATGTACAAAACATACCGCGGTCTCGGCTTTCGCTGGGGTGGACTTTAAAATGGCGGCTGCACACAACTGCGTACTAGTTTCGGTTTCGGTTACTGAACGTATAGCGACGCATTCGCAAACGAGCGTACCTCGGAAGCTCCGCGCGTTGCTTTGCAGCTCTTCTACTATGCATGTTCTACTATGCACGTACAAATTCCAGTGCGCAGCCTGCAACAGCTTGGTAATAAGCTGCTGTGATACTGTATAAGTTGTAAATTTCGCGGTCTTAATTATTCGCGAATTTCCAAAGGTGGCCCTTCCAGGATTATTTCGCGGGACCTTATTTTCGCGAATCTTTTCTGGTGTACTTGAAGAATTCCGGGCTTCTGGAAAATTCCGGAGCACAAAGCAAGCTGTAACGTACACTAGTACAAAACAGGGCAACCGGATGGCTGCCTTTGTTCTGCCTGCCCCCCAGTGTACCCGGGTCAAAGGGCTTAGTGAATTCTGGGTTTTGACTGGAGTGCTCGGTGACGTGGCGGTAATCCGGTCACTGCCCGTTGCCCTTCTTGCTGTCATTCTGGCGAACGCACTCGCACAGTAAAGACCGCAGTAGCTGTTGACCTGTTGTGCGTCGGCGACTAGCAGCAGCGATGTCGTTGCTACGATATTTTAAGCCGACGTCGTCGCAACCGTCCTCAACCAATGACCACGTGCACGGACTGCCTGACGCCGGGGTGCTCGCAACCAGAGGTGAAAAGCTTTCCTTTTCCTCCGCCAATGCCAGTGTGTCTTGCGAAGTCGTCACTCAGCAGCTTCGGAGACGGAAACACGGACCCTACAGCAACTACACTCCTGAAGTAAGGTGCAAGATCGCGAAGTATGCTATCGAAAACGGCAACAAGGCAGCAGTGAGGAAATTTTCGTCGGACCTTGGCAAGGCAATCAACGAAAGCACTGTGCGCTCAATACGGGACTCGTTCAAGAAAAGCCAACGTACTTGCATTGATGTGGATGTGGAGCTGTCCGATTTTCCAAGAAATCCTCGTGGAGTCAAGCCTTTGCTTGGGGAACTAGACTGTGATATACAGGCTTACATACGTGAGTTACGAAGGTGTGGCGGGATTGTGAATGCGCAAATATGCATAGCAGCAGCATTAGGAATCGTCCGAGCCCAGAAACCGACGCTTTTGCCAGAGTTCGGTGGCACCCTCGTCCTGGACAAACCATGGGCAAAATCATTTTTGAAGCGATTGGGATTCGTTCGACGAAAGGCAAGAAAAGCTGCCGAAAGCTTCCAGATGACTTCCACTTGGTGAGAGACAAGTTCCATGAGACCGTTACTTCTCTCCGGAAGGAGTTCGACATCCCGGACAACCTCGTGATAAATTTCGACCAGACAGGTGTGAAGTTGGCACCGGTAAGCGCGTGGACAATGGAAGAGCACGGTGTTTCTCAAGTCGGGGTAGCTGCTTTAGACGACAAGAGAGAAATCACAGTCGTGTTGTCATCAACGCTGTCTGGTGACATGCTGCCGCCTCAAGTTATCTACGCCGGTAAAACAGAGAAGTGCCATGCCAAAGTCACCTTCCCTGACGGTTGGGACGTGTGGCACTCAGAGAATCACTGGAGCAACGAAGCCACGATGTCCCGTTTTGTTGATCGCATCATCGTGCCCTACGTGGAAGCACACCGTAACCAGACGGGCAACCCTGGTCAATCGGCACTCTGCATTTTTGATGTTTTCGCGGCTCACAGAACCAAAAGCTTCCTCCAGAAGCTCACAGAAAACAACATCAAGTACGCTTTCGTTCCTGCCAGCTGCACAAGCGAGCTCCAGCCAAATGACCTCGTCCTCAACAACATTTTCAAGACGCTACTGCGGGCTTTGTTGACGCAGTGGTATGCTGAACAAGTACGCATTGCAATGAACAGAAGTGACAGTCGCGAATTCACGAAAGCCGACCTCCGCAGTAGCGTCATGAAGCCGATACATGCTGGCTGGCTAATTGAGGCGTACGAAAGTCTCAAAGCACGTGTCAGCGATGTGCGTGCCAGGTTCCTGAAGGCCGGGATCAACGGCACCCAGACGGAAGAGCACCACGGACAGCATGAGGGCATCAGCGAGTGACCAAGAGCAGATTGCTATGTAACATAATTGTGACTGCATTGCTCGAAATTCAAGTTATCGCCATTCTATAATAAAAGCCTTATGAGTTACTTTGCTTGTGCATTTCCTTATAGAAAATTTTCATTTTGTTAGTTACCGCCTACGAATTTTTCGCGGGATTTTGAATTCGCGAAAAAAATTCAATCGCGAAATTCGCGAAAATTAGGTCCTCGCGAAAATTACTACTTATACAGTATTCGACAAAAAAATCGAATACAGTCAAACTTCTTTATAGCGAACACCTTTTTAACGAAAATACCACTACAGCAAATGTTTTTGCGGTCCCGCTGGAGCCCTTTAGGTCCAATAATGACAATAATTTTTAACGAATATACCTTTACTGCGAATTTTTTTTTGCTGTCCCCTGAGTTTCGTTGTAAAGGAGTTTGACTGTATTCGAAAACTATATATATATATATATTCGATTCGTATTCGAAATTTCGAATATTCGCACACCTCTACCTTTTAACGAAAAGACTGTTATCGTGAACGTTTTTCACGGTCTGGTCAGTGCTCCATTGGGTGCAACGTATAATTAGAACCTTTATAATGAAATCCCTTACAATGCAACTACCGAAATAACCAAGTAATTCTGCAGTCCAATTTCCTAAGCCCACTATCCATACAACGATGTTTCAAAAGAAAATGCTCCCCACATGCAGCGTCAAATAGTAGTAGCGTAGAAAATTTGCAAAAAATCGTGTTTCTGTGTGCACATGAGAAAGGAAATCGACACCATTCTGAAAAGCTTTCAAAGGTGAAGACACTGGTGGTCTCGCAGGATTTTGCGATGAACCAGTCATGTAGGAGAAACACTCAAAAAGCACCCACCATTGCAATTTGTCTCGAGTTTTGCAATTTTTGGAGAAAATAACTGCTAAATAGCAAAACTAAATAGCCATATTTACAACTGGTCACAAAACCACTCGAATAATTTTGCCCCATCTTCCTTTTCAGCGGCTTTGGTCCAGAAAGTAATGCTGGGTGATTTTTTTCATCATTAACCACAGTATATCCGATATATTTTTTCAGTTTAGTTTAAGATCTCGACGTCTTTAGTTTCTAAACTACGGGACCTCAACCTGTATATTATCTGCCCATAGTATTCTTCTTGGAGAAAAAAAAATCTTTGCATGTTCAAAATTTATTCCAGCCATTCAGCTAGGGTTCTACGTTTTTAAATTTACTTTGGACATAACCTCGGGAGTTTATTATTTATTTTTCAATAATTTTGCTGAGTTTTGTTATTTTTAAAATTCATATCTGAAATTGGAAAAAACTATCAAACGACATGCAACATAATACGTCCATTTGAAACTGTCATGTGTAAGTGCATGCTGCTAATGAAGGAGAACTTTTGTGCATCTGTATCAGGATTGCCTGCAACATTAACATTTGAAATGTGTAACATGTGATGATGGTAACACCCCTAGTGATGAAACCCACCAATCTTCAGTAAATAAAGTATTTTTTTTAAAGTGGATTGCTCCTTGACATAGTTTTCAAAGCAGCTTTCACTGGTACAGTGCTTTCAGTACAATGTTTCTCCCACGATAGTAACTTCCTCTTCCACCCCGTTCACCACATGGTAACCCGTTACCGGATTCGGGGAAGCGAAAAATCAAAGAGAAGAACTGTGTTCCCGTAATCATTCCTGGTGGCATGACAAAAATGCTGCAACGTTTGGACATGTCTATCAATCGTGTTCTGTGACGTTTGTGGTGACCAAAGGTGAACACAGTTTCACTCTGGCCAAGTAACAAAATGGGGATTCCATTACAGCATGATCAGATGATTATTTGTGATGATGATTTGGACAGTAGCTATTCAAGCGGGTCAGGCTACGATTCTTCCACTCATTGCCGCAATGTTGATTAGAGACTCTGAGGATGAAGCATTTAGTAGTACTCGTATAAAATCAAAATTCTCAAGTGAGTCTTGTACAAAGAGTGCATCCCTTGTGTCACCCTCTCGCACCGACAGCATACCCCTGCAGTAGAAAGGTATAGAAAACAATAACGATAAACCATTTGAAGTAATGAAAGACACAAAGAATGGAAGGCTACACACTGCTTTTGGGAGAACTCCCCTCATTCCCAGTGGCCACGTTGCTGGTGAGATAGGCTTCTTAGCCAATTAAGTGTCTTTGAAAAGGCAACAGTTTTGGGAAATAATCTAATGTTTCGCCGGTTTCGAGTGAAAGAAATAAGAATATAACTAATGTACATGTATAATGCTTCTTATGTTCGACCCTGGTGTCTCAATTATCGACACTGACATCATTTGTGAATGACATTCTGTTTCTTTGTGTAGCTCGATGTAAGACGGACGAATGCCATTCGGTGCGATTGTCATTTGCTGAGAGTGCCATTCGTGTGACAGGTATTACTCAAAGGTGTGACCTATATAAGATTTTTAGGAAAAATCACGATTTTTGGGGGTGCGACTAATATTCTGGAAAATACGGTATGTGAAATTGATTGAAGAGTTATTTTGGTGGAAAACATCTCTGCCACCGACAATGCTGTGTAGCTGTTTCTAAACTCTCGTTCGTAGTGCATTTCATTTTGAAACCAAAATCGCACACAGAAAAAGCATCTAAGATGTCCGCTTCATTTTTGTAATGTGCTGCTGAAGCACTCCTTTAGGATGGTATCCTTCGTACAAAATTTGTATGAGCATTTCCCGCACAGCCCGAAGCTGGAAGTATCCAATGGCAACCATTTATGTCAAGCTGATGTACCCATTTACCATTTCGTTGTAATGCGTCCCACATGCATACGTCATGAGTTTTATAAACAAAACACACAACTGTACTTAGCTGAACTTGGGTTGAAGTAGAAGCTCCTTCACTGGTGCTGAATCTTAGTCAGTTTAATTACCAAACCAAAATCATACACGAAAACTCGTTCAACATGGCTGCTTGGTGATGTGCTGTGTCCCCTCAGAAATGCATTCCCAACATTTCAGCTTCAAATGTTTCATGTAATTACCCTCCTGGTATGAAGTTTGCAGTTTTCCCCAAGTATCCAAAATACCGTAGCAGGAAATACATTGACCCGACGTATCCCTGTGCAAAAGCACTAGAGTATGTCGATCAGAATTACCTCTGGACATAGCGTAAAAGTAAACTTGAGAAATCTTCAAAATGACCTCGGACGCCTCGAAGCACTTTGCACAAATGCTTCACACATTGTTAAGGCGGCGCATCAGAGCCGGCACTTTGTCGTCTACAATCGAGGGGTGGCGTAGCGAGCGAAATGGTTCGCGCAGTCACAGCTTCACAACATTTTGGCGCTTGCTTGGAAATGCGGTACCACTGATGCAATGTCTTCTTTTTGTGTTATTTTTGTTTTCTCTTGGCGCGCGACGGGTCAAGCGAAATCTTGTGCAAACATATGACCGCTCGTGCTCACCCATGCCAAGTCCAATACTGTAAACACGCATATCGCGCTCAGCCAGACAGAACAATTTGTGGCGTGGGTTTTTGAATGCCCATAGGCTGTCCAGCTGTCTCCTGAACTTCTTCGTCGATCTGTTGCTGTTCCGTGCTGTATTGTTGTCGGGCGAAGGGTTGGTCACCAGTCGTTTCGTGTGATTTCTGCAATGCTTGCGCATATAATAAATGAAATTCCTGGTAACACAAAAAACCTAGGTTGGACACCACGTGGTTGAAACACGTTATAGCCTACCGACATTACGTGGAAATTGCGAAACGAAGCCGCTACCTGTTTTCGTTATTTCCTGTCACCCTGGGCTTACGCAAAACGCTTCATTTACTTGCACAGTCAACGGAAATGAAATAAAACTGCAAAGAGGCTGCATAACATTTCCCATATCCTTGGACATCTGTGGAGAAGGAGGAAAAAGGCAAAAGAGAAGAAGAAAAGAGACAAAAAGCAGGGTAGAGGAGAAAAATGTGGACCATATAGCTGCTTGGAACGTAAAGTGCGAATGGAGGTTTCCAGTTTGGTCATGTATATAATTCGTGTCTGTTATGCTCATCCTGGTCGTCACTAACCATGGCCCCAGATTTCGCCGAAGCACAGATCAGCATGCCGTGAACTGGGTCTCTGATGTCCCATTCGTCTGGAAGTGACCTTCAGCTCGTGGTTCTGTCAGTCTAGATCTCTATGTCATTGTGAGTGTCATCTTGCCTATCCGCGCAGGAACTTTCAGAAATCCTCTACGCACTTCGCTGCTGTGAACGCGACGTCAAATTGCGCATGTGAATTTGTATGAAAATCCAGCCTCGGTATAATCGTGTCCCTTCACGTCCAAGTCCTCGGTACTGCGGGAGGGAGGGAGTAGAAACAATGTTCAGTTGGTTCAGCCGTGGTTGGTTCATGAGCCACCAGCCTGTGCATAGCGACACGGTCGCAATTCTTGGCGTCAGTGATGTCAAGAGGGAGTATCCTCACAACGCATTCTTCAGTAATTTCTTAGCTGTTTTCTGCCCAGAATGCAGAAGCACAGACGACGGGTGATGCCAGCGCCCACGAAGGTGCACATGAAGCGAAAGTGACGACACAGAATTCCAGAATACGAGGCTGTAAAAAATGCATAGTGCTGTGCAACGTACTCGGGATGCCTACTTGGACCCAGTGTGTTTTGCTCTAAAGTCTGGATTTTTTATTGGCATACTGCGGGAATGGCGAGGATCAACAAGCTCTGACAGGAGGTGGTCGTCATAAAAACGCTGAAGGTGGGCAAGCATGTTGTCGTTCCAAAAGGCATCGTCCCTGTCAATCCTCTCCACTGAGGTCTTGCTGGCACCTGTCCAGGCTACGAAGAGGTAGTACTGCCGGCCTGTCACATGGAGCTGGCCCTGGACTTGGACCCAGTACGGGTGCATCCTCTTCAGTTTCAACTTGCCTTCCACCTCAGTGCAGTTTACAATCTTCTTTGAGTGAACAGCCTCAACAGGAGTCATGCTGTATGCCGACGATGGACATTTCACTTCGACAAGGCCGTCGTCCGCAATCAGGCTGTCGGGGCTGGCTGCCAGAAAGCTACAGACCTTGTCAACGAAAGGACCGCACCCACTGACTTTTACTCCCTCGTGCTTTTCCGCAATCGCAATGGGCTCGAACATCCTCCCGTGCCTCAGTTGCGTGTAGGACCGGTATTAGCGTATCTCAAACAGCCAGCAGTTTTCGTGCCTCAATGGTGTTGCTTCAAATGTTTCCTTTATATGATAGCTGACTGGTGCTCTGAATTTTTTCGTGCATTCCTGTTTTTAATACACAATTTCCAATGAAGCGAGGCTAAACGCGATCGTCCCAGCGTTATATGGGGGAATGGTATGCCACGTTCATGCCCTCCCCCCCCAAGAAAATAAACATCCATGAATGAACAGCTCATGTATAGTATAGTCCGTTCACGTATTTGCGGCAGGGCGAAGCTGCGTGTGCTCGTGCTCCTGCGTCCCGGTCAACGTCTGCCTTGTCGTCGACCTGCAAGTGCAGCGGTATAGTATTTCCAGTGCTCAAATTGTTGTCTTGTGACGATACCCTCCATGGGAGATGGCAGCACTGTGCTGCCTATTCCGAGACGGTAAAATACATGGCTGACCATACCCGACGAAAACTCATGTGCAAGGTCAACGCCTTAACAGAGATGAAATCTTTTTGCTGGTGTTCGTTACATATTTTTCTAGTACTTAAAGGAGCAGTCTAGAGGCCCACAACTTTGTTTCTGTTTTTGGTCAGTATGGAATGTTAGGCGGCCGAAAACAGTTTTTCCACAATTAGTGCAACCGTAGCGAAATTGGGATGCCTGCTATAGCTCCCTGAACCTCCCATGTGCGAAATACCCTCCTTCGCCTCCACGATAAGCACGTGATGAGCGCCACCACGCGCGTCACTATGTGACGCAAGTGGTAAGGACTGTCCTCATTGGACCTGGGATCACATGATCGAGGTGAGCAACATCGCGCAGGCCGGAGCGTCTGCTACCGGTTCGGAGACACCAATGCATTCTCCGGCTACGTGATGTCCGAAACAGAGGGTTTGTAGGCTGTCCACGACACAACCACGATTTTTTGGGACCGCAGACACCACGGGAAGAACGAGTGGTGCAGCTCGAAATTAACTCCGCTTGTACAGCGAAAACCCCGTGCTTCCCGACAGTGTGCAGCCTGTCCAACCGTTTTCACCGCGCAGTTGGTTCAGTGGCTAACAGGTGGCGCCACAATACCGCTGCCATCGCTTGCTTTCTGCTACTGTGAATTCTGAGATTGCACAGAAGCCACGGATATATTACTCTTGTGATCGTAATCTTATTTTCTCAGGCTGCATATATGCTTTGTTTTTTTTTAGAAAACGTGATATAAATCATATAAAGAATAGAAGTCAACAAGAAACAGCTCTCAATGTTCGTAGCAGACGGTTTTTCCTACGAACGAATGAGGGGCTCTCTACCACCAACGTCACAGTAGAGTGGGTGTGGTCTGCAGTTGGAGCCCACGGCCTGTCACCGTGGCAGCGATTTTGCAAATTGCACCGTGGTGAAACAACTTTGGACAGAAATATTTTGTGGGAATGCTTTTCACATATTGCTTTACAAGATGACAGCAGTTTTGGGCCACTTTAATGCTCCTTTAATGATTTTAGATTTGTGATTTTCGCTCTAGTTATTCTGTGAGCGACTGAGAACTTCAAAGATGGTAGGCTCCGAGTCTTTCGACGCCGGCACAAAATTTTGTGAGCCACATATAAAAAATCCAAAAACATTCAATACTAGATATTTGTTCACTCTTTCATTCAAAAGAAACTCTGTGCAAAACGACCAGTTATTGACGGCGCTAGACGAGTTGAAAAATGTATGGGGATTCCCATAGGCGCGCGAGGGGTTATGCACCGCCTCAAGTGAAAGCCACGTTCGAGCAGTCCCAACAGAAAAGGAAACTGTCCTTTTGTGTTGAGATTAAGCAGACCAGGCAACAAAGAAGGGTGTTCTCTTGGCCCAAATGAAAGACAGTTGATTTGAGTTAGCCTATCTCCATCCTTTCCTGGAATCACCTCCACATTGGAGTTGGAGAATGCCTATCGTTTTCTTTTCCTTTTTCCTGCTGAGGCTAAAAAATACAGAGGGACAAATACAACACAATGCCCAGTTGCATACTTCAGTTGGATAGTGGCAGTATTCAAATGAAGAGCACTGATGACTTCCTCAATGATGATGTCTTTCTGAAAGGGGAGCTATTTCAATGTGTCTACCAACCTGGACAACCTTATAAACTGGGTATTGTTAGCAAATTTTGATGAGGCTGGAAAAGTTGGGGTTGCGAAGGAAGTTGCTAAAAAGCAGATCAAGTTGGAAAATTGCTGACATGTGCTGTCATGTGCAGTGCGGTTGCATGGTGGCACTGCAACAATGTTGGCACGAGTAACATTTGGCCAATACAAACTCACAAAATTAGCTCTGGCTCACTAATCATAAACGAGGCACGTTCCCCTTAGCACAGTGTGGAAAAAAAGGTTATTTTTACAGTAACATGTAATTGTATCCTTTTGGTTTGAATTGAATGAATGATTTGTACTATACAGTCATTCAATAAATTATCTGTATTATGAGTGATCTGTATCAAAACGTAGGTGCAAACATTAGGTTCCTTTTTTCTTTTTTTGTCATGGAATTCACGTAAAACAGTCCGTGAAAATCCTGGAGAAGTCAGGGTATTTGAATACTACAGTTTCGGTAGACAACCTGTGTTTCTTACAGAAACAACAGCTGCCTTGAGTATATCTCAAGGCATAGCAAGATGTGGATGTCACCAGGTGACCATGAATCATGACAGACTACTAATACTGTCACATTCACCAAACACAAAGAAAAGATGAAACAGTGATGTCGTACTTTCAACCAGGAAGCACCACCACCAAGCAAGATTCCTGTGGCATTAGAAATAGGGGTCTATGTGTCGAGTGTTAATCAGGGCGGTCTATTCAGTCCCCCTTTGTGTGTGGCAAGATGTATATTGATGAAACATTCTTTTTGTGAGTTCGTTTCACAGCTATCTCTTTTTCTCCTAATTTGGTGGTTGAGTTGCAAAAAACAAGATGGCAAAGAACCGCAAATTATCTCAGTGTAAACTCTTAAAGCTCAGAGCCCTAATTATAGCTAGTGTCCTGGTTTTTCAGAGTTCTCAGTAAAAAAAAAAGTTTTGGGGCTTCAAGATTGGATAGCCACACCTAGCCAGCGCTGCCTGGCAACCAGTTTGTGTTTACACTCCGTCAATGCCGCTGTATCGTGCTGAAATAGCTGTCACGAGCTATCGGGGACCACCGTACCGTTTTATCATGTTTCTTATAAGGAATACTTCGTCTTCGAGCACGTTCTCGTTCTCAATAGCTTTGGTGGTGCTTTCTGCACGCGCAGCAAGTCCGCGCATAGTGTGCTGCCAAAGCTATTGAGAATGCGTAAGTGTACGTCACACGTTAGGCGTTAGGTCTTGTTGGTATAACGAAGCACAGTGTGGGATCAGAATGTCTGCTAACGACGGCCGTCGTTGCACAACGAGGCCATCCTGTAAGGCTTGTTAAAGAAGACCGGCAAAACTATCTTTGAGGCTATTAACGACAGCAATTATCACGGAACACACAAAAAACATTCACCTTCGCCCATAGATCTCCGCCATCCCATTGATGATTTGGCATTAGCCAAGCCATGAGCGCGGCTAAGCCAGGACGAAGCCGGGATTGGTCAGGGTTTGCCGACCACAGGACCGCCGTGCCAGCGAAATTAAAAAAATTGTTTTCTTAAAAACTACAAACAAATGGGTGAAAATTTTTCACATGTATGCTCCCTGTGCGGAAACGAACGCACAGCCCAAGCATGGCTCCATTCTGTCGCAGTCGAAAATCGGCGGAGCTGAGCTTTAACAACTATACAGAATGAATTCATTGGAGTTTACCAGAGAAATCGGAAGCGTGTGATAAGACAACAAAACATGGTCACAGTGCTCAATGAAAGCAGAGCTAGTAATGCTGGATACAACAGGCTTATTCAGCTTGATGGCAGCACAGTTGGCACACCATGCAGGCATATCTACAAGTTGCTGTCTGTGAGGCGACATTGTTCTTTTTGCTTTTCTGCGTAGAACTCTGGTACACGCGAGCCTGTCTTTATGATGTCCAATTGTGGTGCAATGTTCCTAGTAAGAATCTAATAGAATCTACTTTGCCTTGACTTCTTGCTGTGTTGAGCTCCACTCAGCTGACGATGCCCTTGCAGGTCATTCACCTCCACTTAGTGAACAACCAGAACCCACGAGGAACAGGCATGTTACCATTCTCGCGCTGAAGGAATTTAGTTGTTTTTTAGATATACAGTGAACCCTCGTTATTATGACCGTGGTCGTTCCCGAAAATTTTTGCCATAATGCGGAATTGTCATATTAACGGGGCAGGATTTGCAGAGGTTTCACTGCATTGTTCCTCAGGAGTATGGTCGTAAAGCGCGTATGTCAGATTATCGGGGGTCATATTAACGAGGGTTCACTGTATCAGAATATTTTCAAAAAATACGGTGTTTACTGGATAACACCAAAAAGTCTGAACCCTAATCATAGCCTAACCAAGGCTTACGAGGCTGGTGCGATTGGTGGTGAGAAGGAAAACAGCACGATATTAACGTTTCAACTTTGTTTTTTTACATTAACATTTTCTTTTGACACGTTTAATACTTAGTAATCATATGTACATACTACTGACTCTTAACAGTTACTCGCTACTAACAGATATTGAGAACGGAAGTTGTATTCAACTGTATGTTACAGATGAATGCATTACACAAAATTTCATGCAGCTGTAAAAAAAACAAGAAAAAACAGCAACAGGTTCAAATCCAGTTTCAGTTTTACGATTAAACAGATACAGTAATAAAGAAGTATTCTCTGTAGTGAGTGACCTTATTTGATTGCAGAACAAAAACAGGAAGTCATTGGTAGTGATGGCGCAGCAGCGAAAGTGCTGGCCGTAAAATGAACTATAAATAGACTGCAAATTTAATTTCAGATTTTTAAATCTTAAATATGAACATCTCGAGGAAGTGTGTGACATTATTTTTCTAACTTTTCTAGACATCTGACTAAGTCACTGATGTTGATTATTTTGTTTAAACTGCCTAGGTTCCTGAGACACGACCATTCTTCTCAGTACGCCTGTCATCGAAACCCGCAGTTGCTCTGCAGGACTTTGCGTGGAACCCTGTTCAGTGCAGCATGTTTGCAGTTTGTCTTACAGACGGATCAGCTGCAAACTATGAGCTCTGTGGAGAGATCCTCAAAATGCATGGTAATATTCCTGCTGCTACTGGAGCAAGAGCATGTGAGTATCCCAACATTCAGTGCACATACTGATGTCTGGCCCCCTGTCTGAAGATCATTCTCTTTTGATGGATGTTTTAGTGGCTTGGAGTCCTAAAGGAAAACAAGTGGTGATTGGGAAGCAGGATGGTAGTTTGGTTCAGTATAAGCCAACCATGCAAGAAGCAAAAACTTTACCCCCACCTACCATCTTTGAAAATCCCGTGCAAGGTGCGTTCTTTTCACTAATTGTGCAAAATGGATGGAGACCTTTTGCGCAGATATATGAGCATTTCACAACTGTAGAGATTGTGAAATATTTTAGTGTATGTAACAATGCATGTGCAATGAAGATGAGCCAGATGCTTCTGCAGTTTAGGTCCCATCTGAGTACCATCCTATCCAATAAGCCACTCCTGTTCGCTTTGTCAGTAGGCTGTGGAAAGCCCAGGGCCTTACCCACGGATAATGCACCCAAGTGAGAGAGATATGTCCTACGGATATCTGCAGGGATGATGAAGGGATGTTTTACGGGCATTGCTGTATTAGCTCTTTTGCTGGTATTCATTTGAAATGATTTGATTGAATTTGGAAATAAACAGCAGCAGCAGTATGGGATAAAGTAACAAAATACTTATTAAGGAACAAAGTATTCACGCAAGTACGAGGTGGAATGCAAGACTGAAAATTGATGTGTGCAGTACACAGCACTCAATATTAAACACGCAGTGCAAAAGATTGCCTTAGATGATTTATGGGTATGCTGCATGAATTCATTGACAGTGCCCAGCTGCTAAACTTTGAACAACGAACAAAGCAGTCAACAAGGAGATCAGCATGGACTTGCTATACCTGTGGAATAGCTTGTCCACTCCTGCACGACGAATTCAGCCATATGATGCTTAACGAGCGTAGAAATGCGGGGTAGTTGGTAACTGTACATAATGATAAACTGAACGCATCCAGGGACACGGACGAGGAAGTGCACAAACGAACTGCTGACTCTCAACTAACACAAGTTTACTTGCAACACACATTTAAATACAAAAACAAGACACAAGGAATGTTGACACCTTATCACAACAACAAAACAGAAAAACTAGCTGCTCAACACATGATGGTTGCGATCCAGGCAGGTTCCAAGATATTCCATTTCGGCTGAAAAGAGTGACAATGACGGTGTCTTGTTTTTGTATTTAAATGTGTGTTGCAAGTAAACTTCTGGTAGTTGAGAGTCAGCAGTTCGTTTGTGCACTTCCTCGTCCGTGTCCCTGGATGCATTCAGTTTATCATTATGTACTTATGATGCTTGTTCTTCATGCAGAACATTCCATTTCTGAGCGTCCACTCCTGCCCATGGGTTCTGATGAAGCGACTATGTTAGACTGCTTAGGATGTGTGTGTCAGTGTCCATTCAACAAAAGTACAACAGAAGATCCCAATTGACAGATGGAGTCACTCACCTATCTTATACCAAAGCCCCATAAAATCAACGTTTTACCAACAGCACGGTTCGTTCAGTCCTGCAAATGTCCTAATTACTAGTACTGAAGGGGGATTAAATGCAGTACTTCAACCAACAACCACTCATAAAACACACTTGTGTAGACTGAGCACGTGCTCCAATTCCATCCAGCCAACCAAAACAAGGCCAAAGGCCTGCAGTGAATATAAATACTGTAAAAGTTGTTGATTTCGCATGCAACATACTTTCGCGTTTTGGTGGAGGCTAATTCCGGCGAATTTCGACCAACCAAGGAACCTGACCATCTCCAATTTTTTTTGGAAAAAATATATTCTTCGGGGGACGGGAAATGATGAAAAATGCGCCTATGTTCAAGCCCCAACCTTCAGCCATTTTCGAGGGAGAGGGGAGAAAGAAACTGGTCGAAATGTGGCACTGAACAAACTCCTAAAAATACGCTCGTGCTGAAGAAACGAAACTACGAAATGCGCTCCTTCCATGTCAGATACGCCATCAGATGGGTTGCATCTAACGCCGCTTGCTGGTGAAACACTTACATTCAATAGTCTCACACGACCGGCACAAAACGGTTTTGCTTTTGTTTTCTTCCGTTGCTTTGGTGACTGAGTTTTACTGGACCTGTGGTATTCCAATACAACTACTGTTCTGCTATTTTTGCAGGAATTTCCAAATCTGCAAACATTTCATTAAGAGCCTGTAAGTTTGGTAAAAGAAAAAAACAACACTTGTATATATTTGTTAGACATCGCTTGCGGTCGACCATACTGGCACTTGTGCGTGGCACATACGAACTAGATTTGGCATTCCCAGGGATATCTTTTCTGGATGTTATATAGATATTGTACTTTCATCCTCATTCGATGTCAGAAGGCTATCCATTGGACGTACAAATCCATCCATGGACGTGTACCTTGTGTTCTAACCTTTGAAGTGGCCTGTAGTAAACATGATCTAGTTGCAGAACCTTGCACTTTTTGGACAATGAAAGTAGCACCCACTGAAGGCCACTAGAGCACTGCACGGACCTGAGCTTGCCCAGCTTGACCCACGGACCTGGGCTTTGCGTTTTTTATGCGGGCCTGGGCAGGGCTCTGTTTTCAGGCCCGGGCCGGGTACGGGCTTGACAACACCAGCCATGGTCGAGCATATACGCAGGGTCAGTTAGGTTGGGTGTTGGAACATATTTCGTTCCGGTGAGGGTCTGGTACGAGGGTCAGTTAGGTTAAGTGTTGGAACATATTTCGTTCCCGTGAGAGTCCGGTACGATGGTCAGTTAGGTTAGGTGTTGGAACATATTTCATTCCCGTGAGAGTCCGGTACGAGGGTCAGTTAGGTTAAGTGTTGGAACATATTTCGTTCCCGTGAGAGTCCGGTACGAGGGTCAGTTAGGTTAGGTGTGATATATTTCGTTCCCGTGAGAGTCCGGCAAGAGGGTCAGTTAGGTTAGGTGTTGGAACATATTTCATTCCCGTGAGAGTCCGGTGCGAGGGTCAGTTAGGTTAAGTGTTAAAACATATTTCGTTCCCGTGAGAGTCCGGTACGAGGGCCAGTTAGGTTAAGTGTTGGAACATATTTCGTTCCCGTGAGAGTCCGGTATGAGGGTCAGTTAGGTTAGGTGTTGGAACATATTTTGTTCCCGTGAGAGTCCGGTACGAGGGTCAGTTAGGTTAGGTGTGATATATTTCGTTCCCGTGAGAGTCCGGCACGAGGGTCAGTTAGGTTAGGTGTTGGACCATATTTCGTTCACGTGAGAGTCAGGTACGAGGGTCAGTTAGGTGTTGGAACATATTTTATTCACGTGAGAGTCAGGTACGAGGGTCAGTTAGGTTAGGTGTTGGAACATATTTTGTTCACGTGAGAGTCAGGTACGAGGGTCAGTTAGGTTAGGTGTTGGAACATATTTCGTTCACGTGAGAGTCAGGTACGAGGGTCAGTTAGGTTAGGTGTTGGAACATATTTCGTTCACGTGAGAGTCAGGTACGAGGGTCAGTTAGGTGGTGGAACATATTTCGTTCACGTGAGAGTCAGGTACGAGGGTCAGTTAGGTTAGGTGTTGGAACATATTTCGTTCACGTGAGAGTCAGGTACGAGGGTCAGTTAGGTTAGGTGTTGGAACATATTTCGTTCACGTGAGAGTCAGGTACGAGGGCCAGTTAGGTTAGGTGTTGGAACATATTTTGTTCACGTGAGAGTCAGGTACGAGGGTCACTTAGGTTAGGTGTTGGAACATATTTCGTTCACGTGAGAGTCAGGTACGAGGGTCAGTTAGGTTAGGTGTTGGAACATATTTTTTTCACGTGAGAGTCAGGTACGAGGGTCAGTTAAGTTAGGTGTTGGAACATATTTCGTTCACGTGAGAGTCAGGTACGAGGGTCAGTTAGGTTAGGTGTTGGAACATATTTCGTTCACGTGAGAGTCAGGTACGAGGGTCAGTTAGGTTAGGTGTTGGAACATATTTCGTTCACGTGAGAGTCAGGAACGAGGGTCAGTTAGGTTAGGTGTTGGAACATATTTTGTTCACGTGAGAGTCAGGTACGAGGGTCAGTTAGGTTAGGTGTTGGAACATATTTTGTTCACGTGAGAGTCAGGTACGAGGGTCAGTTAGGTTAGGTGTTGGAACATATTTCGTTCACGTGAGAGTCAGGTACGAGGGTCAGGTAGGTTAGGTGTTGGAACATATTTCGTTCACGTTAGAGTCAGGTACGAGGGTCAGTTAGGTTAGGTGTTGGAACATATTTCGTTCACGTGAGAGTCAGGTACGAGGGTCAGTTAGGTTAGGTGTTGGAACATATTTTGTTCACGTGAGAGTCAGGTACGAGGGTCAGTTAGGTTAGGTGTTGGAACATATTTTGTTCACGTGAGAGTCAGGTACGAGGGTCAGGTAGGTTAGGTGTTGGAACATATTTCGTTCACGTGAGAGTCAGGTACGAGGGTCAGTTAGGTTAGGTGTTGGAACATATTTCGTTCACGTGAGAGTCAGGTACGAGGGTCAGTTAGGTGGTGGAACATATTTCGTTCACGTGAGAGTCAGGTACGAGGGTCAGTTAGGTTAGGTGTTGGAACATATTTCGTTCACGTGAGAGTCAGGTACGAGGGTCAGTTAGGTGGTGGAACATATTTCGTTCACGTGAGAGTCAGGTACGAGGGTCAGTTAGGTTAGGTGTTGGAACATATTTCGTTCACGTGAGAGTCAGGTACGAGGGTCAGTTAGGTTAGGTGTTGGAACATATTTCGTTCACGTGAGAGTCAGGTACGAGGGCCAGTTAGGTTAGGTGTTGGAACATATTTTGTTCACGTGAGAGTCAGGTACGAGGGTCACTTAGGTTAGGTGTTGGAACATATTTCGTTCACGTGAGAGTCAGGTACGAGGGTCAGTTAGGTTAGGTGTTGGAACATATTTTTTTCACGTGAGAGTCAGGTACGAGGGTCAGTTAAGTTAGGTGTTGGAACATATTTCGTTCACGTGAGAGTCAGGTACGAGGGTCAGTTAGGTTAGGTGTTGGAACATATTTCGTTCACGTGAGAGTCAGGTACGAGGGTCAGTTAGGTTAGGTGTTGGAACATATTTCGTTCACGTGAGAGTCAGGAACGAGGGTCAGTTAGGTTAGGTGTTGGAACATATTTTGTTCACGTGAGAGTCAGGTACGAGGGTCAGTTAGGTTAGGTGTTGGAACATATTTTGTTCACGTGAGAGTCAGGTACGAGGGTCAGTTAGGTTAGGTGTTGGAACATATTTCGTTCACGTGAGAGTCAGGTACGAGGGTCAGGTAGGTTAGGTGTTGGAACATATTTCGTTCACGTTAGAGTCAGGTACGAGGGTCAGTTAGGTTAGGTGTTGGAACATATTTCGTTCACGTGAGAGTCAGGTACGAGGGTCAGTTAGGTTAGGTGTTGGAACATGTTTTTCGTTCACGTGAGAGTTCGGCACGAGGGTCAGTTACGTTAGGTTAGGGTCAGTTAGGTTAGGTGTTGGAACATATTTCGTTCACGTGAGAGTTCGGCACGAGGGTCAGTTACGTTAGGTTAGGGTCAGTTAAACTTCTCCTGCGGCCCTTCTGTAAATGTTGCTCATGTTTGCCAACATATTAATAGGACCTGACTTTTTAGGGTTATACCTGATTATGCCCGATATTTACCTCCCAATTCATATCAGTAAAAACAGTGTTCAACCTGATATCTCTACAAAACTGTTGGACCAGGGGAATCCGAAGTCATCACAAGTGACACACAACTTTGGAAACTGGGTTGTAACTGCATGAATATGCTAATAGAAACTGTTAAAACAGAGACCCTGCTGCCTCTTAAATGCATAGACTAAATATTGATACTCTGTGTCTAATGGTGCGTCATGTGTATTATGCCTAGGGAAACAAAGATTTATGCCTGATCCAACCTGATTCAACCAGAATGAGGCTGAATCAGGTTCATTTCAACCCGATTACACCAGAATTATTTACATATGTACCCTACAGCGCCGGAGCATTAGTGTAGGGGTGTGTAGGCACAGAAAAATGTTATAAACTATGTATCAGAAAAATGAATAACAATAATAAACACCAAATGCAATAATAATCCTCATAATTGATAAACTTCAAAAAGTATTCCAAATGTATAACAGCCAAAACAGAAAACATAAGCAACCTCCGAGTAAGTCTTGCAGTGATTCACTTTTTACGGTTATCCAGTGAGGGTAAAGTTTGGGCCATTCGCAGAATGTTCCTGGTCCGGAGTGGAAAATGCGTGAGTGGGAAGCTTGTTCCATTCCTCAATCGTTCGGGGAAAGAATGATTTTTGGAAAACTGTTGTTTTGGTGTCGTAAGGCCTTATCTTATATAAATGATCATGTCTGTGCCAAGTATAATGTGGTTGAAATATGTATTTGTCACGAGGTACACCATTTTTGTTATTATACATATTCCAAAGTAATTTCAATCGAGCTTGCCTTCTTCGCATTTCCAAAGAAGGCCACCCTAGTCCCGATACCAATATGCTTGATCGGATGAACGGGGAATATTCATTAAGAACGAACCTTGCTGCTCTCTTTTGAATTTTTTCTAGTTTTTCGCCTAATGAAGAAGACGGGGAATCCCAAACAGGTGACGCGTACTCTAAGATTGGGCGTACGCATGTTTTGTATACGCACTCTTTAATTTCTTTTGGAGTACCCTTAAGATTCCTACGATAAAAATTTAAAGCTTTATCGGCTTTGTTAAATACGTTATTTACGTGACTAGTCCATTTCAGGTCGTCAGAGAATAAAACTCCGAAGTATCTGAACTCTTCAACAGCTTGCAAGGTGTTGTTATTTAATGTGTACGCGTGCGGTTCTCGTTTGCACTGGAAATGTAGCACCTTGCATTTGTCGACATTTAAGGACATGCTCCACTTCTCGCACCATAGACATATCTTATCTAGATCTATCTGCAAGCTTGTTATGTCTTAGTCAGATTTGATCGTTCGATATAGTACGCAGTCGTCAGCAAATAATCTTATTTCAGACGATACTTGTTGACCTATGTCGTTGATGAAAACAAGAAATAGTGGCCCTAGGACAGAGCCCTGGGGCACACCAGATGTTACGCTTATGCGTCGAGACACTTTTCCCTTGTATACAACAGCTTGCTCTCTTGAAGAGAGGTAGTCCATTAGCCAATTATAAACAGGGCGATCCTACCGAAGAGTAGACAGTTTGAGAATTAATAGTGAATGGGGTACGGTATCGAACGCTTTCCTAAAATCTAGGAAAAGCAAGATACAATGTCGTGGTAGAATGTGATCAATTTTGTGGTGCACAATGTGGTGTGGAGTATCCTGATCGAAAGCCATGTTGATAATCAGAGTATATAATGTGCTCCATGATTTTTGAAGAAACAGACAACAAGGATAGAGGTCTATAATTATGGACCAGTGATCTATCACCCGACTTAAAGATAGGGACCACGTTGCTAAATTTCCATTCAGTTGGTACCAGTCGCAGCTCCAAGGATTGCCCGAATATAACGAATAAATACTCTGTCATTTATTAAATTATCAAGGCAAAATATAACCCGATATTTACCCGCAAATTTTGCTGGAAAATGCAACCCGAAAAACTCTTGCCCTACATATTAAATATAGTAATAAAATCCGAGGAGCTTCACTTGCGTAAAAGTGCGTACATTCATGTCATGGTCTACACTGTATTTGCTTCCAAAGTTGAAGGCACATTGAAGAAATTGGCACACACTTGGTGCTGCTATGTATTTCATTATTTATTCATTTATTATTTTTTATGAAACAATTTGATTGCAATTGGATGTCAACATCAAGCTGTGTCAAGTGTTACATCGTTCAAAAGTCAAAGAAGGTTCAAACAGTCTTTGAACCTTCCTTGAATTTCGCTCAGGGAGAGCTTGAATTTTGGGAAATTTTTGAAAATTTCTGTGCAAATCCTGCATTACAGTAACTCATTCCTCTTTCCTGTGGCACTTTTATGAGGAATAAAAGTGTCCCCCTCTTGCCTGCAGTGTTCCCGCAGATGTTTCATAGTTATTCATGCATATTTATTCTTATGTTGCTGGGACATCAGTTGGAATTAAGAGATTTCGAATCACTGTTGCACATAAGCAGAAAAGAAGGAATTCGGAATGAAATGTTGATGCAGATTTTGATTGTATGATCTCTACCCTACCACATGTAATACATGTACACTCATTCCTCTTTTCTTCTTTTTTTCAGTCATGAGCGTATGCTGGATCGCCCCAACAGTGTTTGCTGCTGTGTATCTTCCATCTGGAAATGTTGATGACACACAGGCTGTGCTTGTCATCACCGCATTCTCTGTAGGTTGTTTTTGTTCTTCATGCATAGCTCACAGTGGTGTACCTTACATAAAACCTCGAGACCACCTGCATAAGCTGCATGCATCATAAGTAAAGCCTCCTTACCTTGGAGAAATCCCTATGTTGGACAAGATGTCGTTGTAGCAACAGGTCCCTAGTGAGAATATATAGAAAAAATGACCTTTCCCTATATGAGGCCTGATCAGCAATGAAGGTATGTGGAGGAGACCTTGAGTCCTGGTCTGGATTACTGTATTCGCTCGCGTATAGAACATACATTTTTTTTACTGAAAAGAACGGGGTGAACCAATGGGTGCGTTCAATATGCATATTACACAAAACTTGCGTTTGAAGGTCCATTTCTGGGTATGCGTATGCGCATGCTCAACCACTTCTGGTGGCAGCCATGTTTCTTGACATGAAAACATGCTGTAGACTGTGATGCGTAGCTTTTTCTCGCAATGCCTGTAATGTGTCAACTGCCAAAGCACAAAAGGCATAAATGTCTGTGTATGGTTCTTTCGTTTCCCACCCTGAAATGAATGAATGAAACGGGAGCTTTGCATTCGCGCTGTTGTGTGCACGAAGAAAGATTGTTTCGTGTGGATGACGACGAAGAACTCTCGTGTCACGCTTTCGTCCTCAACATGTTTTTCTTTGCCGGTTTGGGTCCAGTGAACTGTCATCAGAATTTCATGCTGCCTTCCAAAAAGCCCGAATGCACCAGTCGGTCTCCACGGCACAAACTTTGTTGAGTCTTGGTTTCGATCCACAAGTGTATGGAGGAGAAGGTTGCTGTTTTTTGGGGAGGTTAGAACTGTCCCCTCAGTCCGATCCAGTACGCTCTGGATGAGACCGGTTGGCACCAACAAGCCTGCCATCGTGTCACATTGGTCGGAATTATCGCTCGCATCCTGTACACTTGGCCCCCACTTGTCACGGTATAGGGGACGAAGCCGACACTTCCTCTCTCTCACTTTCTCGCCCATGTCTGCCTGCTCCCTCACAGGACATCAGTTGACATTCGCTGCTTACGTGTTTTCCACACTGCTATCGCTGTCTGACGAGGATTCCAATGACTCCTTGTCGCTGGGCTCCTCATAAACGAGTGAGTTATCGGTGCCATCAATGGTGTTCGTTGTACAGCACTATGGTACTTCAATGACTCTGCAATCTTGGCAAACTGTACCGTGCATGGGATTCTCACTTACAAACAAGTGACACAGTCTGCCTCCTCGGCTTCCAAGATAACTTGATAACAGCAACTTCCAGGATAACATTTTAAGGAACTTTGTGAACACACGTGTCCAATCCAGTACCCACCCACAAATATGTGAGAGAGAGATGCTTTAATTTTGCTTTCGTCACGTGACTCTCTGCTCTAGATGAATTGCCGTGGAGCAGGGAAGGGCAGATTGAAAATCCGGAGGCGTATAATGTGAACCCATTTTAACGACTCATTTCCGAGGTAAAAAACCTTGCATCGTACGCAGACAAGCAGGGTGCATTGAGAGTGAGTTTTCTCCATCTGACTCTTTATCCGAGAATTAGAACAGGGTCTTCCATGCTAAGTGTGGCAAAATGTGACCTTTGGTTTTTAAATCTTAGCATTCCTTTGTGCTTAAAGGGGCCAAAACAGGCTAGTCTTTTCATGACCTTTTCCTGTCCCTGGGATAGTCTCTGGGCATTTGTTAACGAGGGTTAGTGTGCTCTCCTGTCAGTCTATTGTCATGTTCAACGTAGCATTGGAAAATAAATCAAGTCCACCAGCTTTCAAATTAGATAGGATGGCTGGACACAGAGATACTGGCATACCTGCTTGCACCAGATAATGCAATCTATCATACACTGCTTCTGTATTGGCTGTTAGTCTGGCTACATGATACTACTCCCCTACTGATGACAATGCATGGTGGTGTATTTCTCCTGGCACGCTTCTCCTTAACAGCGTATGTAGTTTTCCTTCTAAAGTTGAACACAAATAGACCCATGACGAAAACCCGAGACTGGGAAAATACGAAAAACAGACGACACAACACAGTCTCAAACGCAGCTAAAGTTTAATCGACAACCGCACACTTTTAACACATCAGGTGGGGGAGGAGGGACAGTGCAAAAGGCTCGCCAAAGCAGGGCCGAAGGTCACAGACGCTTTGCTGACACAGTTCCCAGCCCCCAAAATTGACAACGTTTCTCTCAAAAGCCTCTGGCTGAGGTCGGTCTCCCAGGCCTTGACAAAGGTCTCATCCCATATTGGAGAACAATTAAAGCAAACTTTGAGATGCTTTGCCAATTCCGACGACTGGTCCTCATTTTTCACCTTCGAGGCGTGCTTCCAGGGCCTGTCATTCAAGCAACGTTTCGTTTGGCCGATATAGCCAAAACCGCAAGCAAGAGGTATCTGATACACTACATTTGACTGGCATTGTACATAGCTATTTTTATGCGATTTACAAACTTTGTCACGCTGTCCACTTGTCACTGATAATGAGATTCGTGTTGCGATCCCATATTTTCACAATGTCTCACATAACATCCTTGCTGTAGCAAAAAAGTTTGGTGTCCGGGTTGTGTTTAAAAACTGCTTTAGACTTAATGCTCTCTGTCCTTTCCAGAAGCGTGACAAAGTTTGTAAATCGCATAAAAATAGCTATGTACAATGCCAGTCAAATGTAGTGTATCAGATACCTCTTGCTTGCGGTTTTGGCTATATCGGCCAAACGAAACGTTGCTTGAATGACAGGCCCTGGAAGCACGCCTCGAAGGTGAAAAATGAGGACCAGTCGTCGGAATTGGCAAAGCATCTCAAAGTTTGCTTTAATTGTTCTCCAATATGGGATGAGACCTTTGTCAAGGCCTGGGAGACCGACCTCAGCCAGAGGCTTTTGAGAGAAACGTTGTCAATTTTGGGGGCTGGGAACTGTGTCAGCAAAGCGTCTGTGACCTTCGGCCCTGCTTTGGCGAGCCTTTTGCACTGTCCCTCCTCCCCCACCTGATGTGTTAAAAGTGTGCGGTTGTCGATTAAACTTTAGCTGCGTTTGAGACTTTGTGTTGTGTCGTCTGTTTTTCGTCTTTTCCCAGTCTCGGGTTTTCGTCATGGATCTTAGCCACCAGCTCGCTTGCTTTTTAACCCTGTAACAAATAGACCGTTCTCATTACTCCACTTTGCTTAGAGGCACTACATTAGGGCTGTGCGAATATTTGACATCTCAAATTCGAATGCAGTATCACTCGACGTATTTGATTCGCCAATGGAATATCCAGTATTCGGTTTCCCAAATATTTGATCTCTGAATATGAACGACACTACCCCGAAAGTTGGCCTCACCTAATGCTTCTCTGCACGAGGTGAAGCCTGCTTTACAAACTTGCCAATGCTGTAGGATAAACACAGCCGGGGACCTTTGGTGTTTTGCGTTAGACAAAGTTACGCAAGTTAATTGTGTATACTTCACCTGAGGAAGGGGTAACGTCCTTCCCACATACGTTTCAGTTGTGCTGGCGTTCTTTTCTTTTCTTTTTTTTTTACTCGATGTCTGGGAGGTTGCCTGCTGCCCAGGAACAAAAAATGGTGTCTCAAGGACATCCCTTTGTTTAAAATTTCTGCTGTGCATTTTCCCCAGGCAAGATATCCACTCCAACAAAGAAGCTAAAGGATGTTCACGGCATAACTGAGGCAGGATGGCAATTTGTTTCTTTTACAATTGTGCATGTTGAGAAATAATTACAGCCTCATCTGTGTAACATGCCACTGCCTCACATGAAATTTTGAAGCTGATATAATTACCCCACTAAGTGTAGACCCACCTGAAAAGTACGAAACACTATCGTGTAAAAATTAAAGAGTAGTTCCCACAGCGTTTCCCTCTTGTGACAGTTCGTGCCAGAAAATAAATGCATGGGCTACAGATTGCAAACTTTGAGTGCAAAAGACACTTATTCTAAAATTTGCACAAATATTCTGTATACAATTCGTTACTCAGCATTTCCCCCCCTTCGATTCAATATTGGATCCTAATTCAAATGTTGGATTCACACACCCCTACTTCAAACATTTGACTGCACTAGAAGCCCAAGAAAGTGTCCCACAAACTACACTGCAATGCTTCACACACATGCTTGCACAAATAGAGGGCCTCTGTAATTTTCAGAAAGTGGGAACTTGCAGATAATCTATTGCAGCATGACGATGGTGGAGGTAATAGTGCGAGGGTAATAAGTCGTGTACTTCATGAATGTGTCTTTACCACAAGTATCAGGTCAACTATGTGTATATCAAGTCCAAAACAAAGTCACTGAATTTGGAAACATTTCTCAAGTAAATTGAATAAGCGCCCAGTTTGTGTCAAAGATGACACACTATCTTCCCTAATGATATTTTGGCTGCGCCGTGAGTGACTGACATAGGGAGATTCCACTGTGCCTGCACATGTGATGTGGCAATCCTGAATAACTTCATTTGGGAATTGGGAAGTGTATTAAGTATCCACACTTTTGCTGATTCTGTTTTTACAGAAAACTACACCCGTGACTTATACAACATTTGAGGAACTGTGTCTCAAGACTGGCACCCATCCAAAGGAGAGGTTCTGGCTCTACCATCAGCCTGACTGGTACATGAACAACTTTTGAGCCCTTTTCAAGATGCACCCGAGCAACTTGTCATCTCATTTCAGGGGCATACTCATGTTTGCTTCACGTAATTCCAATGAAACTGCTGTACTAGGTTGTACTTCTGCAGACAAGGTAAATCCTCATGCTTTCTTTCTTCACGCGAACTCAACTCAGTGTTCCATGCAAAGTCCTTATAAATTAGGATTGCTTTTCTTCAACACCCATATTTACATTTTCAAGTGCAAGCCTAATTTAGAGAGCTTATGAATTCAAGTGTTCATAACTGTGGAATGCCATATTATTAAGACCCCTGGGTTTCTGCTGCGGCAAGTGCAAAATTCTGTGACTCTGACTCCTAAACTCAGCAATTTTCCGCAGCAAGCAGTCAACGGCTGCTTAAAATGGGAAACTTTATTTTCTTGGATAATGTGAGGGCAAAAATATATTTCAAAATTTGAAAGCACTGTTGTGGCTCAACATTACATATGTGATATGTTGATTTCTCCTCTGACAAAGACAATGGTCTGTCACCTGCAGTCATTTTATACCTGCTGGAAGATCTTTCAGCATCTAGTGAGTTTATAGGAAGATTATTGGAAGGAGCGTACAGGACACCCTTTTCGTTCTGGGCCCTAGGCAACCCAAAATCCCTACTGCCACAGCTAAACTGCACACGGGAGGGATGCCGCCAAGTATGCAGAAGTATGCACAATAAACTTGGGCTAACGTTATCTTAGGCAAAAGAACAATCTGTGCTGGTCCTGCAGCATGGGCAGCTTTGTAAAGCAGGCTTTGCATTGTACAGGGAAGCTTCATGTGAAGCCCACTTTCGGCTGGTGTCGTTTGTGTTCGGCGAATAGTCGGATATTCGGAAATCCGAATATTGAGTATTCAATTCGCGAATGAAATACTTGGAGTGATTTCGTTTGAATTAGGGAAGTCGAATATCCACACACCCCTAAAAATAAGGGATAAGGGTGCTAAATGGAGGATTCCGTGACGAATTCCACTCTCAGAGATATCTTGTGGAATTGTGGAAAACCCGGTGCCATAAATATTGTGTTCATGCAATTGGACTTGGACTTTGACATAGCCATGCAGCCCTTGCATCAGTCAAGTTTATCGTGCTAAAAAATTTGTGGCACAACATCACCTTGTCGAACTGAACAAGAACAAAACAGACATGGATGTTCTGTTTGTTTTCATTCGTTCGTACGCAATACTTACAGGGTTAGTCTAGCAAACGTTACACATATTTTGATCGCATCGTAAAAATAGAAGACAGGTTTTATCCAACACCAAACTTTGCAGACTGGTAGCCATTTGTCTCAAGTTTTGTTGGAATTTTTTGTGAGCATTACGGTCCTGTAGACGAAAAATTAAAAATCGAGCAAAATTTCACTCTATGCATTTTCTATGGCCTATCTTACTCAAAAGTCGCAATTTTCTGCTGTGTGCGCTTCATTTTCATTTCACCACACACAGGTGGCACCAGCATGCAGAACAAGACTGGAACAAGAGGATTGGTGCATAAAATCAGAATTTGTCACATTGAATGTCAATCATTGAATCATCAATTGAATGTCACATCATTGTAGGCAACGCTACCTGCGTGAAGTGATGTGAATGTGAAGCAGACACAAGAAAAAATGGCGGTGTTTGTGTGGGATAGGCCATTGAAAATGCATGGGGCGAGATTTTGCTTTATTTTTAATTTCCTTTCTTCATGACCATAGCGCTTACAAAAATTCTAATGAAACTTCAGATAAATGGCTCTCAGTCTGCAAAGTTTGGGATGGGCCAAACCTGGTCTTGTATTTTTACAATGTGATCGAAATGTGTAACGTTTTCTAGAATAACCCTGTAGAGCCTTGTATTTCATGCAGGGCTGTGCGAATATTTCAAGTACAGTCAAACATCAATAAAAACAAAGCACAAGGAAACCGAGGATTTTTTCGTTATACCGAATATTACGTTGTACCGAAATTCGATAAAATCATGACGTACTTGGAAGCAAAGTGTTAAAAAACACATATTGAATGTAGAATTAATTAAAAAGAGTGGAAAAGACTGTTGAAATACGAACGGAAGTCTTCGTCTTGCTTGTACTGAACAGGCAAGGGGTGACATATCGTTTGTACGCTAATATAGCCTCGACGGGCTTTTCTAGTTCATCATGCACGCACACAAAACATTGATAGCGTGGAGATATACGCCTGAGCGTCCCCATTTCGAGAGCAAAAGGGATGCCTCAACCCAAGATCCTTCTGCAAGTTGCGATTGCCATGGCAACAGCAACAACTGCAAACTGCTGCTTTGCTCTTCACTCAGCCAGTGGGCGATGTGGGTGATGTACCTGCAAGCCGATGTCATGTGAGCCATTGCATGAGAGTCAAGTGCAGGTTTCGTCGTCTGCTATTACGACAAATTCCTCGAAGACGACTTGCTTATTATGATAGTAACGAAAATCTCCAACCAAGTTACAGGACGGGGATACCCGACGTTTCGGAGCCAGTTCGGCTCCTTCCTCAGGGGTGACTGTAGTGGCCGTTGGCGGCAGCGTTCTTGCCGTGGTTCGAATTTCGTGATGCGCCGGATTGTTTTTCAGTCACGTGACGGAGGCCGTTGACGTATACGCTGGGTAACGCTCCAACAGATCGGTTAAGGTTTCCAGGTGTGGATTGTATATGCCAGGACTCTACAAACATTCTTTTGATTTGATTACCCTCAAGGTCGATTATGCAGGCGTTTTGAAAGTCGATAGGATGGTCTCGAACTTGACAGTGTTCAGCGAGAGCGCTTCGTTCGATGTCCGACTTCCGTACATCATTCTTATGTTGCCGTAGCCTTTCGGGGAAGTTCTTTGTCTCGCCGATATATGATGCGCTGCATTTGTTGCATGGAATTTTATAGACTACACCTTGTGCTTTTTCTTTCGGTGGGCGATCTTTGGGCCGCGGTATATAGTGTCCGATTGTTGAGACGGGTTTGTGAGACACACGTATTCCTTCCTTCGCTAGTATACGTGTCAGAGACTCGCTGATTCCCTTCACATATGGCATGGTGATTCGTCTAGTCTGACAGGTCTGGTCGTTAGTTGGACGTGGTCGGTTTCGGAGACCGCGAGCTTGACGACGGGCGACTCTCTGAACAAAGCTACTTGTGTATCCGTTCTTTTTTAAATCGGAAGTGATTGCTGCTTCTTCTTTTTTCCTGTCTTTCTCCGACAAACAAATCTTCTTAGCTCTCGAAAAAAGGGACGAAACCACCGAAGCCTTGTGACACGTAGGGTGATTGGAATCAAACCTTAGATATCGTCCCGTATGAGTGGGCTTCCTGTACACGGTGAACTTTAGGTCACTTCCTTCTCTCTTTACGAGTACATCGAGAAAAGGCAAAACGTCCCTCTCGAGTTCCACGGTAAACTGGATGGATGGCTCGATGCGGTTTAGGCGTGCCAAAAACTCGTCAACATCGGAATTCTTCAAAATACAGAAGCAATCGTCAACGTACCGTAAGAATGTTTTCGGTTTAATATCGGGGGATTGCAGGGCCCTTTCTTCAATTGATTCCATCACCAAGTTCGCTGCGGTTACAGATATTGACGCACCCATTGCTGTTCCGGTAGTCTGCTTGTAGTACTCTCCGTTGAATGAGAAGTACGTTCCGCTGAGGCAGAAATCTAGGAGGCGGCACACTTCGTGAACACTGAGGTTGGTTCTAGTCGCCAGGTCGTTGTCCCTCTCAAGTGCCATCCTGGCAGCGTCCACTGCCAGTGGGACCGGCACGTTCGTGAAGAGAGACACAACGTCAAACGAAACGAGGCACTCGTCAGCGCTGATGGTGAGTGGTGAGACGCGCTCCACGAAGTGGGCAGAGTTTCGTACATGAGTTGGGGTGTTTCCGGTGAGCGGGGATAAAACCTTGTGTAGGTAGCAGGATAACGCCCGAAGAGGGGACCCAGATGCAAGAGCCCTCTACTTACGACTTATCTGCAGGAACGGTAACGCGCCTGGTTTCTATGGTCTCCCTAAGATCCACAAGCCCGGTATCCCACTTCGCCCCATTGTAGACTTCAGATCGTCCCCTCTTCGGGCGTTATCCTGCTACCTACACAAGGTTTTATCCCCGCTCACCGGAAACACCCCAACTCATGTACGAAACTCTGCCCACTTCGTGGAGCGCGTCTCACCACTCACCATCAGCGCTGACGAGTGCCTCGTTTCGTTTGACGTTGTGTCTCTCTTCACGAACGTGCCGGTCCCACTGGCAGTGGACGCTGCCAGGATGGCACTTGAGAGGGACAACGACCTGGCGACTAGAACCAACCTCAGTGTTCACGAAGTGTGCCGCCTCCTAGATTTCTGCCTCAGCGGAACGTACTTCTCATTCAACGGAGAGTACTACAAGCAGACTACCGGAACAGCAATGGGTGCGTCAATATCTGTAACCGCAGCGAACTTGGTGATGGAATCAATTGAAGAAAGGGCCCTGCAATCCCCCGATATTAAACCGAAAACATTCTTACGGTACGTTGACGATTGCTTCTGTATTTTGAAGAATTCCGATGTTGACGAGTTTTTGGCACGCCTAAACCGCATCGAGCCATCCATCCAGTTTACCGTGGAACTCGAGAGGGACAACGTTTTGCCTTTTCTCGATGTACTCGTAAAGAGAGAAGGAAGTGACCTAAAGTTCACCGTGTACAGGAAGCCCACTCATACGGGACGATATCTAAGGTTTGATTCCAATCACCCTACGTGTCACAAGGCTTCGGTGGTTTCGTCCCTTTTTTCGAGAGCTAAGAAGATTTGTTTGTCGGAGAAAGACAGGAAAAAAGAAGAAGCAGCAATCACTTCCGATTTAAAAAAGAACGGATACACAAGTAGCTTTGTTCAGAGAGTCGCCCGTCGTCAAGCTCGCGGTCTCCGAAACCGACCACGTCCAACTAACGACCAGACCTGTCAGACTAGACGAATCACCATGCCATATGTGAAGGGAATCAGCGAGTCTCTGACACGTATACTAGCGAAGGAAGGAATACGTGTGTCTCACAAACCCGTCTCAACAATCGGACACTATATACCGCGGCCCAAAGATCGCCCACCGAAAGAAAAAGCACAAGGTGTAGTCTATAAAATTCCATGCAACAAATGCAGCGCATCATATATCGGCGAGACAAAGAACTTCCCCGAAAGGCTACGGCAACATAAGAATGATGTACGGAAGTCGGACATCGAACGAAGCGCTCTCGCTGAACACTGTCAAGTTCGAGACCATCCTATCGACTTTCAAAACGCCTGCATAATCGACCTTGAGGGTAATCAAATCAAAAGAATGTTTGTAGAGTCCTGGCATATACAATCCACACCTGGAAACCTTAACCGATCTGTTGGAGCGTTACCCAGCGTATACGTCAACGGCCTCCGTCACGTGACTGAAAAACAATCCGGCGCATCACGAAATTCGAACCACGGCAAGAACGCTGCCGCCAACGGCCACTACAGTCACCCCTGAGGAAGGAGCCGAACTGGCTCCGAAACGTCGGGTATCCCCGTCCTGTAACTTGGTTGGAGATTTTCGTTACTATCATAGTTCTCACCCAACCAGACACACTTGTGTCGAATATGTTCACTTTCGACTTGCTTATTGTGAATGAATCTTTGATGGTTATATGTGTACAGTACTCATAAAGAGAGTTTTGGCTAAGTTTCGGAATCGCCTTGGCTACGTGAGACTGTCCCTTTAAGTAGCAAGCAAGCTGGTGACTCTTGAATGCTCTTGGGGTAGGCTGTTGAGCACACATGAATCATTTATTTCTGTTGCCAGCTCTTGAAACAGGCTATGCAGTGCATAAACATCATATGTTGGTGCTGGAGGGTTGAACTGATTTACTAGGCCATGCACAGACTTGATATATATGGTGTACAGACACTGCCCATATGGATTCAAAATTCCTGTTGCCACAAGAAAATATCTTCCAAGGACCACCGGATCCTACCGGATTCTGTGGTTCATCTTGCAGCCAGAGGGAGACAAGGGCACCCATCTCAAGCTGCCCTTGTTGACTGTGTTGCTCCAAACACACTTGACCCCATGTTGAACATTGGCTCACTTCTTCCAGCTCTTGCTGTTACTTGCAGTGTAGTGGCTGGCCAGATCAACATTTACAGCAGAGCGTTTCCTGGGGCCTGGGTATGACCAGGTCTGGTTGCACCCATAGCAGATGGGTGGTCATGGCAAGGTACCTTGCAGCAAGGTGTCCACCTCTACATCGATGGCAGGCCGGTTCCCTGGATGAGCTGTTTCATGCGTGTTACCCATGTTGCCTGTCTGTGCTATACTGACAAAGGCCTATGGGCTGTTGCAGTGTGTGCACTACTGCTCATTCTTGTGAGCTTTCGTAGGGGAGGGCTGCACAGCTGATGGGAAGAGTGGTCAGGAATAGGCGTTGGGCTGCCTATTTCCTTCAGGGAAAGAAGCTACATGATTACTTCTTGATGGAGGTGGCACATGGTTATGACGCCTTCTCCATCATTGTCCCAGCTGCTTTTGCCATATCGCGCAGGTCCCTGAATTGCATATTCTCTGTAAGATCTTTGAACCGAGGGTGCATGAACCTCCTCACGGTGCTGAGTTTCTCTTAGTCCGATATGGATTTGCCGATTCAATTATAATAAACTTTCTAGTCCCCCGATGCCAACAAAAGGCTTGCACCAACATAGCATAGCTTGCGTAGGGTCCAATGAACTGCCACTAGAATTTCATGCTGCCTTCCAAAGCTGCTGGGAATATTTGACTGAACTGCTCGCTTTACATCGGAGTTACCTGGCACATGAATCCTCGCAGAACTCCTCTATCCTTTGCAGAAACTTATCTGGATCTTGAAAACTTTGCAGTTCCAAGTAGGCACCGCTCAGTCTTCATGGCACTGCCACCGTACCATTTAAGGAATGTGTTGTCTCTAGTGAGATACTTTATATTCTGATGTTCTTTGGTGAATCTCCAGAATCACTCATTCTCGGGTCAGTGCCGATGCATCCGTTTGTGTCAACATACCTTGGATCATGTTTTCTGTCAAATCATCCTTCAAATTTGTTGTTGTTTGTGACAAGCCCCCACTTATCACTGTCTGGGGTATGTCCTCTTTACTAGATATATATTTACGAGCCTTCATCTTTGAATAAGTGGTGTCTTAAAGCCACACACCATTCCCCTGTTTCACTTGATCTATCACCACACACCCTTCCCCTCCTCCATGTTTAACAAAATGAAAGTTGTTTGATAGTGTCAGCCATTTCAGAATTATGTAGCTGGGGTAACTGGTGGAAGCATGTTTCACAACGTTCAGTTTTGGTATACTACTTGTTGTTGTTCATGTACAGGGTGGGTGGAGATAAAGTAGCCCCACATTTTCGCACATAGCACATTCCCTGCATACCGTACGAACTTCAGGCGATGCAGGACGGTGCATTTATGCGGTACAAATCGGGAAGAAAAATCGTGGTAACCAAACTCTGCGCAATAAAATCGTTACCAACATGGACTTCGCTCCGTGTATTTTCAATGGGGCATTGCGGTGTAGCGCAGTTGCATCGCCCTACCGCTGGTGGTGCCACCTACACAGAAACAAAACAAGATCTGGTACACCTAGCGGTTGCTAGACGCAACTGTGCCGTGACTGCCATTATTGACTTCTGCATAAGAAAATCGGGGTGTACGGAGAGCAACATTTGTATGCATAACTTTTTTGTTACGTGGAGTGTGTTAGTACGATTTTTTTATGTATGTACCGGATAAATGCGTCTGCGCCACCGGAAGTTCATGCGGTAAGGAGGGAATGCCATACGTGCAAAAATGTGGGGCTACTTTATTTGCACCCACCCTGTACTTTGCTGTTTGAGCAGACATCTGTGCTTTTGCTCCAAGAATTATTGTATGCATACTGCAGCGGATTGAAACTTTTTAACACAGGAAGCCATATCGTTACACGAGAGCATACACGATGGTCCAACTGAAAGTCATTAACAGTTTTTTTTTTTTTTTTTGCAAAATGTTGCACTTTATTTGTGGCAAACAAAATGCGTGATTTCAACCTGCAGCCTTTCCTTTTTTCATTTACATAATCGTCACTTCTCTGTACACATTTGTTTTTGGACTTTTCCTGGTTTTATTACTGAGCTCTTACATTTCTGGTCAGAATCCATAAGTAGGACCAAGGTGCATTGAGTTCTTCATTTTTCAACATTTTCGACAGTTTGAGCACTGTGGACATTAGCAATTCCAAATATCTTTATTTCACTAAAAACAGGTAAAAACACGGACACACAGATAGCACTAATATAGTTTTGCCTTTTACTGATATAGCTTTGAAAAAGCCTTTGTAGAAACAAATACAGTCGACCCGTGTTTATCCAGACGGCTTCGTTTCCTGTGAAAATATCCGGATAAAAAAAAAAAACTGATAAGTGAAACACGAAAATTCAGAGTGATCCTAAAAGGACATCTTTATTGACCATTACGCAGAAAACAATCCATTGCCATCTGTTTCATTCTAATACACGCATCCAGTTCTTGCAAACCTTTGCGAATGGCATTGACTCACGAAATATTGTTCCGTTGCTCGAAAAATAATAGCGCTGTTCTCAATGCTGCCCGCGCATTTTCTGCTGTCACAGCTGGTGCATCCACGCTTTCATCATCAGGTTCTTCTTGAACACTATCAGAAGCGACGACACTGGCGATGTCGTCATCTAGGGTTGCAACGCAAGGGTCCTCGTTGCGGACCTTCTCAGTCTGAAATGACTAGACTGCTCAGTGAATTACTTTTGTGTAACGTCGGAACAAAATCCGAAAGGGAGAAAATCTTCCTAGCAGCATAAAAAGAAGGCCACGACCAGGGTTCTCGACCTCGCTTGACTAGGTGTGGGCCAAGTGTCATTCCTGGACAAAGACCGGATAACTGAAGCCGATTGTTGGGTATCAGTCACTTCTGTTCTCTGGAATTGTCGTTCGAGTCTGGAAGCTGAAGTCCTGATAGACGAGGGCGAAATACATGGGGAGAAATCCATCCCCTTGCTTTTTTGTCCGGATAAACGCGGGTCGACTGTACCCACAGTAGGCAGTGGGTTCAATGGGGTGATATTCATGGATTTACAATGGGTTCAGTTACTGAGAAGTAATATGATGTTGAATGCTCTGTTGACAGATGAAGTGGGAGCAGTGGGAACTAGACAGTGATGGACGGGCAGAAGTGCCTTTGAACAAGGGTGAAGACACCTTTCCACTGGGCTTTGCTGTCATCTACTCATCACAAAGGAATATTGTTGGTATGTAATGGGAATGTGCAAATTTTCTTTTTTCTTCTCACTCGTGAGCAAATTCTTGCGTTTGTTAGCAACAGAGTACTGCAAGCACATTGGCAGCTGTTGAAGGCACTTTGGAGGCCACTCATCCGTGGAAGGCTCCTGCGATTGGCCTTTGTACAACGCCCCCGCTTTGCGATGTAGTGTTTGCCTCCCGTTGCTCTCCCAATCCACACTGTGTGGGGAGCAGGGTCAAGTGTATGACTTATGTTGTCACTGACTATAGATGCTCGTAATATGAAGAGAGGGTTAACCAGTTAGTAGTTGAGGTTGAGAGTAGGTGGGAAATATTTCTCCATCCTGGGGACAGTGTCAAAGCAGTAGTGAACTTACCTGCACAACCCACATCCAGTTGTGTATCACAGTTGAAGGATAGCACGAAAAAGCACCAGCAATGAGACTTGCATGAGAGGATATTTGTACGAAACTGCTTGTATTGAATTGGAATGTGCACAATTGAATTGAATTGAAAATGTGTCATCGTATGATATGAAACTGCATGTTTCAGGAAAACTTGAAACATGGCCACCAATGCCAATACTGCTTCTGTTTTCTACTTCTGGAGCACTTTCTCCTTTCCACATGAAAAATCTTGCTCCGGGGGTTCCAAGTCTTGTGCGGCCACCAGAGCCTCTGTGTACAGATGGCCAAAGGAAACCCATGGGTAATGTCCCAGTTGACAATTTTTGTTTTGTGTCCATTATGACACCTTGGCACTGCTTAGCACTGTTGGCTTGGCTTGCCTTTGGTGGCACTGTGCTGAGTATTTACATGATTATAAGATGACCTGGATTGCAAAACAGCCACTGCCTCACAACCCTGAGAATAACAAAGTTGCTGACGAGGCATTCTAATCAGCTGCTATGTCGTTATTGTCAAAATCTTCACTAACATCTCTGCTTTCGTTGTCGGAAATGTGCTACACCATGTTATCTTCTGTCCCATCCATCGCGTTTGACGTTCCACAAACTATGCTGCTCAGGATTGCCTTTCACGGCTCCCGAAATTCGCAAGATTGCAAAAAGGCAGACCAAGACACAGGCATCTGGGAGATGGGAAAGTGGAAACAGAGCTTTTGCTGCAACAAATTTTCATAAAAAGGGGAGTTGCCCTAGGACGCTTTTACTTTTGTACTACTGGTGAGACGTATTTATTCTCAATTAGGGGACTAATCAACGGAGATATTTTAATAGACTTTTCAATTGTTGACTTGAGTGAGCACATTGCAGTTGTAATATTAAAGCCTGATGTTCACACTATGCGCTTGAACTGCTGACGAAGCACCAAAGTAATTGCAGCCTGTGCCACAGACCTAATTATTTGAGTGAAAAACCGGGCGTGTTGGTGTTAATCTTGCATGACGAACTAGCACTGGGAAGTTGGGTTCTCTCTGTCCCATTCCTAGTGCTAGTTCGTCATGCTAATTATTTGAGCGCCCTCACTTAGCGTCACAGAAAAACTGTTCTGTTTTTCTTTTTTGCTTGCAAAGAGCTTTGCGCATCACCACTGCATATCGGCGCTTATCGTACCAGGGAAGGAGAAGAGCTGTGTCCAGCAGGATGAAATGAATACATAATTCGGCAAGTGACTGCGAACACATGCAGGAATGAGACGAAGGAAAAAGAAAAAGAAAACAAAGATTGTGAAACATACCACGATAAGGATATGCCAACATCACGTATCAAGTTTTTCTGTGATGTTAAGTGAGGGCGGAGATATCTACGTCACTGTCGCTCTTTTGGCGATCACTTTTTGCTTCGATCGTGCGGCCAAGGTGAAATACTTAGGTCTATTGCACGCACTGAAATTACTTTAGTGCTTCATCAGTGATTTGAGCAGATCATGTGGTGGCCAGGCTTTATTGTTGCAATTGCAATTTGCCCTCTAAAGTCAATACAGTGAAACCCGCGTATAACGATACTGACGGTAATCGCGAATTCCATCGTTATACGGGGTACATTGTTAAACGAGGGCTGACCTAAATAGCGCGTCCCCGAAAAGTCGCGCGCCACCCAGCGTGTACCAAAAGAAAGAAACAGATGCTTAAAAAAATGCGAAGCTGTGTGACATCGCACTGGCTTGGGAAAACAGCGATCAGAACTCGTGGAGGGAACCAGAGAACATAGCTGGACAACTTCTGGCAACACTACACGTCACCATTCCGCAAGTCGGCTTCAACCAACGCTTGCGTGCTTTAGGAGAAGCTCGCTCTAGAACACTGTCGCGCAACTCGCGGGTGGAAAGCACGTGCTAGGCCTTTTGAATCATCTTGTGAATTTGAGCAGCATTGGCCAAATACGGAGACACCAAAGCATTACCACCTACCCTTTCACTTACAGTATTTGAAAATGAGCAGTCGCTGTTTATGTTCTTGCCTCAATTCTTATTTTGGTTTAATTCTTTTTAATGTGAATTTCGGATGATACAAATTTTTTCCGTTACCCCGTAAGATTCGTAGCATCGAGATTCCACTGTATCTTATTGCGGCGACAATCGCAGCGAGGCTACGCGCACGGGACAGCGTCCAACATCGATATACGAGTACTCGGAACCGCGGTCTCCATCGCTATACGCGGGTCGTTTCCCCGTAGAAACAATGTATATTTTGACGGTAAAATCATGAACCATCGTTTTACGAGAGATATCGTTATACGCGATATCGCTATCCGCGGGTTTTACTGTAATTAACAACTTGATTAACTAATTAATATTCATTAATTGATTAATATGTGTTAATTAGTTTCCTAGTAGCAACCCCGCCGAATAATTCTATGATAAAAGTGAAACCACCCCAAGGCAACTTCCCTTTTTATGAAAATTTGTTGCAGGTAAAAGGAAACACCCTGTATAGTGGATGGTCCATCATGTGTTCTTGAGATGCTGTCCACTTCCCTTCCTCTGTCATGACACGTGCCACCAAAGAGTGCCTGCTGAGAGGGGTTAGGCATATCACGTGCATGTAATATAAAGCAGTTCAAATGACCAGTTGTAAAGATTCCATTGTCCATTTCCAAATGTGTCTTGGAAGTGTCAGTTTTAGCGCCTTTAGATTTTGCCATTTTTTTAATTTGTAAAAATTGGGGCGCATGAACAATAAGGATTTTAACAGTATTTTGTTTCACTCATCTCCACATTGGCCAAGGTGCTGTGGGTTTCCCACTTAACAGATGTTTATCGCAACAGCTCTTAATGCATTCATTCTCTGCAGCCAATGCTCCTCATATTGAAGCACCTCGTTTGACATCTGAGAGTGTTGTTACATCCACTAAGATTACGTCGAGGTGAGTGACAACACTATTATATGATGGTTCCTCCCATTATGGAAGACCTCGGTACACGTGCCCAACCGTGTTTGCTCAAAGTCATAGTTTACTGAACCCAAATGTGTAGATGCTTGGTTTAATCCCAAGCCGAGCAGGCAAGGTAACTCGTTACTGTAACTTAATTTCTTTTTTTTTGTGACTTGTAACTTAACTCTGTAGTTTTGCGACATGGTAACTTTCAGAGGAACTCGTTCTTTTTTCAGGTAACTTTGCCAAAGTAACTTAAGTTCCAAGTTACTTTTAACTCGCTTTTCACTCGCGTCCGCATGTTTTCTTGCCTTCTCTCCGGTCTCTTCGTGGCATTTTTTGCCATAAAACGTAATATTCAATCAGTGACAGTACTTTATTCAGGAAGTAAGCCATTGAAATGAAGCTGAACCATTTTGCACCCACAGGGAGTAAGATGCAAAGCGTTCGAATAGACCTCTACCACAGAAACGTCGTCATGACGTTGGTAGACAGACTGAAACCGAAACAAATCAAAAGGAGAGGGCTGGGTTCTACGAACGGGCACTTGTTCGCTGCCTCCCATTGAAAGAAAAGTAGGACCGAGGGTCGTGTTCCTTTAAGGGACCATATCGTAATCCCCTCAAGATGGTAGCGACCTTGTTCACCTCTAGCTTCGAACATAGTTCGATTCTACCAAATTTGTGGCGCTGTTGAACACTAGACCTCATTTGTTTACAAACAGGGAGAGGTCTGTTGTTAGACATAAACGAAAACGATCTAAGCGTGTTGCACTCCTCCGCAGGCAACTCAAGGTCTAGCTCAACTGCTCACGCGCGCTCCACTTGCGTAATGATATTTTGTGTCCAAAGTAACTTGGAAGTAACTCGTTCTTTTTTTTTTATGTAGCTCAGTAACTGCGAGTTACATTTCAGGCTGAGGAACTTGGTTGTTAACTTAGTTACATTTCCTACATGGTAACTTGTAATGAGTTCTTTTTGACGGGTAACTTTTCAATCTATGCTTATATCCATGTTATAGACCAACATTAACAGAGATTGAGTTTTTAATTGAGTGATATTTTAATTTTCACTACTGTAGTACTTGAGAAAAAAATTGAAGGAAAAATCGATATCATATTTGTCACTAGTGTGTGCATTGAATTTTTTTTATGTTTAGACATGACATCAGCTATCGTGGGTTTCAAAATAGCTGCATAGAGTGATGACACGTATTTTCATTGTCGAGTTGAACTGTTTCCGTTCTCCACTGAGACACTTTGATGCAAGTTAGCAACACAAGAACAGTATCACTGTACAGAGAGAGGGAACATAAAAGAGTAAACACTATAACAGGGTTAACAGGAATACTATGTGCAGTACACTGCTCTCTCATGTAGTGGTTTGTGTTATAAGATTTCTTCTATGTAATATGTGTTGTGTGTTTGTCTGCCGTCTGCATGCATTTCGCTCTCTTCATGTGGTGTGCTCAAGCACGTTTGAAGTAATACAATGAAATTAAATGAATGAATTCCTCGATTTATGAATGACTTTTCCAGGAAGGGCTAGTCATTTATAAATCCTGGTATATATTTGAGTGTATATTTGACGCAGTTTCTCAACTTATACAGGGTGGACCGCCAGCCATGATAGAAATTTATAGTAAATAACATAGGCAATGGAGAGGAATGTGGTAGAGGGATTTTTTTCTACCAGGAACATTTGCCACATATTGGTACCATTTATATTTCATTTCATTTGATGGCAGTTTAACCTAATGAATGGAACTGCAAAAGTTCAGCCTAACATTTTCTTGGTGGAAATGGATGGTCATTTTACCCAGTATAACACCTGATAAGACACTTAATGCAACAACATTTGCTTGATTCACTAAATGAGTCCTCTGTTTCGCCTTTTTTGTCAGCCCTAATTTAAGCGCCAGAGTGCGATGAAAGGAGTTGGGATTCTATTTCTCTTCCCTTCGTGTCAATGTCGCACTTTGGTGCTCTTAACTAGAGCCCACAAAAGAGGCGGTGCCAAGGGCTCATTTCCTGGGTTTTTTGGCCAATTTATCTCGGCAGTTGTTGTTGCGGTACAGGTGCTGTATTGAGTAAAATGAGCACGAGGAACCCATTTCCACAAAGAAAACATTAGGCTGACTTGGGAAATTTCAAAGTTCAATTCAAGAAGTTAAATCTCCACTGATTGAAATTAAATTAAAATGCTACCAATATATGGCAAATGTTCCTGGCGGAAAAAATTCCTTGTCCGTACGTGTCTTCGTTGCCTACGTTATTTACTAAGAAAATCTGTCATGGTTGGTGGACGGCCCTTATTGTGTTTCTTGTTACCTCCATTTTTCTGAGTCTGGGAAGTATAAGGGATGGGACAACAAACAAGGGATTAGTCTGAAACCAGCAATGATGCGTATTCTCACAAAACACCTCTGGTGACTAACTGCAACAAACACCAAACACATAAAAGATGGGACAACAATGTTACACTTGACCAAAAAACACTAAATGATACAAAGCGTAATTTCACAAATAGTAATATAGTGGAACCTCGTTGGCGCATGCCCGCAAAAGCCGCAGTTTCGGTTTAGAAGTAGTCATTCGGATTCCCTGACCGAACAGTCATTGAACTCAATGCATATCATGACGGTTTTACACGTAGCATTTTTTACGCCTGTGTCGCTTATCGTGTACTATTTTCATTGGTCTGTTCTTGCGAAAACGGGCCTTGTGAACGCGGGAAATGAAAGCCCATCGGCTTCTCGAACACGCAGAGATTGTTCCCGTAATCTTCCCCATATCTCTCCCTTCTTATCTATAATCCTCTTCTTTCTGGGAGAAGACATGTCAGCTTTGGATTTTTCTTTCTTGGGACTCTGCCAGTAAGCGTACGTGTTGTGCATCGTTTGTTGTGCAACGATGATTGCAAGAATCTTCTAGCTGAAGTTCTGCAGCGTCAGGGTGCTTCCGAAAGTGTACAGTTTAGCATATTCCGAGACGTGGACGATGAGGTCCCGACATCGGCCGAGTTGACGGACGACAGCATTATCGCTGCTGTTGCTCCCGAGACTGTGTACAAACTCAGGTGGTGACAATGCCGACCATGCGAACACTGAAGAGGACAACATGCCGTGCTCGACAGTGGCAGAAGCCTTGCAGGCGTTAGATGTTCTGTGGTTATTTGACGGAACAGCTGGCGCCAGGCTTGAAAGACTTTGAAGATGGCCTCCTCACTGCGAGGCCGGCGCATCGCCAAACAAAAGTAACAGATTTCTGCGTTTGAGCGTGATGTAAAAATCGTGAATTGGTTGCTTCTGTCACGACTTGCGTTTTTCGGGTTTCTCATGACAATAAATGACATAATTAGTAATTTTGGATTATGATGTTGTACTGATTTGCACTTACTTTTTCTGCGTCCCCGCCACGTACGCGCTAACGAGGTTCCACTGTAGTAATATCATTGAACGCTTTCCCCCAGTCGAACCACTTTTCTGTTTATCAGCCGAGCACTGTGGAGGAGCCAAGCAAAGGAATCCGAGATTGTAACATTTTCATTGAAAGTCATTTTTAACACCCTGTTTTCTTCCTATAACACAGTTAAGTAGGCCAGTAAGATGCATCATGCGAGGTAGTTCACACCACAGAGTCGTAATTATCGCAAAAATTGAATTTAAAGTACACAGCAAAAAGCGACTGCGCGCAACGGCGGTGAAGAGCAGTACAAACCTGTGATCTGCCTTGGGCCTCGTGTTGACGCTACAAGGATCACACTCGCTGATTGGTCCACAGAAATGTTGTCAAAGGGACAAGTGCTGACCCCCACTGACCAGCGAACCAGAACGAGTTCTCACTGTAAGCTGTACACTGTCACAACTGTGCTTGTGTTGTCAAAATTTCTCCGCATTTTGGGATATTACTTGAGCTGTAAATCATAAGCTCCGAAATACTGTTTTTCGAAAAAACAATAAACTGCACCCAGAAATAAACTCTGAAAACCCAGGACCCTAGTTATGACTTACTTGAATGACATGCTCATGAAAGCTTCATCTGTACAGCTGAGCTTGCAGTAAACACAGAGCGAAAACACACCCGACTTGGTTAGCGCATACTGGCAGCATGTAACACATTTGGGGTCACAAAAGGCTGCCTCACACTGCTGATCACTGCTTTGTACACTCTTGAATTCAAATTATAGCACACCTACAGTTTTTTATTGAGTTGCATAATGTTTTTTGCACATTTCAGCCAGCCGTTTCCAGTTGTGCCATCAAGCCCACAGTTCCGATTTTTAGGTAATAACATTCTCTTAATTGATTTGACATGACACGCTCACAGCTACGATTCTTGTTGTACTCCACAACACCTTTGCTTCAACTACATACGTATTTGTTAAGTGGGATCATGCAAATCAAGGTCATTCCTCTATAGCTCATAACATGACAGTGACAGTCCAGACCCAACCCAGAAGTAAACAGACACGCTTTCTTATGAAGCTAGCAGTCTCCATGCAGAATATTTCGGCTAAGTTACGAGCCAATTTTTTATCCCCAGGACTTTTGCTGCTGTGACATCGTACGTCAGCAACATGCTGCTATTGTTCTGGCAAGCAGTCAAGCTACCAATATTACCAATATAGTCAAACCTCGTTACAACGAAACACAATATAGCCAAATTCGCGATAGGAATCTAATTGGGAACATAATTTGGAATATAAAAAATAATAGGCAATGGAGAAGAATGTGCTCTAGATCTTCTACAGGACTGCAATGACTGCATTGGGGAGAGTCAACTTGCCTCAAGCACTAATGCCACTGCACTGTAAAAGCCACATGGAGACACATTCGATGAACTAATGCAGCATCTTGACGAGAGGTGTGGCGAGGCATGCGGGAAGCAAGCGCTGGATCAACTCTGCTCAGCATGGCTGGGCAGTCATACCAATCATATCACTAAAACATTGCTTCATCACCTATCTCATTCAATTTCATTCTCTTGCTGTTCGTGAGCACTTTAAATAAATACTCAAATTCAAGGGTTGCAGGTCTGCTCCTGGCTCTCACAACGAGCGACTTAAAACTGATTCAACGGAAGGGGCCACGGTAGAGTTGTTGGCAGTCCTCATGGCAGCTATATTTCTTTCAGTTATGCTGAGGAGTGAATATGCTTTTCTTTGATTTCCCTTGTGATCCTGCAGCCCATAAAGCCCTTGTTTCTCTGGTCATGATGCTGGACGACCTCAGCGCTAGAAGGTTAGCTGAACCGATACAATGACATCTTATTGGAGCTACATTCAGAGTGAATTCTCTGGGCCAAAAAAGGGGTGCACAGACATGCAAGCATATCTTTCTCTCCCTAGTGGTTGGAGAGAGCCTCTTTTCTTTTTTTTTT